>NC_051221.1:32677521-33020021 GCF_015220715.1 Pygocentrus nattereri | reverse complement strand
GCCCTCGCTGCAGTCTGGCCGGTCTAACGGTACACAGAGCATTGAAAAAAAGACTCATTTTACTTTTTCCATGTTACGCTCCACATAGCTGTTATTATGTATCATAAATGACATAGAATATGGGCAACCATGAGCTTGGGTACAGAATTGGTAGTAAAGTAGTAAACTTGCTGCCATACAGTTCTAAGCCGTTTTTATCGAGGAGAATTCCTGTTTCATCACAATGACATTATGCGTAATGAGTAGGAGCTTCAGTGATGAGTCAAAGTTATCAGCATCAGATGTTAAAGAGCCTACCAGATCTTCTGCAGAAAGACCAGTTTAAATGACATGCAAACTAAGAAGAAATGACAGGTGTCACAAATGATGCATGTAGTTGTAATGCTAATAGGCTGTCACCCAGGCTATGCATTATTGTGTGTGTATCGGTGCACAAACCTGCGCTAATGTCGATGCCTCTTTCAAACCCAGCAAAGAACTGCTCGCCTTCCAGCAGGTTACATACATCTGATGGCTGGGGGCCATCATACTGCTGTGACAGAGAAGCTAACCTTCCGTCAATCTAAACACACACAAACACACACACATATGAGTACTCAACATGTCTCTGAAGAGGTGCTACCATACTCCAAAAAAAAAAAAAAAAAAAGACTGAATATCACAAACGATATACTACGATACACAATTCGAAAGTTTGCAATCACCTGTCACATAGCAAATATTATTCAATAATAACTTACAGTTTAGACTGAAATGTTATCAACAAGACAACAAAATATAATTCACTTGTGTCAGTCTCCAGTTGCAATGAGCCAAAACACTGCATCATTAAATGCACCTGATTTAGCTCATCATCTAATTAGCAAGGCCTTCGTGAACTGATTTAAGAGTGTTACATGAGGGTAAGCATTAATCTTCACACCACTTTGGCCCGGAAAGTCCCCAGTTTTACATGCCTGGTGTAAACCGACAGTTTATTCACAGTTTAAAGTATTCTGGGAACAATAACAAGTTATGACAAACAAAACTAACTGTAATTATAATTATCCATTTACCTTAATATGTTGTCATGAAATACCTATTTGATCATTGAGATCTGTCCACTGAATTTTGAATATGAATTGTTGATATTAATGTTATTAATGTCAGTGTGAGTTCATTTGTGTTGCTTGAGAGCTTTATCACTTATTATGGAATCATCCACAGCTCAACATCAAAAAATTCTTAAGCTGCCTACAAATTGTAGGAAACCCTATATTAGCATAAAATGAAATTGCTGTAAACCTTTATCTGCAACACAATTTAATTTACTGAAAAATTTCAAACATTTGAAGAGTGATTCCAAATTTTTGAACAATGTTATTTGAACAATCCAACTCATACGCATACTTACAAACACAGACACATGCACACACACCTTGTCTGAGGGTAGGCACTGCAGCAGCACTTGTGTGAGGTCTGTTTTTCTCTGCAGCACCAGAAACTGAACCCTGAATTGCTTCAGCCTGTGATACACTTTTCGCACCACTCCACTAATGCAACTCTGAGTGGTGTACCACAGCCAGTACCTAGATACAAAGAGGTTTAAATAACCATGAACCCTGGACCAATATCTAAGAGGTTCTTCTTCTTCCACTAGGAAATCTAACAACAGCCACAAATACACATATAAAAACAGTCACTAATACACCATACAGAGAAAGACTCACCATGAGAAGTGGGTAACAGAAAAGATGGCATAGAGTTGTGTAATGTAGAGAGACACCTGAGCAGTGACATCAGTCCAGGTGTGAGCAACAGGGTCACCATGCAGCAGGTGCAGCCGAGACATGTCCACTGTGTGTCCTGCAACACAAACACACATTTGTCATTACCCTACGTCACCCACAGAGATCAGGAAAGAAAAAAATAAAAAGACACAGACAAAGGCAAAAAGAGTCTAAGTGCCTGTGAGTCCGGGCGGCAGGGGGATCTGCACTCTGACCGGTTGGAGGAAGTGCATGCTGGGGGTTTGGGAGAGGCAGAGGAGGGGGCTCGCGCTGGCCTGAGGGTCTCCAGTTAGATCCTGCACCTCAGACAATGCCACCTGCAGCACCTGGAGGGAAAAAATAACATAGAATTTACTACAACTACATTTAGGTTGTACAAATCCACTAATGCTGGCATTAAAATACTCTATCAGTACTAATAATATGGATATTGGTAAAACATGCACTTTGTTATTTATTCATTTTTATCAAGTCTTTGATAAATGAAAAATAGAGCATAGTTATTTTAGCTTGACAAAAATTACAGGAAGTGACCAAGATTTTTTTTTTGTTTTTTTACATATTTATTAAAATGCAAAAGGCAAAAAATAGGACAATGCCCACTAAGATGTTTGATAAATGCTGTTTTGCAGGAAGTACACACCTGCAGTGTGACAGTACGTGTGTTGGTTGTGCAGTCTGGGGGAAAAGTGAGTTTGATCCCGGGGTCATAGCGAGAGACTAGCAGTGCCCCGGCTTGAGATACAGAGCAAGAGTCTCTGACAGGTCGAGAAACAGCCACAAACCAGGAGAACTGCTTAACAGTACAGCAAGCCAGCTGTGCGCACACACACACACACACACACAAATTAAAAGAGGTCAATCTGAGCTTTGAAACTAACACAGTTCAGGAGAGATTTAAGAAGGTGAAAGATAGTTTGAAAGAGGGCCACTGGTGTGTTACCCGTGCAGGTCGGCCTCGCGGTCTGCTACTGTGCCTGTGGCTCCCCCTTCTGGTCTGGGTAGGTAATGTACTCCAGGACTGACCATCATATTTGCGGACGACCACCTCACCTTTTCGAGTCTTGTGATAGGGAACGCACACGTCTACAGGCTGTTAAACAGGAAAGAGAGGTCAAAAGAGAAAGAAGTGATTAATCCATCCCAAATAATTCACACCGCATTTAAATTCCATTAAATCCTACAGCTTAAATTTTATTCTTGCATTAGTTACTAAACAATTTATAGTAGCTACTAAATAAAAAGCTTTTAAAAATAACTGAATAAAAAGCCTTTTAAATTACAACTTTTCTTTCACCTTGTTAAATGTAGCACCATGTGGGAGGAGTTCTAAAGGACGATTCAAGAGCAAATCATGTTCTTCTAGCTGTACCCATTTCTTGTCTGGTTTTCTCTCTGACCACTTGAACTGAGTAACACCTCCAACACATCCATGTGGAAAGAGGAGCTCTGCTCCTCCAGGAAGGAACACATGACACCCAGTGGGAGATACTGAAAACCTATGAGAGTATGAGAAGATCAGTACAAAAGAGAAGGATGTCAAGATTACCACAGTTATATTGCTAGAGCGTTGGCAGGATGTTAAAATTTGGTTTTAACTGTAATTGTGCTTAATTTACCTGTGCTGGTTGAAAGCAAGGTGCAGCTCTGGGATCGGAGTCTCATGCTGAGCTGTGAGGGACATACGAGTCTAGCATGAAGGCTGACTTCAAGGTAACACAATAATGCAATAAATTCACTGTCACCATCCACTCATTTATGCTTATAGCCCTACATACATGTTGAACTTGTGAACCTCCCTCATATTGTAGATGACATAGAACAGATTTCAGAGTACATGTGACAGGTGGTACAGCCCAAATGACAGAGTACATTACACAACCTGCTGGTGCAGGAGGGAGGGGCGGTGGGGTTGGGGGTCGGCCCAGTGGGTTGTTCCGTACATCCAGTCTGGTTAGCTGAGGGAGAGCTCTCACACACTCTGGAATGATCCTCAACTCATTACTGTGGATTGCCAGCACCCTCAGAGAGTGTAAAGATCCTATTCAGAAAAAAATATTTTAAAAAATAGACATTTTTTCATAATTTTAACTGAAGAATAAGCAGAAATATTTTTTTGTTTTTGGCCTTTTTTTGCCTATATGTGAGTGTGCAGTGTAGAGTCTATTGGGGTGTATTGTGATTAATCAAACAGAAGGTGAAGATTCAATTGCATAGTTTTTAATAAAAGATGCCACTTCTTGAAAATAAATGTGCTGAGACCAAAAAACTAGTATACTGTTTTTATTCCTATATTCCACATTGCACTAATGCAGGAGTGCCCAGTCCCAGTCCTGGTGGTCTACCATCCTGCAGAGTTTAGCTCCAGCCATAAGCTAACATATTTGATCCAAGTAATAAAGTCTTTCGGGGCATCTGAATATTAGAGCCAGGCGAGTGGGATCTCTACTCATCTGGGTGGAAGATCTCCAGCACAACTACTGAACACATCTGTACTACTGTGTAAATAGTTTGTCTAGTCACATTTATGGCTTTAGTATATATTTTTTTTCTTATTAAAAAAAACAAACAAACATTCAAATTGTGTTGAAATTTGAGATTTTATGATGCATTAAATTGTTTCCTAAACTGTAATCGAATAGAATTACTGTAAGAACAAAGATTTACACTCCTGCAGTGTATCTGATATAAATATTTAATGTCACAAAACTTCCCTAATCTTATATCACAGTTTACAATATTATTGCAATAGTGCATTAAAATAATTACTACAAAATAAATCTAGAAAACTCTGAACATCACAAATTTTAATTCTCAGACTAATAACTGAGTACAGTTGTTCTAACATCACATAAACAATGGGATCACACTGTGATAGTGTCGAGTGACCTTGTGAAATAGAGCTACTCTGTCCATCTAAAAAAATTGGAAGGTGTCCACAATAACAATACCATGTGCTGAATATCACTGTAACCCTTATTACTGATTATTTGTTCCCTTCTCTTCCTCACCCAGTGTCTCTGGTAGCCTTTGAAGCTTGTTATTGGAGAGTTCCAGTGTGTGTAGGTGCAGCAGCAGGCCAAGCTCCTCAGGCAGACTTTCCAGCTGGTTAAAGGACATGTCCAGCTCTTGCAGCTCCAGCAGAAGCCCCACTCCCGTGGGAAGAGCCTGCAGTTTATTCCCCAGCACACTGAGCCGCTGCAGAGACACTAGAGCACCCAACTCCTCTGGCAGCGAGTCCAGCTGATTGTGGCAGAGGAGGAGCTCTGAGAGGTGAGAAAGAGAAAGTATGCAGGCAGGGAGTAAAGAGAGGCAGTTGAAAGAGAGATCCAGGTGAACAAGGAGGGAAAGAGAGGAGATAGAAGCAGGAAGGGAGGTCAGGAGACCTGGGAGGGGGTCGCCCTGAGCATCATAGAAACGGTGGCCTAGATGACAGAGAGATGGAGGGCAGATAAGGAAAAAAAAAAAAGAGACAAAATAGGAGAAATTTGTTTGAAGTTTATAAAGTTTGCATCTTTAGGTAATGATGGATACAAGTAATTTGTAATGCAAACATTCAAATATATGCAATAAATAAATGTAACATTTTATGAGGCATAAGCAATAACTTACAAAACATAGACAAACAAAAACAACTTACAAAACATATGTGTTACAAAAGACTGACACCTTAAAAGTTCCTTTAAGTGACAGTTTGGCAAAACAATCAAATGTACACAATTTTTCACTCCAAATGTAGTTGACTGGCTAAGACAACTTTCATGTCTTAAGTTTGATTCTTCAGTTCTGTACTGGAGCTCTAAAGCTAACGTAGGGAAAAAAAAAAAAAAAAAAAAAAAAAAGTAAAGTAAGCTTACGAGCACCAACTAGTATGATGCAAACTACATGTCTACACCACAATACACTGTGTCAAACATTGAGTTGCAAAGTGCCTTTAGCTTCTTGTAATAGTGCAAAAGTAAAGAATCAAACCTCAGATTACAAGCATGTCTGGTCTACTACATTTGGGTTAGGGGAAAATAGTGTAAATATTATTTATTTTCCAAACTATAATTTTAAAAGAAGTTACTGCAAGAACATTAAACACATGTGGCAAAGGTTCCCATCCATTGTCCTGCAATACTATTACTCTGCATATTTTAGTGTTTTCCCTGTTCTAATACACTCACTTTAACACAGGAGGGCTTGTAAATTAGCAAATTAGCTGGCTAATGTCTGTCAGAGGAACAAAAAGACCAAAATATGCAAGACAAGGGTACTCCAGAACTAGGATAGGAAACCACTGACATAAAATAAATATGAGTGTATGTGCATCAATATACGTTTACCTCGAATGGCTAACGAGCGTAGTTGAGTGAGTTGGGGCAGAACTCGGAGAGCGCCTTCCAGCGCCTCTTCGTCCTCAGAGCCAAGCCGGATGTACTGCAGCCGCCTCATTCTCTCTGGCACACTATCCCACAGAGCAGGCATCACTGTCCCCCCACACTGATACACATCCAACACCAACCTGCCATCGACCAACAATGTATCCAGCTCCACTGAGGAGGGTAGAGGGGGAGTGAGAGAAAGCTGAGGAGAGGAGGAAGAGATGGAAAGAGTGGAGAAGAGAGCAGAGGGCAAGGGGCTTGAAGAGGAAGAAGTAGACGGGGTATCTTCATGGCCATCAGAGAGAGAAGGAAAGATATGCGAGGTTTCTCCATCCAAAACCCCTTCTTGCCTTCTTAGAGCTCTTCGTATTGATGCGAATACGTCCCGTTCCAGTTTCGCATTGGTTTCCAGTTCTTCCATTCCGTCTGCATGTTGTCTTGCAATTAAACCATGACTTTCCACATCTGATGCTGCCATTCCAAGGCCGTGAAGAGCTGTGTTCCTTTTCCGCCCTTTTTCCACAGTCATCATTCCAGTTGGCCCCAAAAACCTCCTGTGCTCCCCTCTTTCCTGCTCTTCTCCTGTGGCCCCTTGTCTCCTCTCATCCTTCAAGTACACTTCTTCATACCTCTCTTTCCTCTCCATCTGCTTTCCTTTTTTTTCTTTCAGTCTCTCCTTCGGATGTGAAGGGAGAGAACAGAGGCTGGAAGTGTCACAAAATAAATGTGACACCTCCTGTCTTCCTCCAGCGCCATAGCTGACGCTCAATCACATCACCAAACTGGCCCATGCTGAGATGACCATGCCCAGGCAGGCCCATGCATGGAGGGCGAGACTGCACTCATTCTGCAAAAGAGAGGTGCAAATTGAAAAGACTAAGAAGCGATAAAAATCCAATCGCCATGTATCTAACGACGGATGTTTCCCGGATGTTTTTTTCCACTGGACTAATTCATGGCAACTAAGCTTTGACTAACTGGGATTCACAGCACTGTCTGAAAGCAACCTTACATCTACACAAAAGCCAAAAAGCCACAGGATTTTTGACACTAATGTGACGATTACGGAGTAAAGTGGGGAAGTTGTTTAACAGTCTAGTCGGCTAGCACAAAATAAACCCTGTACTAGTCTGTTCTGAGCTAATTTAGCTAAGTTCACTTCCCAGCTAACGTTAGCAAGCTAGCTGTGCAAATAACCTGTAAACACTCACTCACAGTGCCGTGATTTTAGGGGTTACACGTCTTTTTCTTCGTCGTCAAAACTTGTACACAGTGTGTAACCAAAACACGTGTTAATCTGTTGGATTATTGTAGCAGACTGACAGACAGGAGGCTAACGCTGCGTCCTTGTCAAAACTCTTCTTCCACATTTCACACAGCCGTTGACAATTGTATACACCGCGGAACTTTCAGGATGGGGCGGGGCGCGGAGTCTTAAAGGGACAGTGCACACACACACACACACACACACACACACACACACACACACACACACACACACACACACACACACACACACACACACACACACTTAAAAGCTTATAGCATTTAACATGACTTCGGCATTACTGTAGATAAATACGTCCAAAATCTAGCCTAGCATTAACCTCAGTAACCATAGTTTTGTTCTTTCTGCAACACCCTCATTTACATCACTGCGCCATCCAGATGTACCAGCATGGAGATAGGATGGGACTGTTTCAGCTCACTCCCACTTTTCATTAAGACTCAGTCAGAGACTGCCTCAGTCAGAGACTGCCTTTACCAGTGCAGTTTCTAAAGCTTTACCATCCAGTCTTCAAACAGAGATCCTCTTAGCTTTCATTTGGTATTTAGCTTATTAAATGGTAAACACTGTTTGACCAGAGGAGGACGGGTCTCCCCTTGTGAGTCTTGGTTCCTCCCAAGGTTTCTTCCTCCAGTCTGAGGGAGTTTTTCCTTGCCACTGTCGCCTCTGGCTTGCTCACTGGGGGATATATGTTGTAACTGTGTGTTTTCAAGCTTCTGTAAAGCTGCTTTGTGACAACATTGTTGTAAAAAGCGCTATACAAATAAACTTGACTTGACTGGACTTCTTTTAATTTTCTGCATATTAATTTTACTATCTCAAAGATATTTTCAGACAATAGTTGCCATAGTGGCATATACTTGCTTTTTTTTAATAAAAGAGTGTAATGTTATATGTAAACATTGTTAAAGTTTCAGGAGTTCATAGTGCCCATGTATGGAATCTCATCAGCAAAACCTGTCTCTTTTTAATGTATTAATTTTGTGATGCGTTTACAAATACACCTTTTAGCCGCGCCCACTCACACTGAAGCTCTAAGAAGTGAAGCTCTGCTGTGTTGGGGGGGGGCTCATCGGAAGGTCGTATATCCCGGATATTAGCTAACTAGTAAATATGACTTCATTCCATCCGAATGAATGCTTGTTCAGAAACAAAGGCTTGGAGACCTTGAGAGTACATATCCTGCACACATATCTAATAGAGGCTTTTTCCTCATTCAAGTTGCAAGTTTAGCTTTTTTCACTCATGTAAAAGGTGAAAGATTGCGCTACAGGTCACATCTCATAAACTTGTGAGTCAGCTAGAATCCCTAGTTTACCACTCATAAATATGATTTAGTCGGCCATTCAAGCACAATTTACAAGTAGCAGAATTGGTATTTCCCAGTTTCCGACACCACTCGATTGCAGCATCATGCTGCTTTTTGAATAGTGCACATTACAATGTGGCCAATCAGAACAGAGGTCAGTTACATGTATTTGTCTTAAAAGTATAGTAATAAAACATCCCATGTCAGTAAGAGATCAAGAGAGATTAGAAAATGGCCATGTGAAAATGACTTCCGATTGTTTTGGTCCATAAAACCACACAAATGTTACAAGTGGACCTTATGATTGCGACGATGATGGAACTAGGATAAAGTTATGAAGCACATTTGTTTGATTCTTTCGTACTTTGCATTTAGTACCTTTTATTCCTATTTGTATGGGTGCTGTATAGGTATGATTATGGCATATGTATATAAACTAAGGTCTTAACTGGATTCTCTGTAAATAGAGAGTTTAAAAGTTAAACGAGGTCAGTGCATGAAAGTCCACTGTGTTTGACATGATGGTAAAGCATGATCCCTTGCGTTTCCTTGATCGACAGTAGATTGACAGGGTGTTGTTCAAAGGCTGCATATACGCTTTGACTAAAAGGCCTTTTGAAAAGAAAATTCTCATGATGACATAATTTAGTCCCAGATTAGCCTACTTCTGTGCTCAGAAAACCTGCCAGTTTCCCAACTGCAGACTATGATCCTGTTTAGATCCTGTCACAGACCGCAGAGCTATGAGTGATTAATCACCAATGACAGTGTAATTTAGTTCAAGGGGAGAAGACTGATATTAGAAATGGCAGAGCTGTTGAGGCATCACTGCTGATGCTGCAGTTGCTATTATTTCTTGCCTGGACATGTTGTGTTATTGTTTGTTCCGTTTCCCTGCCCCAGCTGCTGTGTTTTGGGATGTCAGTCTGCCCCTGAGACTGACAGCATATTTTCCTGATATCGTTTCGTCTTTCCCAGGGGAACAGGAGAAACAGATGAGGATGAGATTATCATCACCTAAGCATCCAAAGAATTTTATTTTTAATGGAGCAGGCTAGTGATATCATGAACTGGGTGTGTCTGACATGATAAACGGACAGCAAGATGACTAATCTTAATCATGCAGTCAGTGAGAAAACTACTGCAGATTATATACATGAGAGATCGGTTTTCTTTAAAATGCGATATATACAGAAAGAGCTGAAATGCCTTTCCCCTACTAATGCCCTGTGATTGACCCTCCAAATGTACTTAGTAAAACCTTTTCCTCGAGATGCTCTCTGGCAAGATGTAGCCTACTAGAAGGAGGTCAAAGGACAGAAGTATTTTGTCATAGCATGTTCACAACACATTCTTAGAAGAGTGCCCTTCATGTTTTGGAAATACACTACAGCATATATGCTATATATACCTGCAACAGTACTTTAGCAGAGTGCTTGCTGGTTTATAGGATGGGAAAGTATATAGTGAGTAAAAGGTAGTTAAAGATCTGTATAAAGTAGCCTGCAACAATTATTTTTCAAGACACAAGCAGGGTGGTGAAGCGCTGAGACAAATTATAGACTGTATCCTTTGCTGAAATTTCCCTCATTCTGTTTTAGCTGTTGGACAGTGAAACTGTGTTCGTAGCACTGTGATAATCCACCTAACTGTTGTCCTAAACTGTGCAATAAATGTAGAAAACTAACCCCTAGCTTTCTGTTTACCTTCTGATGGGGTGGTGCTGGGGAAGGGGGAGGTGAAAATCAATTCTGGCGTGAAAACACGTTGTCCTTTATGTGGTGAATAACAAATAAATTCCCCTTCCACCTAAAACAGATCTCACTTCCTCAGCAAGTATGTGCAGAGTAGGTTAGAGCGCACCCGGGGGAGGTTTCTAGAGAGGACGAGAAAAGCTTTGCCAGAATTAAACCCAGAAAAACACCGCTGCTCTCTGTGTTCTAAGTTTAAAATCCCCAGTGAATGCATATTTTCCCAATTTATAAATTGAGGGATGCCTTGAGGGCACACGCTGTACCGCTGTGTATCAAAGGTGGCAAACAGAGCCCGTTGTGATTGTGTTATTACTGTGTTATTACTGTGACAGGCTGCTGCTACCTGCTCACCCTCCCCTTCGCTAATAAACAACCAGGCGGAGTGACGTCACGGCGCGAAAAGCGCCGCTGTTTCGGGTTCAGTGCGCAAACAGAGGTCAGCAGTGGTCCTTGGGCTTGTTTGACATCACTGGCCCCTGACAGCCTCAGTACTGAGTTCGTGGAAGCAGCTCGGGCTGACTGACGGCTCGGGAGGTTCAGGTTTCCTGGCCTGTGATTGGCTGATATGAGCTCGACTGCCCGCCTATTTAAGTGAAGGGCCCTCCTCACTGGAGTTTGACAGAAATGAAGGGGAGCGAAGTAACTTTACTTCTCCAAAACAGGTTACTTAACGAGCCGCCATGCGAGACCGTATTTAACATTCAGCAGGCATGAAATCTCACTCAGCTGAGCGGTTTGAGGACGTGAAGCTGCGGACAGCCCGCCACAACAAACTTTAAAGCTTTGTTTTTAGCCCACCGAGCCAAGGTCGGCAGGTTAGTGGACTTCAACCCACACGGAAGACAGCGTTAGCTTAAACTGTCAACAGTAACAAGTGTTCTGCGGGAAGATGAGCCCTGGTTTTGTTTTGAAATGAAAGCCTAGACTGGTGGTCCGTTTCGACACATTTCTACATATAACCGTCCTGAAAAAGGTAATCCGTTTGGACTCGGTATGTTTCCCCTCGACTCGCCCTGGAATATCTCCTTCGCCGGGTGTGGGTTTCTCGGTATTTACCATGTCGGAGTGGCCAGCTGTCTGCAGGAACAGGCGCCCTTTCTGGTTGAAAATGCCCAGCACGTCTACGGAGCCTCGGCGGGAGCCTTGACCGCCTCAGCGGTGGTCGTCGGGACATGTCTGGGTAAAACAGTCCGCCTTATAACAACGAAGGGTAGAGTTTAAAGGGGTGGCCCTGTTAAAAGCATCAAATGTACCCAATTTCCCCCCCTACCTCAAACGTAGCTAATGAGGCACATGTGTGGTGTCTGAAATTTGCTTGTGTAGTTTTGTAGTGGAGCTACCAGGCCTATGTAACAGAAGTCTTTCTCATCCTGTAGTGATTTGGGGTTACATAGACTCCCATTACATTTAGGCTGCATTAGCTTTGTAGCTTCACTGCAAAACCTAATCAAGAAAATTTTCAGCCAGGTTGTACTGGCCTATCATGATTGCGGTAAGAGAAAAAT
This sequence comes from Pygocentrus nattereri, assembly GCF_015220715.1. Taxonomy (NCBI): domain Eukaryota; kingdom Metazoa; phylum Chordata; class Actinopteri; order Characiformes; family Serrasalmidae; genus Pygocentrus; species Pygocentrus nattereri. Next base: position 33,008,029 of record NC_051221.1, on the reverse strand, counting down.
GTGAAAAGTACTATTTTTTTAAATAAAAAAAGTTGCCACTCTGTTAGTATAGCAGCTGTTTTAACGTTTTCCTTGAATCTTATTGTGCAAACCCTCACAGGAAAGCAGAACTGACAGATGTCAGAAATGGGGCTGTTGCTGTAGGCAGTGTGTTGTAGCAGTTACGCTTGTAATGTTGGTAGGGAGATAAAAAAACGAAGGCTATGTAATGAGGTCTTGCCTACTGATGTCCACTGTCCACACTTGACGCCTTGCATGTTTGTAATGTTTAGCATATGTGTCATAGCCCCCTACTGTAGGTCAGCGTTCCCCAGAACCAGGTCTGTAGTCTACCTTCACTGTGATTTTCCCAAAATGATCAAGTTCTTCTGAATCAAGTGTAGAACAGGAAAACATGAAACCATGCAGTTCATGTGGAGTACAGAACTGGAGTAATCCCACATGCCTTTGGCTTGTCATTGTGTTTCCACTACACTCATTGTCCTCCTTCACCCTGTTTCTAGGAGATGTTGGGGCCAACATCATTGATGTGGCGAAGGAAGCACGGAAGCGGTTTCTGGGACCGATGCACCCTTCCTTTAACCTGGTAAAGATCATACGGGCCAAGTTGCATGGTACGCTGACCCCTGATGCTTACAGCAAAGCCACTGGTAGACTGGGCATCTCTCTGACTCGCGTCACAGATGGAGAGAACGTATTGATAACCCACTTCAACAGCAATGAGGAACTGGTGCAAGTAAGATGGACGCACATGCACACACACACACACACACACACACACACACACACACACACACACACACATACACACACACATAAATGAATATGTAACACATTTGCTTTATAACTGTGTAATAATTTGTGTACAGCATGCCCTAACCTCTCTTTTTCAAAAGGTTGTGCAAAGTTTGAATAGCTCAGCCAATTTGCATTAAACTTTCTGTAGTTACTAATCAATAAGACTGGTATTTTAGGGGGTTGAAGTAGTGTAAAGGTTAGTAATTTTTCCTGTATTTTGCATTGCATTTAGTAACTAAACTTAGCATTTAATACTGGAATAGATCTAAAAGCCACAAACAAAAAAAAGAGGGAAGCTTGTATGCCATAATAAAAGAATCTAACATAGTCATAACACAGTAGTTGGGCACAGAAAAAACAATGATTTGGGATGTCTTTAAATATAGATTAGGTTTTTGACTATGTGTTAGTAGAAGACAATAAAAACATTAGGTGTTTAAAAAAATTGTTGGATGGTGCTTCTGTTTGCAGTAAGGCAGTTGTGTAAGTTGTTAAGCGAAGGTTATTTTTTTTTTTTTAATTTGCCCTGTAGGTAACCCAGTAAAATATTTATGTACTTTGCCAAAAAAGGCTGAATTCAAATCACTCTGCAAAAAAGGACAACTAAAGCTTGGTTAAATTTTTAAATTTAATTTAAAATCTTCTCTTCTCCTTCTGGGTCGCGGGGGTTGCTGGAGCCTATCCCAGCTGTCATCGGGTGAAAGGCAGGATACACCCTGGACAGGTCGCCAGTCCATCGCAGGGTCCTCATTGACACTCCAACTGAAAATTATATTTCCACCCAGCTGAACATAGATTCAAGAGACATGTCCTAATGCAGTCATACAGTCATAAACAATTCTTTTTTATTATGATTTATCATCATTTATTACATGATAACAGCTTTACTGGAATTTTCTGAGAAGCAACTTGGACAGCGGGGAATGCTTTGAGAAATGTCTTTGAAATATAAAAAGACAATCAGCATATCAGCATCAGCAAACAGAAATTGATTCATAGAAGCTTCTCATTTGTGGTGTGTGTATCTGTGTGTTTAGGCATGTGTTTGCAGCGCCTACATTCCAGTGTACTGTGGACTTATACCTCCCACCCTGCAGGGAGTGGTGAGTAGTACTTCTACTCTTTGCTCTTATCTTGATCATAATAAACCCATTTTACCAGATGAGATCACAGTTAGCATGTATGAAAGTGTATCTAAGAAGGTAAACATCTTTTGTCTTCTTATTACCATGTATGTGTAGAATCATCTTGTAGTTAGCAATCTATACAAGAATACAAGAAATACAGAGCATAAGATGTGATGTGTTTATTACATCCTTAAAAAGTGTTTGTGAAGGGTTCCTTAGTGAAGGCAGTGTTTATAGAAATGTGACTACTTACACAACCAATGTTCAAATGGTCCATTGCATGCTTAGTGGTCCATGGTTAAAGAACCCTTTAAAGTAGCTCTATATAGCACCAAAAAGTTCAACTATAGACTCAAGTCAAAAAGTCACAGAACCATTTCTTTTTTTTGCACTATGCAAAGCTCTTTTTGTTAAGAGTGTATGTAGCTTGCACAATATTTATTTATGGCAAAATAAAAGGTACAGAAAATTCTTTCTGTAGTTTTGGGCTGTAGACAGCTCAGAGCTCATGCTTAAAAAAGTTTCTTTGTTGGGAACAGAAGATTGTTTTTGGTTTTAAATGGGAGTGCCATGGGGCCTCTGACAGTCCTGTGCCCTTTTGTTTCTTTCCCTAGCATTTCCTTGTACCATTTATTCTTTGCTGAAAGAATACTGAAAGTTTCTCTATATGTCTCTTTTATTGTTTATGATTGCAGCGTTGTGTACTCGGCTATAAGCAAATGCACTTGACCATAGAAAACTCAAGAGTGCAGACTTAAACTTCTCCTGTATGGATCTTCTACACAAAACACCCACAGTGTTATAACACAGGACTGCAGTTCAAATAAGTCCCAAGTGAGTGAGTCATTGGCTGTGGGAAAAATATCTGTTGAGGGAGGATGTAGCTTTTGATTTTGCAATGCTGTGTGCTGCTGAAAATAGAAATGATCATTTGGCTGTAAGCAGGCTTTACAGAGGCCCTGGTTTTATGTGTTATGTGAAGAAGCCACACTGTTCTCAGATCAGCTCGTCAGGCTCTGGGATACTATAGCTTTGTGTTCTGTGTGTTCTGGCAAGGCTCTTGGGCACAGACAATCCTTCCCTCTGCCACGTGTGCCATTCAGGGAGGATACTTGTGTGCAAATGTGTGTGTCTGTGTATGTGTGTGTTTGTGTGTTTTGGCCGGATTGGGCAGAACAGTGCCAGAACATTATTGTGGGGTGTGGGAATGTGTGTACATGTGTAGCTCTCTCTTCACAGTGTGTGTGTGTGTGTGTGCGTGCGTTTGTGTGTGTGTGTGTGTGTGTGTGTGTGTGTGCGTTTGTGTGTGTTTGTGTGTTCTGCGCTACTGACAAAGTCCCTAATGTGTGTGTGTGTGTGTGTGTGTGTGTGTGTTGCCAAGTATGCGAAGAGTCACAGTGTTCCTAAGGATGCTGTTTTTCCTGTTCCTGTGGTACCTAGAAATGGAACATCTAATGACTAGAGCCCCACTGCTTCATCTAACCAATCATAGTGCTTTATATGAAATCTGAGTGTATTTTAGAGAATAGAAATATTGTGGAGGGGGCTTCCACATCTCTTTGTGAAGGTGCATAATACGGCTGGGTGATATCTAAAATAATGTTCATGATATTGTCTTATCAAACAATCACATCCCCACTAAATCTGATATAACTGCAGCACAGACAATGAAAAATGAGCTGTAACACAGCTTTTTGTCTTATAAATGCCCTTTAACAATCAATTGTTGTAACAATATTAAATCCTTAACAATTTGGCAAGCTGTTTAAAATTAAACAAGCCTTATGTAATTGTTTATCCATTTGGTGTCCCAACATGGATGATTTTTGCTTATAAAGGATTGCCATGTGGTTACTGTAGTTTGCAAATGTCAGAGGCCAGACTTCATTTATTTTATTTCTAGTCAAAACAGCATTTTGTACAAGTTATTAATTTAACAGGAGATATTTCTGGAGATATTACACATACTGGCAGGGGAGGGTGGGTGGATAAATGAAGAAGGGTAAAGTAAAAAAAACAGACTTTCCAAAACTGGAGTTCAAAAAGTGAGTAAAACATACAAGAAAATGAGACTCCTCACAAAAGTGCAAGAGCTGATAGACCACCAAAACCATCAGATAAACAGTACTTAAAGCTTTCATCTTTCATCTGAGAAATCAAGCTCCACTGTTGCTTCAGATCGGAAAAAAATCCACAGGTGTTCTCTTCATCCTTCCACTGTGAAAAGACAACTCAGAGTCTGCGAGGACGTGTAGCTGTAAATAAGTTGTTACTGAGAAAAAAATAATAGTCTATTAGAAGTAGAAATGCTGGTGTTCTCAGAACAATGGACTGAACACCCCCACCTCAACATCAACGATTCATGTAATCCCAAACACATTCATGCAACTTTTAAGATTGAACTTAGGAGGTAAAACAAACTATCTCGTGAAAACAGTGTATTCTGTAATAAAGTAAAGTGTGGGCACAGTAAATACTGAAAAAATATATATATTTAGTTTTTAAAACTTCTCTGTAATTTTCTGTTAAATCTGTCTAAAACTTGTTCTTAAAGGCCATTTTGACCGGAGGTTAAGCAAATAAGGAGTAATCTTTCACTTTGGCACAGTCGTGAACTTGTCAGGGATTATCATAATCAATATTCAGTTATATGATTCTACTGACATATGCACTGATTTGATCACTCACTGTCTCTCTCTCACTCTCTCTAGCGGTATGTGGATGGTGGAATCAGTGATAATTTGCCTCAGTATGAGCTGAAGAACACCATCACAGTTTCTCCATTCTCAGGGGAGAGTGATATCTGCCCGCGAGACGTCAGCTCCAACAACATGCACGAACTCCGATTTACCAACACTTCCATACAGTTCTCACTCTCCAACTTGTACAGAGTCACCAGAGCGCTGTTCCCTCCTGATCCACTGGTAAAACTCCACTACTCATGCATACATACATACATACACACAACAACACACATCAATGTATAAATTCACACAATGCTCATTTCTGTGGGTTTCCTTATCAGGTACTGAAGACCATGTGTAAGCAGGGATATAAAGATGCCTTGTATTTCCTAAAGAAAAATGGTAAGACGGAGATATAGCTTCTTATGACCACCATTTCCAGTACTGTTTTCACCGTACATCTGTGTATAGGAGAACATAGTTTGCCAAACCACAGCTACAGTGCTCATATTTAGTCTTGGCGCACAATACAGTTTATGCCTTATTTCTTGATTACCTTCCAAGCTAAAATTATCATTCATTCAGATCCACCAGAATAGTTATAACAACCAGCAATAAACACCAGGACTTTACTGAATCAAACTGAAAATTATTTTGCTACTTAAGTGAAAACTTCCATAAGGCAAGTAAAGGTAGTGGGACAAACAGTAGCGTCTCTTTTCTGTGGTGTAGCTTACTATTTAGGGTAGTATTTTGTTGCATATCATGTCTTTTGCATAACAAAATGAAGCCTTTCAAGTTTGCACACTTGATTTTCTCTTTTTCCACGACTTAAGTACATTTTTCAGACTTTATTTTTGTAGTTTTCAATTTGGATTTTGGAATGCATCTACAATCTTTCTTACAGGCATTTTGTTACCAGAGAGATAAGATAGTATGTCAGATTATTTCAACTCAATATTTATAGGTTTTCTAAAGCAATTTCCTTCAGAATGATAATGACATTTTGTGTTAGCTGTGTTGAGTGGTAGCTGTCCAGGGGAAACATTACAGATCTCTGGTTTGAACATGACATGTTCATTTGTGTTGCAACATTTTTAAAGTAAGAAGTGAATAATTTCTAGTTTACTGTTGTTTAGCTGAATGTGGCAAACCCAGACCTCCATAATACATTGACAAATTAAATATTTGTTTAAAAAACGAATGATAGGATTGTTCCTACTTTTGAGTACTATATTTGCATCAGCACTGTTGTGTAGGAAGAACTGGGTAGGTATTGCTGTAATCAAAGTTTGATTGAGTCATCTGAGATAACTGCCAACTCTGCTTGCTCTTTGGTATGTTAGTCACTGATATACCTTATCACATTAAGAGGTGCTGTGGGGTTAAAAACTTATTTCTCTGCTGTACTTTGCAGAAGGCTTTTCTCAAGTGTAGCAGTGCCCTCTAGTGGTCATTATTAGTACTGTGCCTAAAGGGATTAGAGCCCTTTTCATTAGAGCCTTCACTCATCAGTTTAATGTCACTTTGATCTTTATTCTCACTAAAATTGCATGTGTACTTTTTTAGGCTTGTTGCAGTTCCGACAGCCACACCGCCCATTGGGTGACGGAGCTGTGGATAATGAGGAAGACTCTGATAATGAGGAAAGACATACAAGGGAAGAAGAGATGCATCCCAATGCTCATTCAGGCGCAGAGGAACACATCTTTGAGCACTTGCCACCACGGCTTCATAGAGGTATAAAAGATGAAGCATATAAACATTGACATCTTTCTATTTGTCACTGAATAGCAGATCATGCATATTTCATATATATTTGTTTTTATGTAGGTTACTGAGTAAGAATCTGCCTCTCTCTTTTTCTGTAGCTTTGGTGGAGGCCTGTAAAGAAAGACGGAGTCTCTTGTACTCTCTAAGCAACATGTTCCCTGTCAGGATGCTGTCAACTATCTTACTGCCATATACATTGCCCCTGGAGTCAGCTGTGTCACTGAGTATCAGGTGACTTTTAGCTGCTCTTCTCAATTTCTTGATGTTGTCATAGTCGGAGAATTTTCATCTGGTTACAATTAAAGAAAAACCTAGCGAATTGATGTGTGACCAAGAGGATGCATTTTCCTTTAGGGAGGATTAGTTTGTTGTGTTTCATGGCTAATGCTATTCGTTTTAATTGTGTGTTTAAAAAAAAAAAAAACAATGTATAATTATGCTGTGTCTCTTTCAGGTTGTTGGAGTGGCTGCCTGATGTACAAGAGGATGTGGGCTGGATAAAGGAGCAGACAGTAAAGTTGCTGCAGTATGTTCTTCAACATGCTGGGAGGAGTGTGTCACAACAGGTGTCTGGACGGTAAGCAACTACAAAAGCCACTCATGATACCAACCTATATAAGTCCATGTTTATAATCATCATCATCTTTTTTATTTAATTGGGATCTTCTACACTAAACGATCAGTCACCCACAGAGGTCAGTTTGAACCTTGGAACATGGAGAAGGCCTAAATTACTCGATTGTAAAGTAAAGGATGGGACATATAAATAGAAGCTCAGCCAAGTAATCAGGAGCCAGGCCATGCAGAGCTTTGACTGTAACAAGAAGAATCTTGTATTGGCCACAGTATGTAATACGTAACCAGTGAAGCCTTTGTAGGCTGGAGTGAGGTCAGTCATCTTAGAATATGTGAGGATGATAGCAGCTGCGTTCTGGACATATTGCAATCCCATATTGCAAAGGGTTGGTCGGACACTTGCAATATTGTAGAGACGTAAAACTGCTGTTTTAACTATAGAATTATGTCAGTTATAGCATGCCAAAGGAGAGTGTGGGGTCAAAGATTGCGAAGGTTAGCAGAAGGTGTTACTAAAGTCTCATCAGTATGGATACTAAGGCTAAACTACGGCTAAACTGGATGTCAGAGCTTCGGGTTGATTAAAAACATATCAGTTTTGCTACTGTTCAGTTTTTTAAAAATTACACTCATCCATGACTTAATGTCATGGATACAGTCAAATAAAGCAGGTGGTTGTACAGTCAGGATAGGGCTGATTATACCATTGATTCAAATGTTGTATTCTTAACAATGTAAATTTAGACCAAGACTGCATGTTACATGACCAGATTGCAGCATGTAAATGTAGTGGACATAAAACTTAGGCTTGCAGGACATACTTAAAGACAGATACAGTCAGGGATTTCTGATTCTGAATAGCTACATCACAGCTATATGCAATAAAATGCACATATCTGTCATCTATGCCCTCTCTCGCCTCTCTCAGATTTTCCTATCAGCTGGAGTTGAGGCACTCTCAGTCTGCACCGGCTACGTTTAGTGCGGCCAGCCTGCTGCCAGGCTGGGTGTCTGGAGGCAGCTCGTCTGTGCTGGATGCCATCCAGCGTGTGGAGCAGTACCAGCGCCAGCTCCTACCAAGCCTCTTCTGTGTTAATCTGAACCTGCGTGGCTCCTTCAGTGCTGGATCCTCTACTGCATCCACTCCTCCCCCCATCCATGAAGAGTCAGATGAGGGTTTGATCATGCATCCTTTGGGGCCCCCTAGCCCCAACTCACTATCTTAGAAACAATACTAGCTGGAGAACCATCAATGCATTGTTTCAGTCACTGAATGTCTATTTAGGCTTTATGTGATGCCCCTGAGCCCCAGCCATTCTGAAAGTACTTTTTGATCAGAATCTCAAATCATTGCATAGATTTAAGAAGAAAATAAGGTTGTAACTATTTATTAACTCCTTATATGCCAAACTGAACTGGAGACCTTTTTTTATTGGTTTTAGTTCAGTAACTTTGTTCTCTTGAGAAAGATCCTCTTAATGTATGTGTAGTGTTTAACCTTGTGTTTCATTTTAAGGTTAAGGTGTGCGCTGGTGTTTCTGGGTGTCCTTATGAAAATGTACATTAATGCCTAATGAGGAAATGAATCACTGAGCTGTATGTGTTGCTGATGAAAGGAAAAATTATGTCACAGATATTTCAAAGTAAGCTCCAGGAGTTCTTAAGACATTTTCCATGCACGTGACTGCACAAAACATTTAGCAATTTTGTTTATTGTAAACGTCCATCATTTCTTTGTTTGTTAATTTGTAAGTTTTGATGGGTTGCGAAACGAAGATGCATTTGTTGGAATTGGCTCCCCCTTGAAATCTTGGTCTTCCTGTCTTTTTTTTCTCTGGCTGGGGAAGAAGGATGGGGGGTCATTGGAAGTGTCATGTTATATCAGCTCAAAGGATGTAATAGTTGAGGCCCTGCAGGTGAGGTTTTGGCTCCCTGTAAACCTGGTCAATGAATTCTGTACATCCGTAAGAGTGACGGGTTTAAAATCTATATGTCCAGTTACAATGATTGTATTGTTGTGGTTGTGTTTTGTTTTGTTTGTTTATCTGTCATTAGCATATTAAGCTTTGTGTGGTGGAGCCATAGCATCGTCCATCACAGTTGAAACATCTGAACAGGTTATAAGCAACAGCACACTCCTGAAATGTTTAAGGCTCCAATACTGAATTGCCAGTATTTTTCAGTATTTTTCATATTTGACAATAAGGATCTACACAGTTTCAGCTGCAAATGTGTTTGGTATGATGTTGGCTCCAGTAAGTCTGAATTAAATAAGTTGGTACATGCATGTTTCAGAAAGTATGAAAAGGTGTTGCTCCACACTGTGTCATCCTAAGCTCTCAGTTTGTTATCTCTGCTGTACTGCTTGTACATGTTAAAGTAATGTGAATAAACAGGGAAAGAGAAAGTTGGCAGGGGCTCTTACAATGAGTACAAATCAGCTACATTATAGAGACAGTCTGATGTACAGCATGTATGTTAAATGATGATGTACAGTATGTATCTTTTAAGTCCTGTGGTTAAGTTGGTTTATGACCATGCGCTGTTCAATGCAATGTCCAATACAAAATGTTTCTTTCAGTAATGTACCATACACTGTATTGTATTCCTGCTTTCCCATTGTTAAGATGTTCCTTTGTGTTTTTTTATGTGTGTGTGTAAAATTTGTGAGATAAGCAATACTAATGTTTTACCTTTTTGCACATTTTTACTGTATACCCTGTTACAGTAAAATGTACTGTGCATGAATGGTAATAAAAAAATTTAACTGCGTCACATTTTAAATGCTTGGTGAAAAAATCTAACTTGGATTGCTGTCTACCTTGCAGTAATTTTAAACCTTTATAAAATAGTGTAGAGTGAAGAGTTTCTTCTGCATACATATCATGTGCACATCACCTCTAATGAGTTAGTGATCAGGGTATTTGAAAATATGATCCCCACTGAACTTATCTACACTATGGGCTGGGTTCGAGGACCGGGATCAAGTCTAATCTTGGTCTACAAAGCATTCTGAATGGAGATTCTCCTTTGAAAGGAAAGTGTGATCCTGGACTAGGCTTGATGTCTGTTTGGGAAAACTGACCCTACATGTCCAAATGTATCCAAACAATGAATTTAATTACTTTCTGACAGCATTACCTCTGGGAAGGCTTGGGCCCAATCCCATTTCTTATTTTTACTCCTACCCCTTGTTTTCGAGGGTCACTTTGCCCCTTGGAACTGAGATGCAAGTTGTTGTCGTTGAAATCTTCCCCTATGAAATGGAACAATCTTCAAATAAAGAACATTACTTCATTAACAGGCTGCTAGCGACACAAAGTTTGTGGTTGTTTGTTTTCTCTGCAATTCGGTCGTATTGCTTGCTGAAGCCAGGCAAACGTCATCAAGATGTATGATGCCAGAATGTAACGGCTGCACCATTTAAAGTGGAATTTAACTAGGTAAACTACTACTAGTGATTTTTAATGCTTGTTATGAAACCATACTACATTGAAACAACATTAAGCTTTGATAATGCCATGGCTATCGTAAAGTTTAATAGACAACATACTTAGCTACATTTGTAGGTTTCTTTGCTCACTTATGCAGCCAACTTGCCGATTTTCCCTCTTGGAGTGTGCCTCTAAAAACCTAGCCCAAACACCTTGCCCACCACTTCTATGTCAACAATAAGTGGGACACTCTACACCTAGACGTGAACAGGTGAAACACAGAGGTAGGGGCTAAGTGGTAGGGTCAAGTGGTGAAATAGGATTGGGACTTGGACTTTGGCATTTGTGATCCAGAGATAATCATCCAACTTCAGTGCCTGACCTCACTAACATGCTTGTGGCTGAATGCAATCAAATCCACACAGCAATGGTCTACCATCTTGTGTAAAGTCTGTACTGTAGCAAAGGAAGGATAAGTTCCCTATTAAGGTCCCTATATACACTTCATTTCAGAAGAAACACGTGTGCCGCTGTCTACAAATCTTTGGACACTTCTTGTGACTTGTAAGTACTTCACTCTGAAACTTGGCTCTGTAGAGCCCCCAAAGCCCCGAGGGTCACAATTTGGCAGAGTGCGTCATCGCCTTTCTGTTGTCCTATTGGTCCGCTGTGCTCACGTGTGCCACTCCACCCTGAGCTCAGTGGGTGTGGGAGCTGCTCGGCGACCGCAAGGCGGCGCACTTCTTCACTCTCGGCCCTCGATGGCTCCCAGGTTCCCTGAGTCCTCCTCCTCCTCCTCCTCCTCATCTCTCTCTCTGGCTCTCTCCCTCTAAGTTGATAAATTGAATTTGCCGGGAGAGACCGAGGAAGATGGCGGCCACTGACCGTTCCAGGTCCGAAGCTGCTAAGCAGCGACGGCAGGACCAGCTGACGCGGTGGCACGGCTCAGAGACCGACCTCACCGGCGCTCAGGTGCGGGGCCACTCGGGCTCGGGCCGGCGGGCCAGAGTCCGCTTCGCCCAGGGCGCCGTGTTCATGGCCGCCTGCTCGGCCGGAGACCGGGAGGAGGTGGCGGAGCTGCTGAGGCAGGGAGCCGACATCAACTACGCCAACGTAGACGGGCTCACGGCTCTTCACCAGGTACCGACACGGCTTCAGACACTCATATTACTACTTTATTGACAGAAACGACCGTGTGCTCGGGTCTGGAGTCCCGGCGGTGGCGGCGAGTTTCAGCGCTGTTTCTGTGTCGGGACTCCGGGCAGAGCTGCAGAGAAGGAAGACCACTTGTTGAACTCGGCCGCTGTATCACTATAAATATAGCTACTGGCTGGAAGAGTAACATTGTAAAGACACGAACAGGAAGAGAAACTGACGCTAATGTATTTGTACGACTAGACGGACTGAAGAGGGTGAAGTGAGGGCTGCTAAGTTAGTTACACCCAGAGTGAGTGAGTGAGTGCATTCCTGCTGCTAGTCTCGGCAGGCTGGCCGCCGCTGCCGCCGCCGCCGAGGCTGGTGTAAGTTAGTTACGAGTCTCCAGCTACCAGACTCTTAATTAGCGTTGGCATCGACGTGAAACCGCCTGCTGTTTTTATTACGAACTCCCGCTATCATACAACGTCGAATACTGACTGTACTTGTTTCCAAAACAAACATTTCCTCCAGAATAACTACTGCTTTCTGTTTGGCGGTCTTATCGAGGGTAACTGGCATTCCCTTCCTTTTCCTTTCCTCTGGCACACGAACAGCGCAGTGGGGTTTGCCTCTGCTGTAACCTGTGCTCTTAAATAATCTGGAGGCTGGTTATGAGAGGAGAAAACAGTAGAGAGGCGTTGTGATTAATGCTAACTGCCTACGCGCACATCTCGGTCATTAGCTTAAAGGTAAGCTACCTTTCACATCGTCAATCTAAAGTGTTAAATACGAGCTTTAAACCCTTTTGTTTATGACACGCCAACTACCTGTACGGCCTGGCCCAGAGTGGTTTACAGCAGTGTGGCAGTGACACACCCACCAGGACAAAGTGTCATGATACATGTCCCATTCCTCAGGTGCCAACAGAGGGCTTGACTTGGAAGTGCAGAGGCCTGAAACCTGCTCCAAACACACAGGCTGAGTTGTAATGTGGATGAACAAGCAGCTGCTGTTTACCTCAGTTTACGTCAGCTTTCAGCAGGACATGAAAGGGGAATTCCACCCATTTCTCAAAACTCAATCACTAAGATGTAAACAAAGTCATTCAGAGTGGTTTAATGCGAGATGCTCAGTTACAGAGAAACTTGGTCAGAATTATTCACAGTGGTTGTGATTGGAACTGGACATCCAAAGCATTTAACACCCCGAAAAGCTCAGAAGTATTGCATAAAAAGTTTGAATCTGATGCCTGAGGCATTGTTGTCTGGTAGTTTTGAAATAAGGACTATGCAGGGTGTTACATGCAGGCAAAGTAGTTGCCAAGAAAACTGTTTTTTAATATTCCCATCATCACCGCTTACAAAAAGCTCGGAAGATGTGTAGGTCCACTGGTGGTTTTGGATAGTAAAAATGTCTGTATTTGCACTGTTGTCATTGTGATCCCTGGTTCCTATCAGCACCTCATGGTAAAGAAATCAAAGTTGACAAGTTTTTCTACAGAGAACAAAAAGCATTCTGAATTACCTTGTTTACAATCATTGAATTATGCTGAAAATCAATGGATTTCCCCTTTAAAAGTTGATAGACACCATCAACTGTGGAGTTAATGCTAATAGGGTATGGTACTGGAATAGCACTCCTCTGGTTTTAGTCTCACTGATGTCATGGCTGTAGATTGGTTAAAACCAGCTCTGTGGAACAAGTTGCCTGTGTGGAGGCTTGAGCTAGAAGGCTCTTACAAGCTTATAGGGAGGGTGAGGTCAGAGGCGGGTGAGCGTGTCAGGCCTGGTTAGTTCATTTGATTTTGAAGTGTGTGCATGTCAGCAGTCAGCAGTAACAGAGCAGGGAGAGAAGCTCTGTGCCTTTATTTCAGTGAATAAAATGTACGAGTAGGCTTCCTCTTAGGCCTGCTTGTCACAAGTAGTCATCCAAATGCAGGGAGTCGCATCAGTGTCCAGAAATGTTTCTCTTGTGGGCTGGCTGTTCAGGCTTGGGCTGCTGTGACTGTGCGCCTGTCCCATGGAGCCGTTAGCGAGCGCTGCTATGGGCTGAGTTTCTGAGAAAGAGAAAGTTTGATTACACGCTCTGTGGAGCAAGAGTAACAAGCTCGGTTTTGTGACAGCAGAATGCTGCAAACCAAAATAAAACTCCAGGTTTGTGAATATTAGCTGTGCGTTAAGAGAGTGAAGAGGATACTGCTCTCCACTGAGGTGAGTGTGCGTGTGGTAAATCTTCTTCTCACTGTGCTCTGGATAGAATCAGTGTCACATCCTGCCAGAGACGCACAGTTTTCTCTTAATACTGGACTCATACACACATACACTGTGTCCCTGCAGTTACAGATAGAGTTTCAGAGTTGGTTTGCCTCCCAGCAGTCATCCTTATGTAAACAGAAGCTGTGTCCACTGGCAGACAGAGATGGGCCTCCGATTATGCTCCAGTATTCTGGCCTGCTGTGAAGACATCTTCAGGAGCTTAAGCTCAAGTCCAGTTGCACATTTTGTGCTGTTAGTTTTACCAAGTGTAAAGACAGTAAAGCAGTAGCAGCCCACGTGCCTTGGTAAAGAAAAGACCAGCAGTAGCCAACGGCTGAAGTTGAAGCATGTCCGCTTGAGGCAGCTCCATGTTCTCAGACTACTGGGATGTCTACACCCGAGGGATGGGTGTTATTTAAAACAAGAGCTAGAAATGGTTCAGGGAACAGAATTGAAAACAAAAGAATATTATACAGAATGTAAGTAAAAACAGAAGGCTAGTTTTGTTTGAAAGTGACTGAACAGTTAATAACATTATTATTTTGTTTGGTAAATTTTTCCTACAAACATGGAACAGAACTTTTTCCTCTTTGGTTTGTTTGGTTGAATCGTGAACAAAACTTGCTTTTTGATCTTGTGATGTAGTGTACTGTGCTTATGTCAGGCCTTTTAAAATAAGAGTAACACCGATCAGCTGGTTGGTCCATCCATTCATGCTGATGCTATGAGCAGTGTTTTATTTTAGCAGTCATTTACATAGATAAAAGGCACATTCTGTTGGCTAAAGAAAGGTTGGAAAGTGGTCATGTGAGAATAAATTATGACTATTTTTGGTACATGAAACCATGTAAATGTTATAAATGGACCTTAAGGGACAAATACCATCTAAGGAAAATTTGAAGTGATCATTTAATCGCATTTAAAATGATTATTTTTGACTTTGATTGTTTTCTTCACTTTTGGTTTGCCTTTTTCATTCTCTGTGAATTGTTTCAAATCCTTGGTTTGAAATATTATTCCCATCCTAGAGTGATACAGTTTTGTGCCTTTTGTAATTATTATAACTTCATAAAACATTTTTTTTTAAAGGTGAGTCAAATTTTCTGTGCAGTTTAACTACAGAGATTAATAACCCGCAGTTCTTCTTGTTTGTTTTTTTTTTGAAAGCTTGTTCTTCTACTTTCAGTTGTTCAAACACACACCTGGACACACTTGCAGTTAGTCAGTCTTGAACAGAGTGCATATCTCTCTCCCTGGCGCTCCTGTCATTATAAAGAGACTGCAGTAGAAAGTAGATGTGGCACAAAACCACAAGTATAGTACATTTTTAAAAAGGCATATTTTGATAGAAGTTGTAGTTGGTAGTGGTTGGTCTTGCCAGGTTTGTTTACTGCTGTGTTCTGTGATTTTGTCCAGGTCTGCAAGTTTCTGTTAAGTCCTCTTAGAGACAAAGAAAAGCTGGTTTTAAAACAAATCAATAACAAAGTAATGTCTCACTTAAGTGTTTTCATCTAAGAGAACTAAAACAAAAACAAACAGCTTTGAGTTAAAATGCTCACAACCAAACTTGTTTGTCCTGGCACTTTCAGACACGTTTGATTTTCACATGTTTCTATTTAAAACACAGGATTATAAGACGGGAGTTGATTCTGGATGTGATTGTTGTATTGCTGCTGAAATTCCACTGGTCATAAGCCAGGATATCTGTTCAAGCTGTCAAATGTAATTTAATCAAATAAATGAAATGTCACGAAGATGTGACATGCTGCGTTTCCATCGGCTCTTTTTAATCAACACATGAGAAATATGTAGTGAGTATACAGAGAAATCTGTAATGTTGAGTGACTTTTTGTTGTTTTATTTGATTTTATGGCTGTGTCTTAAATTCTACAAGCATGAAAACCAGAAAAGCGCTGGCTAACCCTGTCACCCAGGAAATGTCCATTAATCAACGGCGTGCACTTTAGGCTGCCGTTTGCTGTCTTATATCATTATTTTAATCTTTGATAAGATAAAGGCAATCAAAATTTTTTGGTCACTCCTCTGGTACCTTGCTGCCTTCTGCCAACTTTTGTAGCTACTGCCAGGCAAAAGGAAAATGCTGATCATCAAAGGACTTTGGGGATTTAGATTAAATTATGATGGCAATAAATATCACATTTCATTTTATTAGCAAAAATGTTTATCCATATGAAGTGAGTTACAAACCTTTATGCAAAATTTGATGATTTTTATTGAATTCTTGCCAGTTTCAGTCCTCTATTTAGATGTTTTAACATGCGTTGAAGGAAACATGGAAAGCATGTATTATTAATACTGATATTCCAATACATTAAAATAATTGTGCCTCATTTTTTTATACACAAAAAGCTTGTCTGGAAAGCATTGTGGTAGTAAGCAGTTGCAGCAACATATTCTCAGTGCTTGTCCTCAGAATTCGTCCCTCTGAAGTGACCACAAACATTCTGGTGGTAATACACAGCAGTCTAAGTAGCAAGCATCCGGGTAAAGGGAAAGCATGAATTACCCACAATGAGATATCCCATTAAAAGGCCATTTGTTTTTCAAAACTTCCTCAGCGTTTTAGACTTTCCAGAGTGTGTTAAGCTTGAGGAGGAAGAGCGTATTGGCTTTTTTGTTGTATGAATGAACATAGTGGGAATTCTGCCACAGAGGAAGCTGGAGCCATGGCCCCATCAACTGGCATCAAATTAGCATACTGGAAAGCAGGAATAGGTTTACTCCCTCTAGTGAGAGCTCTTAAAGTGTAAATACACAAAAACCGCTAATGAGGAGAACACTTTACAAGGCCTCTAAGCTGCTCCACTGCTGATTTCTGCCCTTTTATTTATCAAAACATAAACAGCATTTTTTTCTGTGGATGTACTTTATGGTCAGTATGAAGAAAAAAAATTGCCATCTTTTTATCTTAATTGGTGTATGTTTTGTGTCCAAGTCCGAGAAATTTAACAGCAACAAAAGTTTTGTTTTTGAATTTGAAACGATGCAATGACTGAGATGAAAACGTAGAACATCTAGAAGAAATTTTACATTTCTTAAGCAGCATTTATGTTTCTACTCAGTAAATTGCATAGGAGTCACAGTACGTTTTAAAATGCATTTCTCCCATTATAGGGGATGTTAAATGACTGGATATATTAATGTTATCTTAAGTCAAATTGTAGTGTTTATTATCCACCTTTTGTCCTTGAAGCCTCAATAGTGTCTCTAGGAGCTTGTCTCATTGTGCTGGTGTATGGTAGAATGCCGTTTGGTTGGACCTGATCAGTTTAGATCTGCCTCTGTACTTCAGAATTCATCCTGCTGCTGCCATTGGCGGTCACTTCATCAGTAGTCTTGTAAACCAGATTTGTGCCTGTCATCAGAGAGTTGAGCGGTGTGTTTTGTGGCCAAGAGCAGTCTTTTTTGATATAAATATAGGACCATTTGACGTGCAAAACGATCAGCCGCAGACTGTTGTTATTGCCTGACGTGTAGGTGCTACGACAAACCCAGACTCATAGGAAACACATTGTAATGCCTGTTAGCAAGCACAGGGGCGTCTCTTTACTTGCTTCAAATAAAACCCTTAACTTTCAAAGAGGAGGTGCTGTAAATTGTTTTTGAATTCAGCACATCTCGTGAAAGGCTCAGTGGCTATGTTTACATGCAAAGATTTTTGCCAGTCCGATTGAATGCTGTCGGATTACAGATTCAGACTGAGGTGTTTATATGCTCACTCTATTCAACAATCTGATGGACAATCTTCTTTTACATGCTCACTACAAGCAATCCGATGCAAAATGACGCACGTGTGGAGCAGCGCTTAGAGTAAACGTTACCATGACAGCGAACATCATGTGAGGTCCAGTCGGCGTGAGGAGATGATGATGATGATGATGATGATGATAAACTTTATTGTCACTAGTCACAAATACCAGCGAAATTGGCCAGTGAGTTTGACATGAGTTGAGTTTCCAGTTGGCGTGTTTGTGATTTGAATTGCTTTAAACTGATGTCAAACTCAGGAAAACATCCTTCACGTATACTTATAAAGGAAGATGTTGTGGTCTTTTAAAGCTCAAAGCATAAACTTCGTCTCTGCAGACCAGTTTCCTGCCATGTTGAACGTTATAAACCTTTCGCTATAATGCGACGTACATGCGCAGAACGTTCTTATACCTTCCGTTTGGAGTGTAATCGGATTCAGGCATTTACACGACTATTATTCTTCTATTTAACTGATTATTTAGAGGTTTACCCACCTTGTTCAATCGGATATAAATTGTATTCTGATTAGCTATTATCTAGCTATCTGACTAGACTATTCCGATTGAGGTGTTTACATGGGCATATTCTATTCCATTTGAGCTATTAGTCGGATTATTAACAGATTATCAGGCTGCATGTAAACGTGGCTACTTTGTGACTCACGTGCATATCAGGCAAAAGTTGCTACTGGCTAGCAGTAATTTCTGATAGCTGTGTCTGTTTTGTATGCTATGTGTGTGGGGCATCTGAGGCTGAGAGTACTTCACTAAACACAGCTGAGCCACACTGGCCCATGCCACCATGTTCCTCAGATGATATGTGGTATGCATTTTTTTTTTTTTCCTCCATACTTTCCTCTTTGGGCCACTCTGGTACTAATTCATTTTTCATCTAAGCTGTGTGTAAGACTTCTGTTTTAAAGTTCTACAGGCAAGCAGTCAGTCTTCTCTGTATGGTCATCTTCATCAACATGTCTCATGTGGAGAATAACTTTTTATTTTGACAATCGAGTTACTTTATTTTGGTGTCTGCTGTTGTAGCTGTATCTGACTGTTCTTTTGGTCAACCTGTTGAGAGATACCACTGATGCCAACTGCACATAGAAACTTGACAACTTGTCAAGAGACCACTGAGCAATAAATTGTCCAGTTACTTTTGGTCCTCTCTAATGAGAATATGGCCTGTGAAAGGGAAGATTGTTACACAGTTCACCTGATATGGACACACGTACCCTCAAATTAAACCTCTAAGTCACTAGTATCTTTCAAATCCAGTGTGTTGGGAGAACAGAGCAACAAAATCTGTCACTACACAATTACTTTTGGCCTGCGCTGTATGTGTACATGTGCGTGAACATGTAATTGTGTGGGCACGTGGTGAAGGTTGAGTTTGAGGTTGTTCCTTTGGGTGTTTATATAATTGAGTGGCTGTGTGTGTATGTGTGTGTGAGAGTGAGTGAGGGAGAGAGAGAGAGGTGTTGCATGGTGGTACTTTGTCACCCACTTTTTCTTACTGTCCATCTCACTCTGCCCTGTTGTTTTCTTGTTGCCTGGCAACAAGGATTAAATATAGGATTATGCTCACCAAACTTTCCATCTCGTCCATCCAAAGTGTAGCTCTCTCTCTCTCTCTCTCTCTCTCCTTCTCTTCTCTTTCGTGTGCTTGCTCTCATACTCTCTCTCTCCTTCTCTTTCCCTCTTTCATTGACTTTTCTCTCTCTCTTCTTGTTCTCGTTTTCTTTCTCATTCTGTCTTGTTTTCCATTCTCCTGTTTCTCTCCCTTGTTCTCTCCTTTTTCCGCTCTCTCTGGCTTTTCTGCCAGTCCCCTATGGAGCTGGAGGAGGTTTTGGTGAAAGGATGGAAAAGAGGTCCTGGAAGTGCCCCCTGCTCTGGTGGGATTTGCAGTGAGAGGATGGAAAACATTCTTCAGGCAGCACAAGCGCCTGTTGTCAGAGGCAAAGGCCAGCCGCTCTGAGTCACGCACTCACACACACACACAACGCTCACACACGCATACTGAGTGACCCACTCAGGCCCTGGTAGGGAAATTCACACCTTCACAATAAAGAAGAGCCCACTGTTCTCCCTAAAGACCAAGAGAGAAAGAGAGCATTATGGCACGGATAGTTTTCTATAGGAGCCTCGTGTCCTCTGGGTGTAGTTTACTTTATTCCACTTACGACTGTAAATATTTAAAGATACGTGCTGTTATAGCTGTACTCTGTAAAATTGGATACTTTTCTTCTTTCAAATGATCACCAGTCAAGTGACCTCAGTCTGTACAAGATAACTTGGATGCTCTGTTTTGCTCTGGAAAACTGTTTCCATTCAAACCTATTGAAAAGTTCTGATGATGGTGGCTGTTGTGAGCACATGGAGCGAGTGCCATTTACACTCGGTGAAAAGAGAGCGATGCTATTTTGAGGTAATATCATGTGGGTGCTGGTGCTGATGCTGGTGCTGGTGTGTGGATGGGCAGGCAATCAAAATCTCCCAGACGGGCATTTTAAAAGTGTAAATCAAGGAGTGCCAAAACAGAAGAACAGCGACTCATGGACTTTGTTACGTGTTTGCAAACTGATAGCTTAGTAAATATACACATTTCCATATTATTTTAACATGTGCAGTCTTGTGGCATTTTTTGTTGGAAAGTCTTGGTACCGAGAACTGATCCGCCATTTGCAGCAGCTCCTGATTGGGGCTTTAAACCATGTCACTGAATAATTGCTTTTCATGCTGCTGACTGCTAGCTGAAGCATTCAAGCATTTGAGAAGTTGAACTGGGAGGGTCCTCGGGGGAATAGAGTTGAGGAAATATGGACTTCCCATGCTGCAGTGGGTTACTGTCTCTGAAGACATTGTTATGGTGATATCATCATGGAAGCCCTGATTAGTGTATACGGACTTATTCCAGCCTAGAGTCTATCCACAACTGATAAGTACAGTTGTGGAAGTGTGTGAGTACACGAAAGGGCAAAGACTGAGGGCATGGGCTGTTTTTGTATATGCGTATGTAACCTGTATCAAGCCAGGGAAGTTGTACTGATGCTCTGACATCTGACATTATCATTATCATTAGCAGGAATTGAAGGTTTATTTCTGCAATAATGCTTATATCGTTGTTGTGATTAAATTATGTCAGAATACAATACAGTGTACATTTCTGAATATAACAGATATTGTCAGCACTTGTACAACACTGATCAAATGCATGTTTCATTATAAAGAGATCAAAATTAGTCTGGATTAACTGGATCTAGTGCAAAATATTGAATAAAAGTAATTGTATTCACAGTTATTGAAAGCATTTTATAAAAGTAGCAATACTGGTTCTTTTTCTGATCAGATGTCTAAAAAAAATAAATTAAAACATTTCTTGAAGTACTGTAAAATTATATGATGGATGGATGGATGGAATTGAACGTTCCCATATCAGTGCATCCCTAATTGATTTGTTCTCTTCCAGAGTAGGAGGGAGCAGTATGCCTTAAAAAAAACTACATCAGTATAACACCTGAATCGATTTTTTTTTTGTAGCATTGCTTGGATTCTTGAGAAATGCCGAATGTCTAGTACATATCCTCTCCCACGTGATGCAGTCTTGCAATACTGTTGGTATCAGGCATTGCAGAGGCCAGCATTGTCCACAAATGGGATACACACAGACTACATGAGTTTTATATGGCACGCTGTTTAAAGTAAGCCTTTACAACTACGATGGGGCTCCAGAATGGCACAGTTGCAAATCACAGATGCTACAGCCATGAGTGAATGAGCGTTTCATTGGAGCAGAGTTAAAGGTTCTTATTGGTGGTGATGGTTTAGTTCCTCTCTCTCCATTAAGTGCAAGAATATCCAGTTAGCTTATATATGCAGAGCTGGGAAATCAGTGCTCTCTTACAAAGCACATTCAGCTGTCCTATGACATTGCATGTAATAGTGAATGCAGATCTTGTGGGGATAGCACGTCTTAACCTCTCCCTTCTAGACTGGGAACTGACGTGCTAAAGTTGAGACCAGTAGTGAGTGGAAATTGCCAGTAATTACCACTGGGGAGAATGATCGGAAAATTGTGTGACCTGGACTGATTTTAAGGAGTTAAAAGTTGTGCTAACCGATATCTCTGATACCACTTTGTGGTAATTAAACGGACATCTGTAATTGCAGTTAAACAGTGCTTTAATGATTGATATGACTCTCAGTTCTCAAACACCCTAATTCAGGCAGCAAAACTGACAGTCTTAATTAATGTAAATATTGTGAGAGGTGAGAGTCTTGGCAGTTTTGTTTTTGGTAATACACTTGTATTCTTGTACATTGTAAGATGTAACGCTCATGCTGTTGGTTAGGTTTGGATGCAGTTTATGTTTTTTGGTATTTTAACTTTGATGGTGTTTTGTGTTTAAATGTACTAGTTTAGCCTGTGTTGTGGTCAAAGAAGTGAGCCGGTGATGACCGCTTAGCAGACTCTATAAACACTGGAATACCTGAATGAACCTATTAAATCTTCTGAAACGTACTGTCTTGTTGATACAATACTAAACAAGCCATTAAATGTGGCGCTTTATCTTTTAATTAGAAAGATTTGTGTCTGTGTCCTCTCAGCCCTGTTGGGACACCATACAAGTCCATGTTGATTATTATTTTTATTACACAAATCTTTGGCATTTGGTCTGAGTCAAATTACTCAGAACTCAGCAAATTTAATTAGCAAATGCTGCACTCCAAAGATTACGGTGCTGTCTCTTCAGTGCAGGATATGTATGGCATCTAGCCGTGAGAGTTGTTCTCATAGCGTTTCCCTTTTTTCCTTTGTGAGATTTCTGTGCTGTAGGAAGGAAATGAGTTTTTGTAGAGAGACATATTAAAGTGTGTTTTGATGTATTACAGTGGTCAAAGCACAGTGATTTTTCCCAAAAAAAAAAAGTTGTGATGCTGTGAAAAATGTAAATAAAAACAAAATTCAATGATTTGCAAATTCTTTAAAATTATATTTTATTTAAAATGCTTCAAAGAGCACATATCAAAAGTTGAAACTGAGAATTTTTTTTTTAACATTTATTCCCATTTTGAATTTGATGCCAGCAACTGTACAAGGTTTTTGTTGCCCACGTCACAACCTTTTTGAAATGTGGCCAACAAAAGGCTTGTACAGTTGTCTAATGCTTAAAAAAAAAACACCTGGTGGGCCTTGATTTGGCAACAGGTCAGTACCTTGATTGGGTATAAAAAAGCATCTCAGAGAGTCTTTCAGAAGTGAAGATGAAGACGCGTTCACCACTCAATTAAAGACGGCACAATGAAATAGTGCGACAATTCAAGAATAACATTTCTCAACGTAAAATAGCAAACAACTTGCTTCTCATCATCTACAGTACATAATAATATTAAACGATTCAGAGAACCTGGAGAAATCTCTGTTTGCAAGGGACAAGGCTGAAAACCAGTATTTGTTGGCCGTGATTTTTGGGCCTTCAGACGGCACTGCATTATAAAACGGACATGATTCTGTAGTGGAAATCTCTGAAATCGCTTCTGAAAACATTTTGGTGCTGCATCCACAAATGCTAATTAAAACTTTTGAACACAAAGACTGAAGGGAAGTGGAAAATTGTCCTGTGGTCTGACTAATCAACATCTGAATTTCTTTTTGGAAATCATGGATACTGTGTCCTCTAGGCTAAAGACTCCTCAGCTTGTTATCAGCGCAGAGTTCAAAAGCTAGTTTTCATGATGGTACAAGAGTGCATTAGTGCACAT
The DNA here is from genome assembly GCF_015220715.1 of Pygocentrus nattereri. Taxonomy (NCBI): domain Eukaryota; kingdom Metazoa; phylum Chordata; class Actinopteri; order Characiformes; family Serrasalmidae; genus Pygocentrus; species Pygocentrus nattereri. The sequence continues at coordinate 32,984,715 of NC_051221.1, read as the reverse complement.
GGCATGGGTGACTGGCACGTCTGTGAAGGCTGAATGATGTATATATGTTTTGACAACATATGCTGCCATCAAGATGACACATTTTTCAGGAAAGGCATTGATTATTTCAGCAAGACAATGCCAAACCACATTCTGCATGGAATACAACAGCATGGCTCTGTATTTACAGGTGCTAAGCTGACCTGCCTGCACTCCAGACCTGCCATCTGCTGAGTACATTTAGCGCATTATGAAATGAAAAATATGACAAAGGATACCCTGAACTGTTGAGCAGCTGAAATCCTATGTTAAGTAAAAATGAGAGAACATTTCACTTTCAAAACTATAGCAGTCAGTCTCCTCAGTTCCCAAACGCTTACAGAGTGTTGTTAAAAGAAGAGCTGACGAAACACAGTGGTAAACATGACCCCTGTCCCAACTTTTTTGGAATGTGTTGTTGGCGTCAAATTCAAAATGGGCATATTTCTAAGTTTACATAAAACATGACGCAAAATATTGCCTGTAGCAGTTATGGCGGATTTTATATGTTATGATGTATTTATTTACCCCAAATATGTTAAACTCAGCAAAGAAACAGTAATTGAGCATGACCATATGCAGAAATATTTGACTTGGTCGACTTAAATCGATGACCAAATTAGTTGGCAGCTAATTTAGTAGTCGATTAGTTGATGATGTCATTTCGCGTCCTTCTTGCGCTCTCTAGGAATGCTTTGACGTTACCACTCACTGGAGAGTTAACAGCAGCGCGACGACAGCCTCCTCAAGAACAGAATCCTCAAAAGTGCGGGAGCTAGACACAGAAAACAAGGTTGCAGTTGTGCTGCTTGTAAAGCCGAGCTTTAGCCGACATGGGAGCACATCCTCCATGCTGGAGTATCTGAAGAGGAAACTTGTCGGCTCACTGGGTGAAGAAGATTCATCACTGTAAGATGCTTTGCATCCCAAACTGCGTACTAGCTCACCAAATAGTGTGTAAAAATGGCGCACTCATTAGTGCAGTGTGTGGTTTGGGACGCAACGATAGTCGTACTAGTGCGCTATCTAGTTTGCTAATGTTGGTGTTAAATTCTGTCCTACTTCATATTCCGAGCCGACCTGTAACATTTTCTGTTTCGAAATGCTGATCTGTGGAATCTTTTAATGGACCTGAAACAGAGCGAGTAACTGTTATTCAGTTATTTGGAGGCAGTCATGGGCTGGAGGTTAGGGAACCAGCCTCGTGACCGGAAGGTCGCCAGTTCGATCCCCAGAGCCGACAGCACATGACTGAGGTGTCCTTGAGCAAGACACCTAACCCCCCAATTGCTCCCACTGCTCCGGACAAGTGTGCTCACTGCCCTGTAGTGTGTGTGTGTGTGTGCTCACTAGTGTGTATGTGGTGTTTCACTTCACAGATGGGTTAAATGCAGAGGTGAAATTTCCCCGTTGTGGGACTAGTAAGGGTCACTTAATCTTAATCTATTCACAGCGACCCTGTTCACTTTCCAGATAACCTAACACTGAGCGTCGAGGTTGCCGGTGCGGTCAGACTCTTTCAGGAGGTAGTTCTCTGTGAACACACAGGGCAGCTGGACAAAGGGTTACTGCTGAAATGAAGTGTTTACACGAAATCTTTTGAATTTAAGCATTCACCAAGAAGTGTGCCACACTCTCCCCTCCGCTCCATCAGAGCGCGTTTGCTCTGCTGCAGCATTATCTCCTCTCAGAGGAGAGCGAGTCTCTCACTGGCGCACGGAGAGATGCTCACTCTCCTCCGTTTTAATGAAGACCTGCAATTGTAGAATTCAGTTGCAGCAAAGTTTATACAGACAGCAGAGACCAGATCACAGACTGCACTATTTAAAATTAACTTCTAAATTTAGATAGTTTTTTTTTTTTATTTACTTGATTAAATGAAAACGATTTAGTTTAATTTTATAGCTATTTCTTTGTGCATCCATGGTTATAAATTTTGACAGGAAAAATATATTGGAGTTGTGTTTTTTTATATTTTGTATTAGCAGGAAAATTAATTAAAATTAATTTAATTAATTAATTAAAAGTGAATTATTGAACGGTATTAATCTATACTGTTGTCATTGTTTGTTAGTTAGCAAATGCATAAAACAACGAGAAGCTAAATTTAAAATCTAGTAGCTACATACAAGTTATTTGGTAATGTAATGATTCATAATCTGAATAATCGTTTCAGTAATCGATCGATTGTTCGACTATGAAGTTAGTCGTTTGTTGCAGCCCCAGTTCTCTGTAGAGATCCTTAGAAAATCAACAGTACATATACTTTGAGGGAGGTTTCAAACCTTTTGCATGCAAAAGTACATCACTTATAAATAATATATGACCAATACATGGATCCATATTCTTAATGTTATCTGGAGAACTTCAGCACATCTGCCTGAAAAGAAAGTCAGCCACCTTCAGTGATAAGCATATTGTACCTGAAACTCGTTCTCTCTGTCCTCCTCCCTCTCTTCCTGTAGGCTTGTATTGATGAGAATGCTGAGATGGTGCAATTTCTTGTGGAGAACGGCAGTGATGTGAACAGAGGGGACAACGAGGGCTGGACACCTCTCCATGCAGCTGCTTCCTGTGGCTTCATCCAGATCACTAAGTCAGTGTCTGTCTGTGTCTGTGTGTCTGTGTGTGTGTGTGTCTGTGTGTGTGTGTGTGTCTGTGTGTATGCCATGTTGCTCTGCGTATTTGTGGGCACATTTGTACATCACATTTGTCTATTTGTGCTTGTTTCAATTACTTCTATTGCATTCTGAGAAAAAAAATACTGCATTTTATTGATTGAATTAACAGAAATCTTTATGTAAACCTTTTTCATATAATGAGTAGTAAATTTTTTATTTTTTTTCCCCTCTGTGTCAAATGTATCGAATCAAGTTTGGAACATCACTTTCTGTGTCCTTATTATAGGTACTTGATAGAACATGGTGCTCAGGTGGGAGCGGTGAACAGTGAGGGGGAGCTTCCTGTGGATGTGGCTACAGAAGATGCCATGGAGAGACTGCTGAAGGCAGAGATCAAAAAACAGGGTGAGTGAGGAAGGAAGGATAAAAGACATGGTTTGAGAAAGAAGTGGAACAGAGAGAGACCTTATATTGAGATGATCTGCAAAAGAAAGACTAATAGAGAGGAAACCAGGGAATGAAGAAAAAAGCAACAGATACACCAAGAGGGGTCAATAGACAAACACATACACGCACTTGCTCACTCGCTCACATGTGCGCACACACTGAGCATCTCTTTGATTTGATTGCCGTATGATGTTCACCTGCTGAGTGTGCTCTCATTAGAGCTTCAGAGAGACTGGTAATCAGGTTTAGACAAACACACCTTGTTGTATTGACTGCCAGAGCAGTGGTCTTCTGATCTGGGTATTTTGGATTGTATTGAAAGGCTGCTCTCTTTTCCAACTTCAAAGAATTGTATAAATGGAGGGCCTGCCCCTGTATTTAAGGAACTTCCTGTTATAGATAAACAATTGGAAGGGCATGTGCATGTTGGTGTATGTGTTCATCAGGCAGATATGCAGTTCTAAGAAAAGATGTTAGTCTTTGATTCAGCGGCAATCTTTTAAAAGCTGTGTGTTTGAAAGCATGTTGATTTACTCTCCACACCAGTCATGCATTGTCAGAATATCTCTGCTTTCTTTTCTCTCTTCCTTTTCTTTGCTTTCTGTCTCTTTTTTTCTCCGCCACTCTCTTATATATCCCTCTTTTGCCTTGTAACTGTAAACCTCAGGCTGTCCACAAAAGGCCAAATGGGCAGTTATGCTTCAGCTTGGCCAAAAAGCTTCCATTACAGTTTACAACTACACAGCAGAAGTTTTCAGTTTAGCATTTTGTTTATTTATTTATTCTGTGTATATCCCAAAATAAGCATCCAAAAGCACAGTCAGTTTTTTAGTATCTTCAGGTCTAAATAATGGGCAGCTTCAGTAAGCATGCCAAATCTCAGCACGTTTCATTCGATTCGATCCAAGATTTCATTCTTTTGTTGCACTGAGTGGGTTTTTTTTTTTTTTTGTCCAAGTGATCCAGCTTTGTCCAATGGCTCTTGGAGCTAAATTTAGCGCAAAGGTTTACAGACCGAAGACATCGCTATGTTCTCCATAAAACCATTCAGAGCTTTTTCAAGCATTTGACTATTCAAATGTTTATAAAAGACATATGGCTCAGAGTTTTGTAGGCATTGTTTTGGTTTGATTACTCATCGGCTTAAGTCATGCTCCTCGAAAGGATTATCTGTGTATGTTTTTAGGAAGATTTTGAGCCTTTAAAATGTTGCCATCATACGTTGAAACTGTTGTATAGTTTATATTACACCTTCATTTCATAAATTCCTTTCAGTCTGTTTTAAATATATTATTAAACTCCAGATGCTGGTGTCTGGGTTTTTGTAACACATTATGAGGGTTTTGTGCAATATATAGATCAAAATTGAAATGATCCTTAAAAACTGCATTCTTTAACTCCGATTTTCTTGCAACATTGTGAGTTTCACTGTCTGGTTATACCCTGGCAAATATTGATACAATCAAAATAAAAGAAAAAATCATATGCAAGGTTTATCATCATCATCATCGGTAACCGCTCTGTCCAGATAGGGTCACAGTGTATGCAAGGTATAGCTGTAATTTATCTGTTTCTGTAATAGCTGCTGTAAGAATCTTCAACTCTGTAGTACTTATTAATCTTTAGCAACCTTTTATGAGCAATGTTAGTCTTCTTTGCTGAAATTTGTCAATTTCTCATCAAAAAAACAATAATTGTAGTTTTATAATTGAAAACATATATTGCACTCTATATATATATTTTTTTTTTAAGTTTTAAATAAATGGTTTGAAGAGTAGTTTATGTAAACTAAACTCTTATCTCCCTGTTCTGTCTCAGGTGTGGATGTGGATCGAGCGAGGAAGGAGGAGGAGAGGGTGATGATGCAGGATGCCATGGCTGTTCTGTCAGGAAGTGCCTCTCTTTCTCCTCACCCCAACACTCAGGCCACTGCACTCCACGTAGCTGCTGCTAAAGGCTACATCGAAGTGCTCAAGTGAGTGCACATGATTCCAGGTCATCGGCAGATAATTTTACTAATTTCTATATTGTTTTTTTTTTTAAGATAAACAGAATTATCTGCTTTATTTCTTGAAACTAGTACATGTATCTGCCAATAGAATGAGGCACTTTTAAAAAATTTCACATTTAAAAAGTATTTAAAAATAGGTTAAATAATTTTGTCATGTTTAACAGGCTGACTAAATGTTTGGGTACCTGCGTGCAAGAATTAAAAAAAAAAAAAAGTAAATTCCCCAGAAATAAGACTGCTGTCTGGTTTGGCGGGTTTGGATTCTTCATGGTATAATGGCATTTAATACCTCTCCAGTGATGCAGAAATTATCATGCACCTAATGTTGGCTATAAAAATGAACAAAAGTACAGACAAAATTCAGTCTTCAAGTTTGGTCTTAAATTTTTTTTAGCTTGGAGAAAATTGTACATTTGATTTTTCTTGGCTGAGAACACGTTATAAATTTCTTTTTTACCATGGCAGAGTGCTACTGCAGTGTGGGCTGGATGTGGACAGTAGAGACTCAGATGGGTGGACCGCTCTGCATGCGGCTGCTCACTGGGGTCAGGAGGAGGCCTGTACTCTCCTCACAGAGCGTATGTGTGACATGAACGCTGTCAATAATGTGGTAAGGACTTGGAGATTTTCTTTCTGTCGCTTTTTTTTAAAAGATTTCTGTTTATCTCTCTTTCTTTTGTTTGCTGTTGTTGTACTAAGTGGTGTTAAGGTACCTTTTTGTTCCATAGGGTCAGACCGCCCTTGATGTAGCTGATGAGAATCTAGCTGATATGTTGGAGGAGCTGCAGAAAAAACAAAATGCAGTAAGTGTGTGTTTGTGTATGTGTGTGGTGTGTACCACATGAGAAGCACCATCTTATCACCTCTTTCTCTGGTTTATGTTCAAAGACAACTTTCACGCCAAGAAAAGGTTATCTGAGCTGGAACGCATTCTTAAAGCCAGCAGTTAGCCGTAGGGCACACAGTGCAGTGAGTTATAGCAGGGCAACACTCCTCAACCTAGTAGCCATATAAGGACTACACACAATAGGGCCACAGTCGCTGTTTATTAAATTACTGTTTTCTATTGTTTTCATGGCAGTTAATTACATAGAAGGCTTACTATAAAGCTACTGAATCCAAGTGAGATTATGAGGGTTTTTGGGAGGGTGTGGGGGGGATGGAAAGTTTGAGTAGTTCATTTTACTGTAGCATTCTGATAATCTGTGAAACTGTCCAGATGCGTACAGAGAAACAGAAGATTCAGCCTCCTGTCATTGAGACCAGCCCACCCATCTCTGTAGCACCAGTTCGTCCTCGCAGGTAACGCACATACATATAGACAGGTGTGCATCTCAGATGTGGTTTGCATGTTATTTCACTGGCTCTGCCTTCACAAATTGACACAACATTCAGTTTGCATGTTTAAACAAAAAACACAGATATAACGTGACTGCTTTGGAGCATAGCTGAGTACATGGACAGATAAGTGGGTGGGAAAGAAAACAATGATAACTGAGTTTGAGCTGTAGATGAATTGCTTTACTTGAAGCTCATGTAGGTGTAAAATACACATTTTATTTAGCTTTTGAAGAAATATACCATTAATGCTAAAAATTGTATATGCGTTTATGTGGGTAATTTTCTGTTTGGACATTTTAGCACATTTACACTATGTATTGGTATCCCAACTTATAAATAATTTGGAAATGAAACATACCATGCTTGACCTGATCTTGGTAATTGTGGTGAATCAGAAATGGGACGCCAGTACCTGCCTCACTGTTTTCAAAATGCCTGCTCACTCATTTGCTTCACCTTTTGTGTTGCCCTCACCTATTGGCTGGTTTGCATGTCACTCGTTCTCCGGCGGCTGTGTTGCGCCTGCAGGACTTCCATCTCTCGTATGAGCAGCAAGGAGAAGATCACTCTGCACGAGAGAGAAAAGCACCCACCACCTGCTCTCCAAACACCACCCACTGAGGAGGAGGAGGAGGAGCCAAACGCACAGAACCGCCCAGCTGCTGCACCAAAAGCTTCCAGCAGTTCCAGCTCCGAGGATGAGAGCGAATCAGAGAGCGATGCTGAATCAGGTGACGAGAAATGAGCGCTAAGGATCCTGAAAATTTACATTTTTTTGTGCTGATGTTTAGGGGAAAGCATGAAAAAATGAAAAATGTGCTATAGAATGTTTTTTGTCCTTGTTCAGAAAAAGCAAAAACGAGGGAGCTGATTAACAACTTGAACAACAAACGTAACAGTGCCGCTCCTATAACAACCACCACCACAGCAGGCAGCGCCACAGCAAACCAGGTTAAAAAGGTGAGTGAGAGCACCACAACATTAGAGCATGATCACGCCCTGCATGTATGGTGTGAGGATGAGGTCATTCAGCTGAGGCCAGACTAAAAATGCTGAGCCTCTTTTAATGATCCATATCCACATATTTGCATTGTTTATTATTTTGAAGTCATCCGTTTTCAAGATATTAAAGCCAGTAAAATGGACTTTGTTAGTGCGGACGTTAAGACAAACAGAAAATTTGAATGCAGTATATACCTGGTGCTTAACTGGATAATGTCATTCTGTTTCAGTCATTTGACTGTGAAATTAACTGGAATAAACATACACTTTTATCAGAGACTGTGAGCACAGCTCACATGGTATGCCACTGCTAAAGGGTAATACTTTTGTATGTGTATAGTCGGAGCCAGCACGGGCTGCAGTGAGTGAGGCTCCAGGCTTGTGGAGGACATCTCTGCGTAAGGCAGGGAGCTCAGTGACACTGGGCTCCTCAGGGGCCTCTGATGCAGCCATCGAACCTCTCCGGGGCCCTGAGAGTACCGCAGGCATGACTCGCTCTGCCTCAAGTCCCAGACTCAGCTCAGATACTGACACCAAGGTAACACACTAAATTTCATGTGAGTGACATGGGGTCAAAAGTCTGAGGCCCAGTTCACACATCCTGCATCTGCATGGCGGGAGCAATGCAGCAAGTCTTGCTGTTCATTTTGGCACCCATGTTAACTAGTGAGCACTGTGTGAGAAACAGCAGAGCACCCCAGATGCCGTATTGAAATGGTGCAGTATTTAGAGAATCGACATGCTGTTGATTTTTTTTTTTTTTTTTTTTTTTTTTTTTTTTTTGTGTGGTTTTTTTTTTTGTTTGTTTGTTTGTTTGGTTTTTTTTGTGTGTGTTTTTTTGTTTGTGTGTGTGTGGTGTTTTTTTTTGTTTTTTTTTCATTACACTAAAATAAGCCATATGTGAAAATCAAATAGAAAACTGTGTATAAACTTTTTTAAGTTTAATTCAACTAAAAACTGCTGCAGACCAATTTCCTTGCTGGTCTAGCAGGCTTGAAACTATTGCCTAATCACAAGTTGGAATGCTGTTGAGGACAAAGAAATATACCATGTACTATAAATTATAAATAAACTATAAATAGTATAATTTATCAGTTATATTTTTGTTAAGCAGAGTGACTGATGCGACCATTTATCCATCTGAAAAAAAGAATGTCTATAATTTTGTGTGTATGAAAGGCCAGCTTATAGAGATTATTATTATTATTATTATTATTATTATTATTATTATTATTATTATTATTATTATTATTATTTCTGTAGAATCTTTGTTTCCTATTCATTTGATCAATTCCTGAATTTCAATGTGGTCTCAGACTTTTGGATCCCACTGTGCATACATACGTACACACATTGCAACAATATCGTAATACAATGTTACTCAGCTTCACTCCTAAACACTGGCGATTTCCCTTTTCAGACACACCTAGTACAGGTTTAGCAGGAGTGCTAGAGTGGGTTTTTAACACTAGTCTTCGGGACCCAGTCTCAACTATTCCCTGCCCAAATACACCTGCCCCAGGTGGGACCTCAGGACTAGAGTAGAACCCATTTTCCAAGAGTGTTGAAATAATCAAACTACGCTAGAAAATAGGCCCTGATGCACCAAGCTGACTGTTGGCCTTTCGGTGCCATCAGACTGCTGGTGAGTGTTGGTGGCAGACCGCCATGCATGGTTTGTGCAGTGTGTCTTGCGCTGCTGGCTCTGGTCTCTGCTTGTCAGTGCCATTTGGCCAGATTGCTGATTCGATATGCTAAACGGCGGTCAGCTATGAGAAAGTTGTAAGTCAGCGTACAAAGAAACGAAAGAAAAAGAATGCAAACATTACTCTCAAGAGGGCAGACACAGGAAACAGCCTAATTTTTTCTCTTTTTCACCAGTGCAAGTCGCGTCTTATCACTACTGATAGGCATGTTTAGTACTTCTGCTGTTTGAGTGCACCGGTTTTAAACAGTGTTTGAATATCACTAGTGAGAAAATATTTTTTTTATTTTTACCCTATTTTCTCCCCAATTTATTCATCTCCAATTCCACCCGCTACTTAGGACTCCCCTAATCACACGATACAGTGCTAGGAGGGTGAAGGCTAGCACAGGCTTCCTCCGAGACCTGTGAAACCAGTCACCGCTTTTTTTAAACTGCCACTCGCTCAACGTCACGGGACAGCCGAATGTACTCGGAGGAAAGCGTCAACTGCCAGATCTGTTAAATCAGCTAACAGACGCCTGCGCTAACTAGCATCGCGTTGAGTGATGGGAGGAGAATGGGGGGGCCATCTACCCACCCAGAGAGAGCGAGGCCAATTGTGCTCTCTTGGATTCCTGGCTGTGGACGGATGTAGCATCACCAAGGATCGAACTTGCATTCTCCTGATAATCGGGCCAACGCTTAGACGGTTGCGGAACTCGAGAGCCCCCCTTGAGAAAATATTTAGTTTAGCTTTGAATGAGTGCGGACATGGAAAAGCTCTAAAGGTGCTTTGATAACACACAGACATAGATAATGAGCATCACTTGCTTTAATAATTTCATAGATTTCACTTTCTCATAATTATGAATATGCAACAACCACACATTTTACTTCACTGTTTAATGTACAAACATTCACTTTTTTAGTACTCAAACACTCAAACTGTGGTTTACTTTCACTTTCATTCTCTAGGTTTGGCTTAAACACAGCTATTTAGAATTAGAATAAGTCACAGAATTACAAACTACCGCCACATCCTACTGTAGAGAGTTGTTCCCTTTTTCGCAAGTAGATTAAGTACATGCTTGTCTCATGTTACCTGATGTTCAAGTGCAGATTTTCACAGGAGTAACGCTGAGCTGATGAAAGGTAATCATCAGTCGCACTCTGTTGCTGCTTGGTGTGTCTGGGCTTCTCAGCTTTCCAAGACTGAAACTGAATACCTGTTAAAATATGTACATCTTGCACCTTTCAGTAAAATCTAATGTCCTCCACTGATTTATTTATTTTTTTAAAGGAATCTTTATGAAACACCCCCTGCTGGCAGCTTATTTTTCTTTTTATTCATTGTATTTTGTCTAGGTTTGAACTATTTAAGGTATTGCTGATTGAATACAGTCCTTTCCTGCAGTCTAATTCAGTCTTTTGCATATGAAAAACATGCATTTGTCAACTTGTGACCTTCTCTCACAATCACGTAGCAGAAAAAGCTTAGGTAGCAATAGAGCCGAATGGTTTCTTGCCAGATGTGTCACAACATGTCCCCAACCACAGCAGCTGTCATTTTGTCATTTATTATACTGCTAGTGTTGTCACTGTGGAACAGCAAGGAACCGGAATAAATGTGTGCTAAGTACGTTCAGAAATATACTGTGTACTTGCATGAATTATATTTTTGTTAACCAGAGTGACTGATGTGACCATTTATCCATCTGAAAAAAGTATGTATGAAAGGCCAGGTTATCCACCAAGACTTTAATCTTTAATGGTGACAATCCTCTGATGAGTAGATAAGATCCACCTGAGAGTTATCTGAACATGAGACTCAATAGAAGCTGACCTTGTTGTACAATAGCTGGATGGATGGAAGAGCTGACTGTTTTATACCAAGGCCTTAGCATTGTTAGTGTCACAGATTGGCTTAAATGTGCTTAAATTTGTGTAGAATCTTGTTTCCTCTTCATTTGATCAATTCCTGATTTTCAATGTGGTCTCTGACTTTTGGACTCCACTGTACATGCATGCGTATGTGTGTATGTATAAATAAATAATAAATGTGTGCCAAGTACGTTCAGATGGAATTGTACTCCAACTGGTTTCTGGTTTTCCACTAAGATCTGGATAATAGTTTTTTTTGTTTTTTTACTTTGTGTGTTTTTTTTTTTTTTTTTTTTTTTTTATTTGGTCCTTTGATGCCATTAATGCTTACTGAGAGGCAGCTAAACAAAAAATCAGTCAGAATGGTGCGATCAAGTTACACATTTTACACCCACCAAATGTTTTTTTTTAAATATTACTGACATGGATCAGTATCAGACGTACACTACCAGTCCACTCAGACAAGCATTTTTAACTGCTTTCGTACTGAACGTGGAAAATTCACTGCAGCACTTTCAAACACGTGACATGGCGGAAAACAGTGCGGCGTGGCAGGTGCGCAGGGTCATATAAAGATCAAATGTTTTTTTTTTTTGGTGCAACACTCTTCAGCCATGTCTCAGTGCATCCAACAAGACAGCAGCAGGCATGTCTGGACGTTCGCTCCAACTTGGATAAAAGTTAGTTTTATCTGAGAGCGCCACCTGCTTTTGCGCCTATTCAGCGACTACTTTGGTGTGAAAAGCATATTGCGCCAACGTGAGCAACTAGTGCAGTGCATATCACATTGAAAGCGGTGTGAAAGCAGCTTTACTTTTGTTATTTCAGTGGTTTCCCTGTCTTGCACATTATACTGGTTTCCTTGCTCTAACATGTCAGTTCTTCTGCAGGAGCCCAGATTAGCAAGAGTGCAGCCCACTCCGTCCAGACGCTTGTTCAGCATCGCAGACACCAACACCAGCACTGGCACCACTCACGACAACTCCAGCAGGTATGTTTGTGTGTTTAAAAAAAAAGTTTGTATGAAGAATTTATGTCCAAACTTCTGTAGACACCTGAAAATCTGAAATTCTGAAATCCAGAGTATTAATAGGGAGTTTATTCTCCCTTTGATGCAATACCATCTTTACATTTACATTTACAGCATTTAGCAGACGCTCTTATCCAGAGCGACTTACAAGAAGTGCTTTGTCTATCTAGAGAAAGTATTTTTGCTAGTTACCAGTAGGTTAGAGAGAAAGGTAGTCCTGAGCTCAGATACCCGGATAACCATCTTCTCCTATTTTGGGAAAACTTGAGAATACATGTTGGAACATTGCTAGCATTCAACCGCAAGAGCATTAGTGAGGTCAGGTACTGATGTTGGATGATTAGTGCTGGATCACAGACGTCACTCGGACTCATACCAGAGCTATGAGATGGTGTTCTATCACTCCAGAGTACACAGTTCCATTGCTCCACAGTCCAATGCTGGGGGCGACTTATATCCCTTTAGCCAACGCTTGGCATGTGCTATTACAGAACAGCTTGTTCTGTTAGCAGTACTTTCAGTGGAAAATATTCAAGATGTGTGTGTAATTGAATACGTGTCAGCAAAAAGTAACTAAATATATTAATTAGGAGTGCCTACAGAGCTTTGGACATGTTTCTATGTGTCTTTTGAGGGTTTCTGGGATCATTTATGACATGCGTTTTTGTCTTGGTGTAGCTGGTTGAGCCGCAGTTCCTCATACACGCGCAGGTTAAACAGCCAGACAGGCAGCGAGTCTGCAGGCCAGAACCCCTCTTTACCTCGCAGGTTAGTGCCACACACGTACACACACGCAAATACACTGCAGCAGTAAGGCTGAATGATTTCGGGAAAATATCTAGTCACGTTTTTCTGACCAATATTGCAAATAATTTTCTTTAAGTTGTGGTGTATTTTTTTCTTCGTTGTTAATTTTGTCTTTGCTTGTCTTTTTTTTGTTTTGTTTTTGTTTTGTTTGTTTGTTTTTTGTTTGTTTGTTTGTTTGTTAATTTTGTTTTTTTGTCCAGTAAATTTACTTTTTCTGGCTTCTGGTTGTAAACATGAATGTTTAGGTGCTTCTGGTTGGTCTAACTCATGTACCAGCAGTTCACAAGCTCTGTATTAACAAATTTCCTCAAATAAAGGGCCCATATCCTAGATTTTCACAGAAACATGTAATTCAATGGTGTCCATGTAGGTGGACTGAGTAGTGAATGGAATTTTGGTCTACCTTGTAGATGTAAAATCAGAAATGATGGCTCATCTTTTGCTGCACAGTTTGTGTTGGTCATCCTGTAGTCCTTCATCAGTGGCCGCAGGATGCGGTTGGCTGGATATTTTTGGTTGGTAGACTGTTCTCAGTCAAGCAGTGACACTGAGGTGTTTAAAATAAGAAATAAGGAGGTTTTAATGTTATGGCTGATCAGTGTATTACTTCAAACACTATAAAAAGTGAGAGGTGTTGTTTTTTTGTTTTTTTTTGTTTGTTTTTTTGCATGATATGGGCCCTTATGAACTTAAAACAACATTGTTGATAATCTAGACAAGTTGCAGCTCTTCCAGTATGAAAATTGCATGCCTTCATGTAGCAATTTTGATATTAAAAACAGTGTTTTTCAGTGGTATGCAGCAGGCACATGGATGGTGTTTATCTGAGCTCCTTTTAACTCTGTATGTGTCTGTCTCCAGCTCGTCTTATGGAAGGAAACTCGATGACCCCTCAGTGACCTCTGTCACCTCACAGGGAACCTCTGGGCTCAGCCGCCTCAACAATATTGTTTCTCAGAGGTGTGCATGTTTTGTATGTCTGCGTATGAGTGTTTGGTGTAAATAGAACACATAAAAACAGTCATTCTTGGTCTCACATAGACTAGCTCAGGAACAGTCGGAGAAGAAGGAACCAGTCTCTGTGACAACAACTACCACAACAACTACGACAACAGGCGAACAGGAGACAAAGCAGAGGCGCAAGTGAGTGTCTGTGTGAGAGAGACTTTTATTTAGTTTGTCGAGGATGAGTTCCAGACCACTTTTTAAACCTTGTTTAATCGAGTCAAACACACTCTATTTACGGAGTTTTATTGAGTGTGTGTGTGTGTGTGTGTGTGTGTGTGTGTGTGTGTGTGTGTGTGTGTGTGTGTGTGTGTGTGTGTGTGTGTGTGTGTGTGTGTAGGTCATACCTGACTCCAGTGCGTGATGAAGAGGCTGAAGCTCAGAGGAAAGCTCGCTCCAGACATGCACGTCAGTCTAGACGGTCCACTCAGGTCAGCCTGCCCTAAACCCTAAACCCGTGACCTTTTGATCCTAATGTTGACAGGTGTACAGCATTCACAGACCCTTTTGTTTTTACTTTAACTTTTTATTTTTTTTTTTATTTTTTTTTTTTTTAACCAGTTGCGCTCAACTTTAAAATAGAACTCAAAATAGAAGAGGTGTGTGTGTGTGTGTGTGTGTGTTTTTACACATGTAACAGTTTTGTTTTGTCTCCAGGGTGTTACACTTACTGATCTCCAGGAAGCAGAGAAGACAATAAAGACGGAAAGCAAGGGAAAAGAAAGGAAAAAAGAGGAGGAGGAAAAAGAAGGGAAGCAGAAGAAGGGAGAGGAAGGGGTGAGAAAGGTTGAGTTTGATGATCTGAGATTGTTGAGTTAATGTTAAGCTTCAGCTTCTTAAGAGTGAATTCCTTCAGCACTTTTTCTTTATGCAGCTTTTGAGGCTGCCTAATAAATTATAGTTTTATTGGTTTTATGGTATGGGTATCTGCAACAAATACACACCCTTACACATGAGGTAATTAGACATTAGAGCCAGCAAGCGCTTCCCTCCCTATGCTTGAACTGTGCTTTCCTACATGGAGAGATAGTGACTTAACCTTTCTATTAAACCCCCACAGAACATACACATGCACAGCTCAAAAACTCCTCTGTCCTCAACTGCTAGCCTGTAAAATTGCTTCAGATGTGATAACTGTTCTTCTTCCCAGAGTTTTGTAAAATGTGTTAAGAAGCAGTAATGACTACTGTCACAACAAACCTGCATCACCATAAGGAGCTTCTTAGGAAATAGGTTTTTGTAGGCCTCAAAAGTTGATATCCTACAGCATTTATGTCCAGATTGTTGTTCTAGATTGTTGTTGTTGTTCTTGTTCTATCTCATTTATAATTTCAGCTCATTTTTAGCTCGTAATGTTTTCAGAAAGTAATTATATTCTTTCTCTGTATGCATTTGTGTTTGTGTTCAGGAGGTGAGTTGGAGGTCTCGTATTGCAAACCTGCAGAAGTCTGATCTACTGGGACTCACACACCCTCCTGGTGCCCCGCGTCCTGCTGACAGGAGAGGTGATCTTTTACCTTTGACCCTTACCCTCTGATCCTAAACAAACCACACAGATGTGTTCTGTTTACCTTTCTACTTTGTGTGTTTGATGTTTCACAGATGCAGAGGATAGTGTTGGGGACAGCGAGGAGCGGGTGAGGGAAAGGAGGAGAGCAAGAGCGCGGAGGAGAGAAAAACTAGAAGAGGTGAGGAGAAGGAGGAGGATGAGGTTCTGTGAGCAGATAAAAGTGATTAATAACAGGACCGAGGTTTGACCTCTGACTTCTGTGTGTATGTACAGAATGAAGATAATGAGCCCAGCGCAGAGGAGGAGGGCAGTGGTGGGCTGGACCCACAGGTTCGGCCAATTACCAGTCAGGATTCGTCTGAGTGACAGGGCCAGTAAAGCAGCGTTCCCCAAGCCAGTCCTCAGGCACTCCCAGCCAGTCAGCAATTTTGTTTGATCATCGGTTCCTGCACTGCTGATCCAAGGCATTAGGAATACTCAACACGTGGTACAGAGCTGTTATAGGGCCAAATTGTGGACTGATTGGGAGTCTTGGTGGACTGGATTGGGAAATGCTGCACTAAGCACACTCTGTCAGTTATTTATTTGTGACAATGTGTATGCGTATTCAGACGTTCTCTGACTTGTGTATTTTCTCCCTCCCTCTCTCAACACAGACAGACAGGCATATGAGCAGCAGGTATGACTTTGACCGTTGGCCTTTTGGCTTACTTGGTTTGAGAAATTCTGGCTTAGATAATGAAACTCACTCTGTCTTTTAATTTTTTAATTTTATTTAGGTCTAATCTAGCCTTGAATGACTGTAATATGGCAGGAGGCTCAGACAGTAAGGACTATAAGAAGGTAGGAGCTGGTGTCACTCTTTTCCTCAACAGACAGATGTAAATTCTATATATCTCAATAAGAGAATATATAATCATTTGTTGTTTTTTTTTTTTCATGTCTGTCCTTGTGCATGTGTTGGTGTTTGCATGTGTTAGTTGTTTGAGGAGCTATCTAGGGAAAACAGTCGGCTGCAGTCACAACTACAAGATACAAAGAGAACTATCTCAATGACCAGGATGGAGCTGGAGAAAGCAACACAAGTAAACAATCAAAAACACTTTCATGTAATTATGCATACTGCACAATTCACAAACAGTTATTTGATTCAGATTTGGTGTGTGTGTGTGTGTGTGTGTGTGTTACAGAGGCAGGAGCGGTTCAGTGACTGCACAGCTCTACTGGAGCTAGAGAAAAAGGTGTGTTTCTATTAGGGCTGTCTGGTGCATTAGTTGCTGCAAAATAAGAAAATGTATTTATTTATTATTCTTGATCTGATGATGATCATTAAAACCCATAATCCAGCATCCTAGCTTTTAGCTCCCACACATGAAAAAAAATCAAATCTTAAAAAAAAATGTAAAAGTTTTCAATAATGCTCTAAAAGTCTAATTTTAGCTGTCATAAAAATCAGTGATGGATTTTAACAACTGTTTTGCACTTGATCTTCATGTGTATAGTTTATGTTGTCAATTATTGCTAAAAAGAAAAGTGAAATTACTAGTTATTGTTGGATATTATCAGCCAGAATAAGGTGTTTAATTATGGATTCCTATATCGGCACAGATATTTCAGTTTCTCCCTTTCTCTTCTCACATCGCAAGTATTCTTGACGATGTGTATGATACATCATACTTTGTATCTCACAATTCTTAATCTATCTTTCTTTCGCTCAGGAGAGGGTGATGTTGGAGAGACGTGCAGCTGAGCTGGAGGAAGAGCTGAAGGTAAGAGCAGCACACATCAACATTTGCTTTTCCAGCAAGCATGGCTCAGCAGGGATGTGCGTCCCTTCTTGTTTTAATATTCGAGTATTTGCAAGGGAAGGGAAGACCAAAAGTAACATGGAGCTCTAGGCTAATGTAGGTGGTAGCATTAAAGTTAAGAGAATAAAAACATCAATAATACAAACATTCAGCTGCGGGCAGAGGAGTACATTTGAAAACATTTTATTATTTATTTTTTTAAATCACGGAAAGTCTAGTTTTTTTTGTTGGATAAGTAACCAAGGCTGCCTTCAAATGTGAACTAAAACTACAGCTAACTAGTACAACACTGGATGGTGATAAAGACTTGTCTTGGACAAGGTATTTTCTTCTCCGTGTATGATGTACCAACATTTTTCAGATAAATATATTTCCACTGTTTGGGACCCAGCTAATTTCAGGTAGAGTAGTTAGCATAGTTAGCTGTAAAGCCATGTGCTAGCTGCCTTTTCAGTCAAGTCTTTAATAGTACGTCCTTGGAAGTGAGCTCACATTTAGACAGAGTTGTGTTTCAAAGTGCTGTGTGAAAACAGGAGCAAAACTGTAACGTTTTACTGTCCTGTTAAAACATAAAAGCATCATTTCACTGAAGTGTTAGTCTCTGTCGTCTAATGGTGAAACACAAAATAGAGATTTTAATATTTGAATACTGGCATCACAAATGGTTAGCCAAGTACTCAAGTACCCGTGAGATTCCCTGGTTCAAACTCAGTCACTTTGGTCTTGTGTTTTATATCTCATCATCTATTTTATTCCTGATTTTCTAAATTATTTTAATGCTTGTAATGCAACTTTGACACATTACTAAATAAAATTATCATAATTGTTTTATTTTCATTATTCTGTTATTACTAATTATTATTATTATTATTATTATTATTATTGCTACTTTACATATGAACTTGGTTTCTTCTTGCTGTATAAATCTTGTTTATGGGTTCTACAGTGTGCATATGTATGTGTTGTAGGTCTTGGGGGATTTAAGAGCGGATAACCAGAGGCTGAAGGATGAAAACGGAGCTCTCATTCGAGTGATCAGTAAACTCTCCAAATAGACAACACCAGAGAGAACATGCGAACCATCCAGAGGGAGGAAAAATAGAACGAGGGACAACCCAAGCCCCCCCCCTCCCGCACCTCACATTCTAGTGTGCCAAATACGAAATGAGGAGAGAGAGAGAGAGAGAAGGAAAGAGAATGTCACTTTCTTACGTGTCCTATTTAGTTGAATTTTGGTTTGAACCTGATCCACACATGCCTGAGGACTCCGCCTCCCTTACTGTCCAGTCTGTGGGTGGGTGAAGCTGCCCCTCAACACATACACACATTCATCAACATGAACTGTTTATCAGGATCTTCAGGAGGACAGTAGGTAGAGATGATATATGTGCAAGCACTTACTCACACAGCCAGAGAGGCAAGGCGTGTGCAATGTTCTTACACACACACACACACATGCACAATGTGCACAACATTCACGCAAGTGTGCCACACACAAGTCAATACACATTCCACAAGTCTCAGGCAGCTTCAGTCTGCAGTCATTTTGCACCTTACATACACTCCGCACACATGTGCACAAGCTCAGAGTAAAGCTGATCTAGCCATACCTCTCCTGTTAGTCGGAGTTGCCAACTCTGGGACCACTTTGGAAAAAAAAACAAAAACAAATGAACACCAATCCAATACTGCCTCAAAGCACGGCAACCCTACACAATCAATGACATTAAATCAATGCAGCTCAAGCACACTACACACATGATCAGTGCAAACTTGTGCACAGCTGACTCCGCTGTTGTGCACAAGTCTACCCTGCTATGCATCATGTATTTTTCCTACACTTTATTAATGGAATGGTGAAGAATAGAGCGCTATTTTCATGTGTTTTCGTTGTTTGCATCAGTTCCTCGGCCTTGTTGTTCTGGAGACGAGGAGGGTAACTTTGTTTATTATATAAATGGACAAATATTATTCCCTTTGAAATAATAATAATAATGCCATAAAAATGTAATGTGATATTGATACCCTTTTCTTCCACATGGTGTTTTTTTAATATATATAAAATGAATGTCAGCACTTAATAAAATGTTGTGTGTGTGTGTGTGTGTGTGTGTTTGTAGCTTAGTGTCTTAAGTATTATTTTAAAAACATTTTAATTCATTGTCTGCCTAGTTTTTTTTTTTCTTGGGGTGCTTATTTCTGGGTCGTGCACACTTATGAGGTCAGACGTTGCAAAATGGGTTGAATATGGAATCTAGTTGGAAGGTACTGTGGTGCGTTACGGCAACTACTAGCCCTCATCAACCTGAGGGGGCTACTAGTGTGTCTTTTTTTTTTTTTTTCTTTTCCTCTCTCTCTCTCTCTCTCTCTCTCTCTCTCTCTCTCTCTCTCTCTCTCTCTCTCTCTCTCTCTCTCTCTCTCTCTCTCTCTCTCTCTCTCTCTCTCTCTCTCTCTCTCTCTCTCTAATGTATGCTTGTGTGCCTGCCCACCAGATGTCCTGCATCGTTGGTGGGGGGTTTAGAGGAACAGCTGGAGCATTGAATATAACATTCCCACAGAGAGAGTGTGTGTGTGTGAGAGAGAGAGTGTGAGAGCGAGAGAGGAAGTCACAAAATGGAATGTGGATAGACTGGGTGCAAACACTGAATTGTGTCTATTGATTGACACCCATTAGTGCAGCTAAAAGATAGTAACTGGATAGTTTTTTTTTTTTTTTTTTCCCCCATTGATTCTTATTCTTTTTTTCATTATACTGTTACTCTTGACTGATGCATTTTTTTGACCAGACAGACGCATCTTGTGTGCTTCACAGGGTACTTGCATGTACGTGTACATTTATAGGCATGCCTGGAAAACTGAATGACCTTTAGGAGAACGCTACCTTCATCCTCATCTGTTTGTCCCATCTGCACACACTAGTAGTCTGTCCACTGTCCTACAAGGATAGGATGTAGCTGCTGACAACAAGCGCAGCTCCTAATAAGGTACGCCGAGCTGGCCTTGCTGTAAATATCTCTAAGGTCTGAGAAGGAAAGAGAGTGAGGGAGGGAGAAGAGGAGAGGAAGAGAGCAGTAAAGGGAAAAGCATAGGGGACGGATTGCAGCCTTATAAGGACAAAGCTGCTCTTTTCCCAGGGTTCGGAGTTCCGACCTCCGGCGCGCAGCCAAGCTGAACTCAACTGTGTCAGAGCACCATCTGGAGGCCTGCGAGTAAAAGGGCAAGAAGAGACGTGTGCTTATATGTAGCAGATCTACTGGCTTGGGGAGTGAGGGTCCCAAACCAAACTAGCACACCTGCTTCTACTCTTCAGATGTGGGATTTCAGTTTTGAGTAAATCTGTTTGCCTGTGGTTTATTGTTTAAGATTTGTTTTACTTGGATACAAACATGCAGTACTGTGTGACTGCCATTTGTTTATTTAATTCCAGTCAAAATTTCAGTTAAGTACAAGTTCATTCAAAAATATCACAGGAGCAATTAATTGAATAATCTATATAATATCAAGCTTTTGTCAGTATTTCATGTGTTCACTCTTTGCTTTTATTGCTGTTTCCATGTTTGCTTTCAGTTTTTCAAAGAAATCTGTCGGGTTATTTTTCCAGACTTCTAAAGTTCAGTCTTAGAAGTTGGGCTTCTTGACGGCTACATGTCCTTTTAGATTCAGTGTTGAGTTGTCTTGTCACAATGGAAGGTTGGACAGAAATACCTGTGGATTTTTTCATTTCAGAATGGAGCTTGATTTTTTTTTTTCACCCCCCCTCCTCTCTCTCTCTTTCAAACATAAAAACTTTAAGTGCTATTTGTCTTTTGTCTTATGGTGACAGTTTTGGTGGTCCACCAGGTCTTGCACAGTTGATGGGGAATCCATCTTCTGTGCCTTTTTTATTTCTATCTTTTTTTTCCACTTATTTTTTGTTGATTTTCCCCCCCCCTTTTTCTTATCCAAGTGGAATATCTTGTATCTAATCTCATCAGAAATACCTCTTGAAAAATAAATAACAATGTTTTGCCTGGATATAACTGTGCGCTGCAATAGTGAAACACGCAGGCAACGCATGGATAGGCCTGTAGTGTGTGTTTCACTAGTGCATGGCACATTTAGTGGACTGCATACTGGAGTTCAATCACTTAAAGACAGCGTTGGAAGGCAGAATCTGTGGGACAAGCCCAGTGAAATGATGTAAATTGAAACCAGCATTATATGTTCATACCTGAGCACCAACAGACTGAAATTTCTTTGCTTATCTTTGTCAAAAGCTGAATTTATATTCTACACAGGCTTCAGTTTGTTCTTGTGTCTGAAGAAATTCGTGGATCTCCAGAGGTTTTAGGAAATGTTTTGGCTGCACACAAAGCGTAACTCCTACTCAGTACGTGTTAAGAGTCAAGATAATGCTACAGTGTTGGGTCTACACATACATCAACCAAACTGTCAATATGAGTTTAAAATTATGAGACCAATTTATCTTCTTTCAGCTACCTACATCAGACACCCAGTGCCATTAAAAGATACTTGTGCACATCTTCTCCATTGAAGCAATATCACTAACTCTGATGTGCAGATGTAAACGGATGTGAGGTGTGCTCCTTGGCAATGATCAACCATTATTAGTGCTTGTTTTGTTGGAATTAACTACGACACATGAACCACATGGTCTGCCGGACTTTGATCAAGTGAATGATGAGGAAAGTCTAGTATTTCCTACTTGCCACATGCAGTGCTTTTAAGAAGAATTTGGTTAAATAGGCCAGATATCACTTTTCTGCAGACTTCTAAGACCGTTGGTCAAGCCTTACTACTAATTTTTAAGGGTATTGTTATGCAGTAGCTTTCCTTGATGTAACAATCTACCACATTAGCCTCTGACAGAGTAGCAGGGCTGTTTAGAGCAGTCCTGCTCTGCTTCCATGTTGAGACTGCAAACATGCACACACACTAAACTAGAAAAACATATAACCGCCATAAACAACTTCGCAGATGAATTCAAGTGAACCTTATTCTCTGTGGGCAAGTTACACCTGACATTTCAATACATCTTGATGACTGCATTATTTGGATTGATTCCCTGGAAAAATGTGGGGGTTAGTGTCATTTTTGTCTATATTATAGTGACCAGTGCATTTACGTTTATAAGAGCAACACCCTTTGAAGAGACAGTAAAACAGGATTTTTTTTCTCTAAGCAAAAATGCAAAGGGACCCCCACACACATGCTCCTGAAGCATAATAACCTTAAAATATTATTTACTTAGATTTTCATCAGAAAGACCTACAAGTTGTAAGTTATATTTTCACTGGCTACTAGCTGTAGTAACTGCTACTTGAATTTTCATGCTATAATGTAATTACAACGCAATATTTGTTTGATATTTAATAAACAAAGTCAAATGTTTCTCTTTGCTGTAATTTGTCATAGTCCACAAAATTTTTAAATGAGATGGGATCATTGTCATATAGTGGCCCCAAAATATGCATTTGTGCCATAATTTGTGCCACTTAAAAATGTATGAAGTTGATTGTGCTAAGAAACAAAATGTAAAGTCTAGTTGCATTCATTTAATCTAATTGCATTCTTTTTGGCAAGGTATAACTTCAGAGGGCAGCAGCTGTATTTCAGATACTTATTGTTTGAGTAAGGTCTTGCAGACTTGGGTAGGTTTGCATCAGGACTCGGTACTTCTGAGTTCATGATCCCTTCAGTGAACACCGACAAAACTGGAAGAAAAACCACACAGATTATACAGTCAAATGTTGTGCAGAAAGTGTTTATTTTCTCTGAAGCAAGTACCATTTTGGTAAAAAGTAGAGTGTAGTATGCCTATGGTTAAGCGGCCACTATCTATAGATCAAGATCTTGATTTAACAACATATTGTACTTTCATTTGTACTTGAAAAATGCAAAGACTGCAACTGGTTTGACTTCCCTTCTAAAACAAATAGAACCCATTAACAGTTTCTGTTGGTTCCTGACATCTATTAGTCACTAATGGTGTGCTGTGTTTTGCTGATGGGTAGATGCCACAGGGTAAAGGGTCCTAATGGTGTAGCACGTGTGGTGGGACTGATTCCAGAAGGCTTTTTAATGGTTTCCTAATGGGATCTTGTGTTCTACAGGAAACCAGTGGCCTTTCATTAAGCCAATTCCCATTAGAAAGCAGAACCATCAGGTTTTAATCCTAATGTTTCTAATGGCTTTTTTTTCAACAGGGATATCAATTACACAGGATGTACAAATCAGATGCATAATCTGCCAGAGGGGCTTCTGAAAGTGAGACAACAAGCTCCTCCACAAGATTTTCATTTTTGGCCCATAACAGCAGAATATAGTGCTGTTCCAGTTATATCCTGTGTTGGTTTATGCATCATCATCCTATATGATAAACTCGATAATAGACTCTATCTATAAATATGCTTTAGCATTACAGTAAATGGACATTAGTATTTCTGTTTCCCCCTATATAAGTGTGCTGTGAGTCTTGTTAATGTTCGGGCCTCAGTTTTTAAGTATAAGCTAAAAACATACTTGTATAGTCAAGCCTTTGGTAATTAGTCTTCCCTGTCAGATCCAGACCTGCCGGAGTCTCTGCTGCTCTGTTATACTATAATCTGTGATCAGTCACTCATTACAGAACTGACTCTGTGTTTTTCTTTACTTTCTTTGCTGAGTTGAACAGCTGCCCATCCTGTGCGTCTGATGCTGTTGCCTCTTCTTCCTTGATCGGGTGCCACTGCTCGCCAGCCTTCTGCAATGGCTTGACCACCACTGAGCTTCTTGCTGTACAATGCTGTTGAATTCTCACCCTCAGCTGCTGCTGTATAATCATAGCCTAATCAAATTAACCACTGCCCCACCTGTTTTTCACACTTTTTACTATAATACTTTATACTAACAATGTTTGCTATCCGGTGTTGACCAGAGGAGGATGGATTCCCCTTCTGAGTCTTGGTTCCTCTCAAGGTTTCTTCCTCTTTTAGGGATTTTTTCCTTGCCACTGTTGCCACTGGCTTGCTCATGGGGGCTTGGACCAGGATTTTCTTTTTCTTTCTGTGATACTGATTGTTCTGTAAAGCTGCTTTGTGACAACACCTGTTGTAAAAAGCGCTGTATAAATAAACTTTAAAGTTTGCTTGCTTGTAGGGAAGACGGGCTAGACTGCAGTGCTGTCTTTAATCCCCCGTTAATCATTACAGCTAATAGCACAGTCTCCCAGCAGACTGTCACATGAAGAATCTCTTTCCACTCTTGAAAGTTCACTGGCACAAAGTCCTGCTTTAAAGTTTTGTGTTTGTGTATCGAACTACACTCAGAACAAAAAAACGTTACGCTGGTCATGTGATCAGACACTGCCTCCTTGATTTGCGGGTGAATCCTAAGCATGTTGTCAGCAGTTGCTCTCTGAAGCTGATCTCAGAGCGGTTTTGCAGGGCTCCTCTTTAGGCTGAGGGAGAGCTGTGGGTGTGGGTGAGGGTGAGGGAGAGGGAGAGGGAGAGGGAGGGAGGGAGAGGGAGAGCTGTGGGTGAGGAGAGCTGATCCTGGACCAGCAATACAGAGGAAGCACTCTCCGCCTTCAGGACCGCCCACTCTTCCTCACAGCTGTGGAGAAGTTTAGTGACTTTTCGTCAAGGCCTTTTCCATTAATCTTCAGGAAACTGGACTGAAAACCCGAGTCAACTGATACGCGGAGCAGCACAGCAGCCTCTCCTCGCTCCATTGCTCGTGTAAGGATTAGTTTCTTTAGTGCACTTTCTCCTCCGCGTTTCTCGCTTCTCTCCGCGTTTCCTGCCTGTGCTGTAGCTACAGTTTATGAGACTGAGAAGTTTCCACTTTAAAGTTTATAACGAGCTAATTTCTTTCGCGTTACTTATAACTTTAGCTAACTCGTTATTTTCAGGAATTGTGTTTTTAACAGTCACCGCTGCTCTCTCGCCTGTTCTGAAGATGTTCCTTTTCAGAAAATCTAAAAAAAAAAAAAAATTTAATGGACATTTGCAAATCACAAAGAGTCAAAATATTCTTCTCTAGAGTTACTACAGAAAATCATACATATGGGACAGACTTAAGAATAAGCTGTGTGACATTAAAGATTCAAGTTGGAGTGAAAGGTTCATCCTGGCCTGATTTTTCAGACTTTTTATTTTTTTAAGTCCTGCTTGAATGGGGCCGATCTGGGTTTTCAGCAAAAATCATCTGTAAAATTAAATGACAATAAATATATGAATAAATAATTAGGGAACTAAACACTGAAAACGCACACTGTATTGCACTGCATGCTGGGAGCTGTAGTGCATCTCATGGTGAAACGGGCTAGTAAGAATGGAAAATTAAAATAACTGTGTGGCCAGCCTGATTTGGCTCGCCGGCTTGTGTTTGACACATGGAAATTAGAAGAATTAATCGTTTTGTGTGTAACCAGTTTTGTGTTTTTATGAAAATTTAGTGTAAACAATGGACTGTTTCACATTAATTAAAAAATGTACAAAAAGAGTCAGCAGTTTTTCCTAAGATGCATATTTTTCTTTACACAATGGGCAGCACTTCTTGAAAATGATGTCCGACCCCGTTGACCCGTATATCTTCTCCTCTGACACGCTTCCCTCTGACCCCCGGTTCCTGCCTCCACTGGCCAATGGGCGGCTGGGCTGGAGAGTGTTTGGGACAATCATGCACATGGGTGGAATTTATAATGGAGAGAGAGGAGCCTGTCACCGTGCAGATATACCATGTCCACTGGCAGTCAAGATGAGGATGGAGGAGGAGGGAACACACTCGTACACCTTGGACACACACACTGGTATACACAATATACTTGTGATTCAAGTGATGTATATATCAGTCATCTCTTTCGCTGTTCCTGTGACTCTCTGCTCTCGGCTTAGCTTAAATAAAATCTGATATATGACAGAATGTAATCATCTTCTTTCCCCTCTTCTGTCTTTTGCAGGTATATTCACTCACTCTATACTTACATCTCGTGTGCAGGCGTCTCAGCTGTTTTATGCACACCGTCAATATCCCAACCTGCTGGTCATGGAGGTGTTCCTGCAGCGCCAGAAGACCACTGAGGAACCCATCACAGTCACTCTTGAGAGTTCGTTCACACCATATAGTGATGACATCACCTTCCAAGATGCTCCTGATTATAAAGGAGGGAGGTGTGTTGCAGCACAAGTAGTAAAACCTAAATAAATTGGAGTTGGAGCAAATCTGATTGATTACACAGGCCTTCAGATGAAGTAGATCATACATATTCACGGTTTACAATTTCAGTTAACAACACTAAAGCCCTGTTTATTATAACAGGCACATCTTTGGGCAGACCAAATCTCCGGAGGTCCCTGGAGGCCTTAGTACCAGCATGCATCTTATCTGGACCCCGCTGACCACCTCGGTCACTCTTCTGCCTGACCAAAGCCAGTCTCGCTGGGGGTTTCTGGTAGCAGCTGCAGAGAGCAGTGAAAGTGTCCAGGCTTGTTTTGATACTGGCCTGGAACTCTTTGAACATGGTGACCTGCAGACTTCTCATCTAAGGGCTTGGGCTGAACTATGGCTGGGCAGTAGGGTGGAGCTGGCAGGACCATTACCCTTGAGTCGAGCTGTTATTGGCTGCATGTTCTACCTCCTCAGTGCTTTTCCTTCGCTCACAGAGGCACCAAGCCTATTTGGGGGTGTCAGCCCTGGAGGACTGTCCAACGGGGGACAGGGACAGGATTACTGGGGACATGTCTTCTGGGATCAGGTTAGCAAATACAAGCATCAGACTTTTTTTATAATCATTTTCATTTTTTTAAATGGTGCATTACTGTTTTTCTGATGCAAAACTGGTTTGTTTATAAACACCAGGGAAACTCAATATGATCGTCTTTATTGTGGTTCATATTTTAATCTTAAATTTTTCCATATAGTGTACTCTTGAAAAGAAAGTAGAATGTAGCCAAAATCTAATACCAAAATATGTTTCGTTTCAGTCATTAACTTATTTGTTCTATCTTTACATCAGGGATAATCAGCTGTGGTCATCAAAGACCAGGGTTCACCACAACTTGATTTTCCTGCACAAATACCCTTACTAAACCTGATAATAACTTATTAATTGAGCTGTTCGGGACTTAGGCCCTCTTGGAGGCCTAAAAAAAGGCACTGTTTGATTTGTTTAAAACAATACATTTCTTGTCTCTGCACTGTGTCTTAGTGTAAATGGTTCTTGATTCTGTCTGTTCCCCTAGGACACCTGGATCTATCCCAGCATTGCGCTTTTTTACCCTAAACTGGCCAGAGCTGTCCTGGATTACAGAGTGCGGACAATAGAAGGTGCCAAAGCCAATGCTGAGCAGCAGGGCTATAAGGTACAAGGATTGTTACTGGGTGCTTTTGTGAACACTGTTAGAAATGAAGGTTTTGTGTGGGTATATTTTTTGCTCTTCAAGGTACAAATAGTGTAAATGTACCTCCTAGGTACAACAGTGGTTTTATGTACCTTAAATAAGTTTTTCCAGGTGAAAAGTACATATTTGTTCTGTTTCATAATGTTTTAAAACAGAGCAATAAAATAAAAAGCCTGGAGATGAGATGGGGTGTGTGGAGTTAGTTCAACTAAGAAAATATAATTCTAATGGTTTATGGTACGATTATGTTCCCTAATTAAAGGTACTGAGATGGGGTTACCACCCCAGTGACAGTTTCAGACTTTTTTTTTGGTATGTGTGTAAATTCTGTGTCCACATGATCCTAGTGTGACCAGTTTGATATTTAATTGGTTTTATTACAGCTGATGCACAGATCATTACCTTTTATAACTGATTCCGATTGTTTGTTTTTTTTAAAGCAACAGCAAGCAAAGACAGTATAATCCTTTTTCTTTTTAACCAAAACTCACACTTTGCTTGCTAAATAGTTATTTATATAATAGTTATAAATGTTATATTTCTCTGTAATGCTAATGCAGGTAGATTTAGTCCCAGTTTCTACATCTAATTTTTTTTTTTATGTATTGGCATTGCATCGACAGTTATGTGCATGTAAAATATCAGCTAATATGTGCATCAGTGCAGAATACCTATATCAGTGCATCCTTGATAGCAACACTTCAAATGCAGAGTGCATGCTCTCAGCTGGCTCCCATTATTTACATTATAAAATCACAACACAAATTGATCAAAATATAACTAAATCAGCTTATTGCTATCTGATCGTGCATCACTAATGTGTATTTTTTTTTTTTGTTACTAGGGCTTGAAGTTCCCATGGGAGAGTGCTGTATCTGGTCAGGAAGTCTGTCCAGATGACATTTACGGGCAACAGGAGATCCATATTAACGGAGATGTAATTCTTGCCTTCCAGCAATACCTCTACCTCACACAGGTCCAGACCATACTCCTTGTTTTCCATTCAGCAATAAAAGACTACTTTTAGACTGCTGCTGTTTGTTTGTGTGTCACACAAGCAGTTCATGTTATCTAAATATTATGTGTCAGGAAATTCTCCAGTCACAAAATCTGATCCCTGAAGACGAATGGACATGAGACAGGTGGAAATGCCAGGTGTAAACAGCTGTACATCTCACTGTCCACTTATGATCATACCACATGAGATGGAGGTTCATAAAATGTGTGAAGAGGGTGTGAGTGCAGAACAAAAATCTCTTCTCTTAAAGGACCTTGAGATGTTTAAAGAGGGGCGTGGCAGTGAAGTGGTTTGGGGCGTGGCTGATTATTGGGTATCTCGAGTTACCTGGAATCCCGAAGACCAGCACTACCATATCAGAGGTGAGCAGAGTAACGTCGCATTAATCACACCAAACACATTCATGTCTGTTTGAAGAACATGTTGGAAAGAGCCGGAACTGAGAAGTTTTTTAAAAAGGTTTTGGGTCACTGTGTGCACATGCTTGTGTGTCCGTCAGGCGTGATGCCTCCTGATGAATACTACTACAATGTTGACAACTCAGTGTACACAAACAGTGTGGCCAAAAACAGGTGTGTGTGCTTTCTACAGCATGGTGTTTTTTTTGCATGCTTCACTGTTTGTTTATGGCCCAGGGGTAGGGCTAAGTGGTAGGGGCAAGGGGTGAAATGGGATTGAGCCTATATCTAAACATGCCTTGTTAGACATCTTTGATTTACACATTCATTTCTTTGAAACATCCTAAATAATCTCTGGTTCTCTCTCTCTCAGTCTGCAGTTTGCTGTGGAGTTGGCTGCCCTGTTGCAGCATCCTGCACCCCCAGAGTGGCAGGAGGTGGCTGATAAACTTAAAATCCCCTTTGATGAAGAACTGAAATACCACCCGGAATTTGATGGTTACAGAAAGGGTGAGACATTTGTCTACTTCGTAGTAAACCAGTGGTAAAACAAAAACATCAAGGTATTTATTTTTGGATTTTTAAATGACATTTCAAAGGTAGTATATTTTCTATACTTATTAATTTGTGGGAAAATGTGATTCTGACTGCAGAGTAATTCTTCTTTCTGAATGCTGCTGTTGCCTTGTGTATATTTACGTACTTATAGGAAGTCCAGTAAAGCAGGCGGACGCAGTGATGCTAGGTTATCCACTAGGTCTCTCCATGAGCCTTGAGGTCAGACGGAATGATCTGGAATGGTATGAAACTGTCACTGACCCACATGGTCCTGCTATGACCTGGGTAAGGATATCCAGGTCACACATACACAATAAGACAAGCTTTTCTCCTAATTGCAAAGGCAGCATTGGACCTGTGACATTGAGTGTTTGTCTAAGATACAGATCAAGGCATAACAGACCTATGTTTGTGCACTCTCAGATCATTGTACACAAATTATCATACTTGTAAATTTTGGTGAGTGGGACCAAGAGACATTGTAGTGTATAGAGGCCAACTAATATGAAAGTCTTGTGAATTTTAGAGGGCTGAAACCTCTAATAGCCAACAATATTAGACAATATAATTTTATATTTATATTATATACATATGTTTTCATATACATTTTTACATTTCAGACTCCAGTACTAGTTTACCAATTCTCAATTGTCTCACTTCTTTGTATTAATATTTGTTGTGTTTTAACTTGTTTTCAGGTTGGTATTTCAGTTTTAAGTGATTTTTGTAACATGCACCATGATAGTGTTTGGAGTTCAGATTCACCGGTTTAGCCTGGATTAATATCATAGAGTAATCTGATCACCAAAAACACATGGTGATGGAAGGTGTAAACAGGCCTCTAAGACTTCACTTCAAAGCGTGAAAAAACAGATGTAAATACACTGTTTTCGGATTACGTTCAGCACCCCTTAAACCACAGAGATGGATCTTGACCAAGAGTGTAAATGGATTGCGTTTTTGTTATGCATCTACTAAGTAAAAGAATAAACAATAAAATGAAAGATGGAGAATACGTGAAGCTGAAGTTAAAACCAAGAGCTTTCTTGCACTCTCGACTGATGAAAGTGTCCAAGCCAAGACTCGTATCATAATGGAGAAAAAAGTCAACAAAAGGATGTGTTGATGGGCTTTTTAAATGGGCTCTAATCAGGCCCCGCTGGGGATACATTTTAGTCAAAAGTGTAAATGGAGTACGGCCGAAGTTTATCCAGATATGATCTGGACACGAAACATATATTAATGCAAATTTCATTCGGAGCTGCCCAGAAGCATACAGTAGCTGTCTTTGTTCAAATGCTGCTTATCAGAAGAAGTTGATAATGCTGATAATGTCAAACAACCAATGTAAAGCTCTAGTATGTGTAAATGTATATGTCTGCCATTAATAGGGGATGTTTGCAGTGGGTTGGTTGGAGCTCAGTGAGGCTCAGAAAGCACAACAGCTTCTAGATAAGTGCTTTGAGAATATCCAGGGTCCCTTCCAGGTACAGTTTTCCCTATCTGTTAAATAAATTTTTAATAAAATGGTTTAATAAAATGTTGTAAGCTGTTTATTTATATTTTTAATGACTGTTTTAAGTGTTTAAATTATTTTTCATGAGCTTATAGGCAATTTACATTTTATGATTCAAGCCTGCTATATGCAGGTGTGGAGTGAGTCGTCTGATGGCTCTGGAGCGGTCAACTTCCTCACCGGTATGGGTGGGTTTTTGCAGGCTTTTCTGTTTGGGTACACTGGCTTTAGGTGAGCACCCACTGACTTCTACATATGTTCTTATATGCAAGCATTCCAAACACAAGCACACTGATATACAACACAAACAGGGACTCAAACTCACACCAACCTGTTGAACTCTACATTACTGTTTATTTCTGTTAGTGAGCTGCAGCTGGTGGGATGATGATCACATGAGTCTGTTGTTCTCTGCAGGGTACAAAAGGACTGCCTGCATTTTGCTCCTCTGATACCTGATGAAATGGCTGTGCTGAGTGTGAAAGGTGTGAACTACCTCAGTAATAAACTGGACTTGTTGGTGGAGAAACAAGAAGTCAGTCTTGCAGTGAGGAAGCAAGCAGAGGATTCTGGGAGTGAGGAGCCATGTCCTCTGGAGATTGTTCTGGAAAGCTCTGGAAAGATTATACCTCTTATACCAGGTCAGCAAAACAATCACTTAACTAAATAACCAACAGTAAAGTTGCAATAAAGAATATGAAGGTAACATCTCAAAGATATTCCACTGTCAGTTATGCAACACTTACAATTGTGCTCAAAGCTGTAAACTGTTACCCAATTTTGTGTACATATAGTTAGAAATTCGTAGATTTTAACTGTAGGGGAAGCTAATATTAGAACATTAATAATTTATCTTACATAATAATAAAGTATGATAATAATGTTTTTATGTGTTTGTCTATAGGCCAGACGGTGACCTTTCCACGGCAGGCTGGCAAGATCAAAAAACAACGTTCAAGGTCATACTGTTGGCCTCTGTGATCAATCGGTCATGAACCGGAGTGATGCAGTAAAAGATGCAACCCTCAAAGATTCATTAAAAACAATTAAGGAATTATTTTGAGTCTGAAGTTGTGGTAATGTTATATTGTACCTCAGCCGCTAATAAATCAAAATTTTTCTTATGATTTTTACATTTTTTAATAAAACAAAACTGTGCACCATTTCTTTTTGGCAATTTTCTTTTGAAGGCAATTTCATTTTAGCAGTAACTTAAAGGTGAGAATGAAAAGAAATAAAATTGATTTTGAGATGTTTTACCTGTTATTCTTGTCATTTTAGGATATCACAAGTTTGAATTCATTCAACGACAAAGTGTACTGTATTTATACAACCCTTTTTCCTAGCACGCTGCTGTGTGAGAATGTTGAAAATAAAAAGTACATTAAATGTAAATGTAAAGTACATTTAGAACACTGTGTTTTAAGATTGCTGTGTTATAATACGTCCACGCAAGCCAAACAACTGGTCCCAGCTGTAATTCCAATGCGCACCGCCATTTCGTGTTACGTCGTTTTCTTTCGGTAATTTCCGCCGTGTCACCTTCCTGTGTGTTTATCTGTCCCGCATAAAGAAAGTAGGACGCCATTGCCAGCCGTTTGTATTTTAATGCTCATGTTAAAACATTATACATAGAAGAATCTATCGTTTCCATTCGGTTTGCAGTTTTTTACATTCATTTAATTTAGCGTTAGTGTGATATTTAGTCGTGATATAGGCGGTCCCCTGGCCGGATTCTCTCGGCCATATTCGGCTTCAGTCGTGCAGCGTCGATGGACGAGAGCGAGCCGGCGGCGAAGCGGCTCGGCTCAGCCGAAGCGGCGGAGAAGGAGGGGGCGGAATCGGAGACTGAATCGGAGGCCGAAGTGCCCACGATGACTGTGATGGGGGAAGCGGGAAACATCGACATTGCCGAGTCCCTGCCGAACCCAGACGACGCCGAAACGGCGTTTGCAGGTCGGTGTGTAGCTCAGTAGCGGAGCCACAGCTAGTAATACCGCAGACAGTGTGTTTATCCAGTGAACCATTCCAGCTAGCAGCTCGGCGCTAAAACAAACCTGCTGCGAGGCAACAACGCTGGCTAATGACAGTTAGACTGTTTCCTAATGTGTCATCACCAGTCGGAGCTCCAGCCTACTGTCACAATTCATAAATGACACCTAACTCACCAAAACTGGCCAAACGCCTGGGAGAATCGCTTTGAAAAGGAGCTGGCTAATGCTGAGTGAATGAGGAATGCTTTTACTTGTGAACTGTTCGTTGAAAACTTTCTAATCGTTGATTCATAATGCAGTATGATTTCTGAGATACCTTGGAATAGAAAGTTCTGTCCAAACGCATTATAGAACACTTTCAGGAATTTTCTTCTTTATTTTATTATATAGGTGGCGTTGCGACTTGTCTTTACATATACAAGAAATATATTTTGATGAATAGTAGCTTTATTAGAGAACTAATTTTTTTTGTTATAAACCAACTGTTCAAAAAGGTCACAAAAGGATATACAGCATTTTGGAATAAACTCCATTCTTCACACAGTTCTTCATAAATCATTTCCCCTCATAAGAAAATAAACATTTTTGAGAAGTAATTTTATTCTTTGAGAATCAGTGGGACTATATTCTACATCTGGTGTAGGTTTGTGGCTCTAAGCTAGTTTACATGATTTAATATAGAATATGGTTTACAGAGTTAGTTATCTAGCTGTTTATCTATCTATTGATCCATCTCTTGAATCGCTTTGCAGAGGTGACCACAGTCACTGTCGGCGGCGTCCAGACAGCAGATGACAATGTTTTCTCAACATCTGTCGCTGCAGCAGCCTCCATCCCTGAGCATGTGCTTGTGAGTATTTAAGGTTTGTTTGAAAATGTTTAGTTGTTTGGTATTGGCTCTTTTCCTTGGCTTTGTTAATTGCAGACATTTGGAATCTCTAGGGATGTGTGTGATACTATTTTCTCACAATCAGGGCCAATTTCAAGTGCCTTTTGATACCACGTGGTTCCAGTGTAATTACTGAACAGTTGTAAACACTGTATATGTGGATGTTGTGCTTCATTTTTACCATATGAAATGCTCATGAAATGATGTGTCTGAACACAGTTTTCCTAGCATCCTGAGCATTTAACAGAATCAGTTTAGGAGAAACAAATATGCGTATTTGATTTGCTTGTGCTGGAGGAGCATTTAAGTGATACTGTTACAGCTACTGGTGGACTGATGTGTACCATGTTTGTATCTCCCTGCTACATTTGGTGTGTACAGACAGGTCGGACGACTCTGCAGATTGGGGACAATCTCAGCACCCAAAAGGCCACTCTGATTGTCGTGCACACAGATGGCAGTATAGTGGACGCCACAGGCCTGAAAGCCACCACTGCACCCCTGACTCCAGGCATGTGTAGTAGTACAGATCTGGAACCAATACACCCATAAATAGTATTAGAAATAATATTTTACATAGGTAAACTAGAGCAACACCTCAATCAGTATAATCTGACATCTCCCACATGCCATTATTATTAGGATATCATATCCAGTATTAATAGTAATGTAAGATCCCAATTCTTTTCTAACTACTACAACTAATCAATAACTGTAATGTCTCCACCTCAACACTAACAGTTCCTAAGTCTGGGTTCTGATCCAGGCCCTCTAAAACTACTTTGTGACTATCTTGATTGTAAAAAGCTCTACACAGATGGAATTGAATTAAATAAGTGTATAATATTTATTCATAAAAATCTGCTGTAATAGATAAGTAATTGCAGCAAGTTGATGCCCATATGCAGCTCCTCAATCAAAACAATCAAAACCTAAAAGATCTTGTTGTTTTTTTTTTCGTTTTTTTACTCCATTTTAGGCCCTCAAACTCCTTCTACCCCTCTGACCCCAAGCCATGAGAAAGATGTGTCCAAATATAACTGGGATCCATCTGTGTATGACAATGAGCTCCCAGTGCGCTGCAGGAACACCAGTGGTATTCTCTACAAAAACAGACTGGGATCAGGTGGGTCTACCCACTAGGGGTCACCAGTGCACTGTACACTCAGTCACAGTTTTATAAACCTAATGGTCCGTATATCTAGTTCTGGTCCTGGTGGGTCGCAGTAAAGCACAGTTTGGTGATTTCCTGCTTAAACACACCTACTCACGTTGGTAATTAAGTGGTGAACAGCTGCTTCAAATTCACACCCTGGAACACGACCTTATAGGACTCATTCAAACTTTTTTTTTTTTTTTTTTTTTTTTTTTAAGCAGTCTGTAGCTCTGAATCTTATTCAGGCCTGTGTTTGAAAATGTATGTATTGCTCTCAGGGGGCAAAGGACACTGCATCAAACACAATAATAACTGGTATACTCCCACGGAGTTTGAAGGGCTGGCAGGAAGGGCCAGCAGTAAGGACTGGAAGAGGAGCATTCGCTATGCAGGGCGACCTCTACAATGCCTTATACAGGTCAGATTGTGCACAATGTTCACACACACACATACATACAGAGTCTGTAGAAGCAAACTACATTCGTGCAAAAGTTTGATTACCCCTGGTCAAATAACATCTGTTGATTTCCCAAGTTAAAATAAATTAAAACACCCTCCACAGAGAACACGCTTGAAGATGGCATTTTATTGCACAAATTCTATTTAGTTGCTGAGTTTAACATATTGGGAAAAAAATTTCACAGGCCACATTTTATTTTATTTTTCCCATTATGTTATATTGAACAATTATGTTAACTATGTATTAAAATATACAGAAGTGTGTTCTCTACAGAGGATGTGTAAACTTATTTTTCACTTAGAAAATTTGTCTTTTGTCAAGGGGCATCCAAAATTTTGCACAACTGTACTTAAAATAATTGTTCACATAGGATCTTGTATTTTAATAAAATTTATTTTGTGTACAATTTCAGAACCACTGTGTTTGGAGATGTTTGTGATTGTGCATTGGTTGCTTTTTACAGGAGCGCATCCTCAACCCACACGCTGCATCCTGTACATGCGCAGCCTGCTGTGATGATCTAACTGTGGTTAGTAAAATGCTCTTTACTCTTTAGTACAGTAATTAAAATGAGCAAAATAAACACTGCAGCTCTATGGATGTCCAGATCACAGTTATAAGTATCAAAATCATAAGAGGCAAAAAGCCAGCAAAGTTTGGGCTCTCTTGGGTTCTGTGTCTCAGTAAGGTGAGTCTTAGGCCAATGGCATTGCTGTACATCTAGACCCGTAGATCTGTATTTTCAGTCTTTGGAGTCTCTCACTCTGCTTTTAATTGTTGCACTCTCTGTATAACCCTCATTCAGAACAAAGATGGATCCTTTGGAGGAGAGAGTATATCTATGGTAAAGTGAAGGTGTTCCCTTTTCTGAAATATGCTTGCTTTAACATGCTTGTTTTTCTTACTGATGGTGGTTCACTCTAATGTGGTATTTACCTCCTCCTACAGACTGGTCCTGTGAGACTCTTTGTCCCCTACAAGAGACGGAAGAAAGAGAATGATCGTCCGGCTTCCCCAGAGAAGAAAGATCCACAACCTCCCAAGAACATCACTCTAGCACCCGGGGCTGCCTGTGAGTGTTTTACTACTGCTACTATTGCATCGAAACCTCCCGCACATCAGTACACTCTGTCCCTTTTCTCTGAGATCTTGGTTAATCAGTGAATATTGAGAGGTTATATCTTATTCTTGTACTGAAACCCTCATTTATGCAGCAGGGATATAATTATATTTGATTATGATACTTCAGGAAATGTAATTAAGGATGCAGGATGACAGTTGGAATCAAATTGGAATCATATTGATATTGGCTGATAATTTACTTTAAAAATATATCAGCATTGGGCAGAGATAGATAGATTTGACAACTATTTAAAATTGACATTTGATGTGTTTATTCAGCTCTGAAAGAGCCGCATGTTTAGGTGAAGCTGGGCTGCTGTTCTAAAAAGCATTTATTCATTTTACTATGTTTGTAATCCTATAGCAAAAATTGTTACATTTCCCTGTTTTATATCTGCATATATATTTGGATTTATATCTATGTGTATTAAATGTCTTAAATATAGTAGTGTTATCAAAGCTTTTATTTGCCTTTTAAAACTCTGCTGGTCTGGTTGCACCTGCCACCTGACTTTACAGTTTAATTTCAAGTTAAACAGGCATCTGTTTAGACACTCGCAGAAACCTTTGTCCTTTGACCTCAGTTTATACTTGCTTTGTTTATAATAATAATTATAAATGAATGTTATTATATTAATTACACATTTTCATGGTCCTCCTGAGGTCATAGCACCTGACATGGTAAACTGAACCATTCTAACGATGACTGTTTGTAAACCTACAGAAATAATTGTTATATGTCCCTGTTATGGTAATCTGGGTAGATCTAGTGCCATTGTCTACGTTGTATAAACATTCATACATCATCATCATATGTGTACATAAAAATATTGAGTATTGGTACCACAATTCCCATACCATATTATCTCTCGTTTTAAGTCGAATTTTGCTTATTTAATTAGATTATTTTTTGTTACAGAATTATTAAAAAGCTGAAGACACAACTGTGAATTATTTACAAGGCGGTGGAACATAGACAGTAAAAATAACACATTAACTTAATGTTGACTTTTTTTGTTTGAAAATAGCCTGAACATTTTGTTTTAGCCATAAAGTGAACACATACTCCATCAATTATTTGATTTTATTTAAAGCATACGCAATCAATTATAATCAGTTTCAAAATCAATGCAGTTGAATATCACTTACTGTTTGATAAGTCATAACACATTTAATCAGTTTTACTTCCGTATTAAACAGTACTGCTTGTGTGGAGCTCCAGCTAATCTGTAGGCTGTCATTGCGTTTCATTCTGGTTTCACAGGCACTGTAGGATGCGCAACAGTTATTTTGTGATTTTTCTTGGTCGGTGCTGTTGTGAGTAATATATCCTCTGGCATAAGAGAAGCGCTGAACTGGGTCGATTCAATCAGGAAAAAACAAAGCTGCAGTTATTTTGTCAAATAAGAACAAATGTTGAGGTTAAAACAATCATTAAACACAAGCCTGAAGCAACATAATGCCTGCTGTCTCCTCTAAATAAGGGCTTATTAACATATTTGAATGTTTAAATATCTCATCCCTTTAGACATGAGACATTTTAGTTAGGACTTCCAGTGAAGTAATTGGCCATTTATTTAAATTTAACACACTGTTTTGTAGCCAAAGCAAAAGGTTGTTCACCATTGCACTTATGTCTGGACACAGTTACAGTGTCCCCATCAGGTCAGCTCACCACCTCAGGCACACTGACCTTCGACCGGACAGGAACAGCAGACACAACGGCCATCATTTCAGAGAGCCCAACGCCTTCAGATGTCTTCAGCAGTACGACAGGTAGGTCACAGGCGTTTTCACTCACCCCCCCCCCCCCCCCCCCCCCCCCCCCCCCCCCCCCCCCCACACACACATATTTACATACATAGAAAGTGTTAGGGATGCATGATAAATCATACCAGTATCAGCAGATTTTTGCAGAAATCTTTGCCCTTGAACCTGAGTTTATGCTTGCATTTTTTCATAATAATATCACACATTTTAATGGTCCTCTGCAGGTCATACTACCTGACATAGTAAACTGAACCAACAACTCAAAAATGCCATTTTAATTTTGTGAAAGGACTACTGATCTTGGTATTGCACTGTGAAAGTCACTTAGGATCTTCTTTATAGTGCAGTACGCTGGCCCCACTTTCTTCAAAACATGTCAAAATAAAAGTTCTTAGTTTTTGATTGTGCTGACTGACATTTGTCAGATGTTCTTCAGTACTGAGTACTTTAGAGTTGCCTTATTTTGCAATGTTTTTTTAATTTTACATTTTTCATATATAACATTATGCCAAACTATTTTATTTAGAATTTTGTATAACTAAATTACCTTTTTTGATATGGTTGAACTGTTGCACCACCTGACATTTTTAGACTTGGAGGCAAAAAGAAACAAAAATACATTTTATATGGATACACTGAAAATTCACATAAAATAATGTTGAATAATTTTACTGATTT
The DNA here is from genome assembly GCF_015220715.1 of Pygocentrus nattereri. NCBI lineage: Eukaryota > Metazoa > Chordata > Actinopteri > Characiformes > Serrasalmidae > Pygocentrus > Pygocentrus nattereri. Next base: position 32,945,606 of record NC_051221.1, on the reverse strand, counting down.
TACTAGTGCCCCCTAACAACTTCTTGTTTATTACTGTATCATTATATTTTCTAAGATGTTCTTGTAAGGGGAGGAAGGCAACTGGATAAGAAACAGAAAATAATGTTCACATCTGGAACTCAAAAATGGAAAAGAAAAAGTTAGAATGAAGAGAGAAACTTTTTCTGCTGTGTTATTGCTACACTGTTTGTTTTGGCTTGTAGTTAAACAAGAAACAGTCACTGATCTGAAGCAGGTTTAGTTAGGCTTTTTAGAGTTCATTGATGGGTTGAATGCAGATAAATAACAAGAAATTAAAAATTAAATTAGGTCCTTCCTTTAATTTTGGAGCACAGAAGAATGTATTTATTAAAAAATGAAAGAAAACTTACCAGTTTCTGTCCGATTTCCTACAGCACACTGGTTTTGGACAGTGGGAAGCTAGCATTACTGCTACTGGGAGCTAATTTGTTCTTTCAATTTGGCTGAGTAAGCTATTTGCACTTACTGACACCATGAATGTACATAAGGCACTGTTAGTAAGTTGTAAACTGAAGTTCTGAATTGCTAAAAATGTAACAGCAGTGTTGAAATATTTTATGCTGTTCTGTGATCAGAAAATGAGTGCATTTTTCTTAAAAAAAAAAAAGATTAAGCAATTACAAACTATGACCTTGCACAAAAGCTCCAGAGCCCCCATTTGTTTTTTGATTCTCACTACATGAAGATAACACTGATTGGCCCCATCAAACATACATGCATAGCTAATACTCACTTTTGTATTTACAGCAATGTTTGATGATGTAGCTGATGATAGAAAAGACAGAATATGGCTCACCTTTCCACAGACTAAATAACATTAGATATTATTTAGCAATCTATGCTTTTCTCTCTTGTGCTGTGTATGCTGATGCAATATTTACAAGGTAATAATAAATGACCAACAGCTCAAAACAAGCTCAGAACAAAGTGACCGCTGTGCCCTGATTGGTGTTCTTGCTTTGCGCTCCTTTTGTTTTGACATGTTATGTTTTATACACACAGAAACCAAAAGGAACAACATTTGAATAATTTTGAATAATGTAGTGGAGTGGAGTAAAAAGTAACATATTTGACTTTGAAATGTAGTGGAGTAAAAGTAAAAAGTCACCCAAAATCGAAATACTTAAGTAAAGTACAGATACATGAAAAAACTACTTAAGTACAATAACTACATTTACTTAGTTACTGTCCACCACTGCAAACTGATTTTGTAGCCAGCATTGACTACTCATGCGTATTATGCTGATGGAGTGGCCGGGGTTTGCTTTTTCTGGGTTTTGCAAATGTTTTACATAAAATGCTTACGATATTCTAACATAGCAGAGATGTGGGAATAATTAAAAACGTATATAATATTTCTTGCTGGGATGCTCACTTGCTTGTGTGCTGATGTCTGTAATTGATCTGTAACAGAAACCTGAACCTGTGTGAGAAAAACACTTCAGGTAAACGGTTGTATTTATAGCCTACTACAAATGACTCATGTTAATACAGTGATTTAATTGAAACTTTTTAAATGCGTTGACACTGAGAGTCAGGTAACTTTTAGGCAGAAATGCTTAAAACAATGTTATTACATAGCAGTGTCTAATGGAGAAATACATTTTTCCTGCTCCTTGTATGTTCACCATGGTAACCAACAAAGAGCAAAGAGTGAGGTTCAACTGACAGTTTGTCATCTGATTGCATTTAATGGGCACAGATGTCATTGCTAACAACTGGGCTTTTTGCGAGAGTCATTATGAAGCCACATTCACGTGTCTTCTGAAGCATTTTCAATGTTTGTACCATTGCTGTTCTTGCTGTACTTTAATCTTTACTCCGCACATTGTCTCAGAATGCCTCAGAAACATTCAGTAGGACAAATCAGTAACTTATAGTAAGCACAGATTCCTTGACTTTGCTAAAATCAGTAATGAATGTAAATAAGCACAGTGGTCACATTAGAAATAGGATGGATGCAGAAATTAAACTTTTCTAAATTTAAATAATTTAGATAGAGAAGTAAGATCATTTAGCTTGTAGTCATTGTTATTCATTTAAAAAAAAAATCCACTAGCAAGATGGGAAGCCCCCCCCTCCCCCATAAAAATCCTGCTTATGGCCCTGAAAAGACTAGAGCCAGCCCTGTCAGCATCAGCCCAGAATTCCTATATCATCCAATTACTGAGCATCCCTTAAACCTGCATTTTCTCCCTATCACATTTATGCTAAATTAGGTCTGCCAAGTGAGCAAACATGCTGGGGAGCGTTTACCATCTGAGACCACTCAGGTCCTGTAGAGCTGCAGACACGTGTGCTGTACTCTCGTTAGAACAGAGATTTGTTGATTTCAGCTTCACAGGAGGAGCCCTGATTTGAAAGCTGGAGCTGAGTCTCTCCGGCTGGCACAGTAAATAAAGCGGTCAGTCACATCCTGATGGCAATAATTGCAAGTTACATTTAGGTACTTGACAGCAGCTCGCCCATCCTCAGTTCATAACTGCTCTTTTTGTATCTTTGTCAGCTGTTAGTGTCTCATAAAAAGGCATTTTGGCATGTTTTTTAAAGAACGTAAGTAATTAATTAATATTTATATTTTTTCCCTTTCATGTGACTTTCACTCGTGGCCTGTCATCATAATAACAGGCTTCACAGGCACATTTTCTGTGGCAAATAACTGTGGACAAATGTCTGTAATAGCGTGCAGCCGTCTAAATAAAATGGCTTTGTAGATATTCAGTTGAAGGAGATTTTTCAGTGGTAAATTATAGTAAATATAAAAATAGAGGGAGTGGCATTTTAATAAGTGCTTCATTTTTTGAGGACTCATAAGTTCCAAAATAGACAATCCAGCACTCGAGCACTGACCCCTGTATTTGAAATGCACTCCTTTTGCTTAAAGGAGGGACTAATTCCATAGCTGTGAATTTTAACTGAAAGAAAATTAGGACTTTTTTTTCAAACAAACACTTCTAATTTTCAGCAAAAGTAACAGGTTTGTCTGTACTGTCCTGATCATTTTGGAGTGCACTACATGTCTGGGCATTCGTGGGTATCAGTCAGTTAGACAAGTGAGCCAAGGGCTCTCTGAACAGAAGTCCTTCTCTGGAATTTGTAAGCTTCCTTTTTTCTCTCCACTGACAAATAGTCTCTCTCAGTCCCCCCTCGAGCTGTGGAATTCTGTCTTCTGTCTTCTGTCTCTGCTTTGACATATATTGATGAGATTGCACTGTTTTTAGCTGAATTCACACAAAGAATTGTCAACTAATCTGGCTCTGTCTATCTACAGGCTTAAATGGTGATATCAGATGCCTTTTCCATATATATATATTTGTGTGTGTGTGTGTGTATTTGTGTATATATGTATGTATGTATGTATGTATATATTATTTAGATTTGAGATTTGTGTTCTATGCTGTCTTGTGTTTTATAGAAGAATACTTGCAAACATTGTCCATATTTGTCTTAAGTCATGAGGGTTATAGCACTGATGAGCATGTAGCTTGTAGGGTTTTGCTTTGTAGACACAAGTAGCTGTCAGCGTTTCTGCTTCAGGCCCCACTGTGGCATAGCTGTGATATTGCTAACAGTCCTGCTCTGAAAACACAAAATTCAAAATTACTTTTTGAACAAAATGAGTCGGAATTCATTTCACCTTAAATCCACTTTAAACAGATACATTTAAGGTATGTTTTTAAACTCTGGGGGGATTTGTCTGTTTGAGAGCCTGCTATGTTGTGATTATCTACTGAGAACTTACAAGACCAGTCATCTCCTTCTTCTTTACACTTTCTTTTAAAATGAAGCTAAGGAGAAGGGTTAAGTGATTATTGTGAAGACTAGAGACAGTTGACACATGGATTGAGAGGACTGACTTAGCTAGACTATGTTTGTTTCCAGGGCACATTAGGTTCCTTGACAGGTCGGAGCAATGTGGAGCAACATTTAAATACCATGGCATAACTAAACATTTCTGCCTTCAAGGTAATACTCTTATAGAGCAGATTTTTCATTTATGTTTCCATAATCGCAGAGATCTCGCCAGATCTCAATCCACTTGGACATCTTTTGGAATGACATTTTTATGTTTTTTTATTTTTTACTCGTCTGTACGTCAGCATGTCTGTGGGGCACTTTCTTCATCTAGCTGATTCCATGGCTAAGAAACTTGATCTGAGGACAAATAGAAAAGGACCTTACATTTAAAAGGTGTCCCTAATTTTCTGTTTGCTTAGTGTTTGTCTTCCAATTTCTGATTTTGAGAGTTGGTACAAATCCAAAAAAGTTGAGACAGTGTACTGTTTACCACTGTGTTGCTTTAACAACACATGCACAATGTGAGTTAGCATCATCTTGCTGATACAAACAGGGACACCCCCTATTGGCACAAACACACTCCTATAGCATGACAGATGTTGGATTCTGAACTTTACACCGATAACATTATGGTCCTTTTCCTCTAGGGCCCAAAGAACATGACACCAAATATTTCCATAAACACTGTGAAAGGTGGACTCATCAGATTACAGCACACATTTTGGCTTTGGCTTTGGCTTTGTCTATCTCAGATGAGCTTTGGCCCAGAGATGTCAGCAGCATTTCTAGATGTTTCTGATATGTGGCTTCTGCTTTGCGTAGTAATGTCTTAACTTGCAAATGTAGCTGCTGCAGCAAACTGTGATTACTGACCAGGGTTTTCGTAGTATTCCCGAACTCATGCTGTTATAGTCATTACAGAACTATGTCCGTTTTTAATGCAGTGCCATCTGAGGGATCAAAGGTCATGGGCATTAATTTGTGGTCTTGCCCTTTACACACACAGATTTCTCCAGATTCTCTTAATCTTTTGATGATATTCTGCACTATACAGTACCTTACATACCTTAAATCCTTGCAAATGCTTGTTAAGAAACAATGTTTTTAAACTGTTGACACATAATTTGACAGTGATGAGTGATAAACCTCGACCCACTCTTCCTCATAAAGGACTAGTTCCAAAGGAGCTAACATACTGGATGTGCCTTTTATACCCCAGCATGATTACAGCACGTTTCTGGAACATTTTACAGCATTACTAACCTTAGTGTTCCTACCTCAGTGTTTTTGGAACATGTTGCAGGTGTCAGTTTTAGAATTAGAGTATATTTCCAGAAAATAATGAAGATCAAAAGCTAAAATAATAAATATCTTATTTTTATACTGTTTTCTTTATGCTGTTTTGATGGTTCTCTGTTGAATTTGCACACGTTCTTGTAATGGGCCTGGAGATATAGCTCTATGTAAGATGTGTAGGCTGGTAGCTAAAACCCAATAGATTGCTTATGAGTGGGCAGCCCTCTTTCTGGAATGCAAGTAATTATGGATAACCTTAGTTGACAAGGAGCTGGTAAGGAGGATGGACCGTTAGACTCTAAGACTTGCATGTCCTAAATGACCTTTAATTAGAGTAGATATTCTTGTGGATGTAGTTGACTCATTGCTCTAGCATTAGAAAGGGTTGTAAGTACAGATATGTTATACACAGACATGTTAAACTTATCATTAATCAGTGGGAACAGCTGTTTTTCTATCAGATGGTCTCTCACTTTCTCAGGCACACTCACAGCTGTACTAGAACCTTCAGCCTCTCACAAATTTAATTTGTTTTCTTGTCCAGTGCTCCTGGTGAGGGCAGTTTCAGTGTGTGAGGTCCTGTCTAACCCACATTCATCCTTGTTTCGTTCTCTTTTACAAAACTGGGCTGGTTGAAATGTGGGCCAGAGTTAAAGAGGAGCCCATTTAGGATTGCACACCTTTTCTCCAAGGACATATCTGACTGACACGCCTACAGTGACCAATCACAGCTGGGCCTGCAGGTTTAACATGGAAATGTGTGCTCCCAAGTGGTGCAACTAGCTGTAGCGACCCACGTTTGAATCCTGGCACAATCATTTGTGGCTCTTAGTCCAAAAGAGCAGAATTGGCTGTGATGCTTTCTGGAAGAGAAGGATGGCTGTTGATCTTGAGGAGTGCTAGTCAGTTATATCTGTGTACTGGCTCAAGTTCACTGAACTGGGTAGTTACTGCTGTCTTATAAGCTTGTAAAGACATAGTGGTGCAATATCAATTGTTTTATCTGAACAATATGTGTAAGAACCTACTTTAAATTCATATGTATACTTTTTTCTTACAGTCTGAGATTGTACATTACTTTGTACTGTGTTTGTACACTTCACTGTACACACTGCTACTCAGGAACAATTTGGGGGCCAGTTTAGTTCTTCTTGTTCTTGACTGGTTAGTGCTGTACAACAAAGTATTGCGACTTTTGAGAGATAAATGGCCTACAGAGATTCTTGTACTGACACAACTGGAATGAGTTTACACAGTCTTTGTCTTCGGGTTGGTTAATTACTATGTTCCTGATTCTAAACTGGGATATTCCACATATTTTGCTTCTTTTGCAGTTTTGACCACCTTGCCCGCTCTTGCTGTGGTCCCTCAACAGACAGTGGTGCAGACCAAAGCTCCTGTGGCCGGCGGAGTGGTCAACGGCCTGGAGACGAGCGAACAGCGCACCTGGCTCTACTTGGAAGAGACAGCTAACACACTGCTCAACACCGTCCAACAGCTCAAGACCCTCATCGCCCAGGCCAAGCAATCCAGCCAGGCCAACCAACAGGCCAGCAGTGGCCTTGACAAAAACTGCAACAGGAAGGATGTGAGTATAGTTTCTCTGAGTATAGTTTTCTCTGCTTCAGGTAGAAACTAACCTTTTTCAACCAACCAGCACCCCCTCCCCATATGCACAAAAAAACAGGTACTATACACCGAACAGGTACTGTACACCAGATATTACATTAAAACCTTCTTCTTTCTACATTCACTGTCCATTGTATCCGCCCCATTTATCGTATAGGTACACTTTGTTGTTCTGTATATACAGATTGCAGTCCATCTGTTTCTCTGCATACTTTATTAGACCCTTTTATCCTGTTCTATAATGGATAGGACCCCCACAGGACCACCACAGAACAGGTATTATTTGTATGAGATCAAGCACAGCAGCGCAGTTTTTAAACACCTTATTGTCACTGCTGGACTGAGAATAGTCCACCAACCAAAAATAGCCAGCCAGTAACATGTCTAGACTAGAGGATGACTAGAGGATGACCAGCACAAACTACAGCAACAGATGAGCTACTGTCCTTGACTTTACATCTACAAGGTGGACCAACCAGGTCTGATAGAGTGGTACGTTGAGTGGAAACAGTGTTCAAGAACTCCAGCAGCAGAATGATCCACCACCCAAAAAAATACCTGCTTTGTTGTGGTCTTGCATGGGTCCTCATCACTGAAGAACAGGGTCAAAGGGGGGATAGCAAAGTATGTAGAACAACAATTGAACTGCACCCTGTAATTGTAGAACTACACAGTGCACCTGTATGGAAAGTGGACCTGATTAAATGGCCAGATACAAGGAGATGGTTATGGTTTATTTAATGTTACAGCTGAAAAGTGTATGATCAACTGAGAAACTGCATCCAGATCAGTGTCTTTAATCTGTGTCTTTAATTTATATAGAAGTGCTAGGTCTGTAAAATAGTATTTGAGTAATAATGAGAAGTATGCTTCTTTAAGTTTAAATATATTAGGTGAATAGTGTCAGCACATACCTTAACAAGTGATTTAACTACCCCCTAAAAGTCACTTGTTCTCTCCTTGAAAAGCAGCTCAAATATAGCTGCAGAGAGGTCACACCTCCTGCCCACACAGCGAAGACTAATTAGCTGTCTGTTGTTAATGATGAAGTTCTTTCTTGTAGTCTGAGTTCTGTTTTGCACTCAACTAAGTTCACATGGTCACATGGGTAGTATTTAATGAAAGGAAGTAAGTTAATTAGGTTATATTTCTGTGATGTATTTAAAGTACTAAACCTGTGTTTATCAGGATACTGAACAAATTTGTCATTGAGCTGCTAAACCCCCCACTGCACAATCCACTGCATCCTCTATAATCTGTCATCATGTAGCCAACTTGAAAGACCCATTCTATCGATACACCTTTAACAGGTGTCCTTAATTTGTCTGACTTAACTATTTGTCTGTTTTGTCTGGTTAAAACAAATGGCTTGTCTTATTTGCCTTAGATTGTACAGTACTTCAACCTGCAGTTAACAGCACTTTAAACTTGGCCACTCAGTGGAAAGATTTGACTTTGTTCAGACAGTTCACACCCTCTACAAAATGGCTGTCATTTATTAGAGCAGCTGCTAGTATGACAGAACCACAGAGATCTCTCCATGTTACCAATTTTTCTGGGTATTAATAAACAGATTATGTTTCAAGGTCAGCTTGTCAGAAATATAAAATCTAAAACGGTTAATGTGCAGTTAATTGTTCAGCAGAGTGGAAGCGTTCAGAGTTTTAAAGAAAGCATCTTTAGTCCTTATAAGAGGTGTTGAAGGTTGTATGTATAGAGTAAACAGCCAACAAAACGGCCTCATGCAGAACCAAGTTTTCCTGGCTTTTTTTAATCAAGAGGTTGATGAGGTATGTAAACATTCTTAAAGTTTCAAAATGTAGGTTCACTCCCTAGTCCATATATGAAGTGGCTGTGTCGTTACTAAGTAGGCTAATCATAAGTTTCTCTACTTTAGTCTTTTCCTAGCCAGCTGTCGCTTGCTGATGACCCGGAGGGGAAGATTACTGAAATTATCATCAAGGCAAGTGGGCGTACTGCTCTCTTTTTCTCTCTCTCTCTCATCCTGAAACGTATTGGGAAAATAAACTCAAGCTATAAAGATACTCTGTTACAGATAAACAGTCACAGCAAGTGAAATTTAGATAACACTTTGTCTTTTTGTTAACACTTTTCTGGGTCTTGTTTGATTTGATTTTTTTTTCTTTCCTGGAAATGGCTTTGTGAATTACTCCATCTTACTGCTTCAGATGATTTCAAAATCTCAGTCCACAGAGAAGCATGACTGCTCTCATTCACCTTCACTAGCTCTGACTTCTTTTTGAAAATTGAAAGAAGTAGCATTACTAAGTCAGGAGGGAAAAACATGCTAAAATATTGTGTGTGTACACTGCTGCGCGTCACCCTGCAAACCCTGAAATAGTAATTTAGAAGTCAGAGATGTCGAGTCAATGGTCTACGCATTGCCAGCAATTACACATTTTTGTCACAGAGGTCTCCAAATCCCAAAAACATGCATAATGCAGCTCTAACTATAACTGTTTTTGCTCTTTACAGCACACCTGTGTGAACTGCGGACGTGAGGCTTCAAATGAATGTGCCGGCTGCCGTAAAGTCCACTACTGTTCCAGCTTCTGCCAAAAAAAGGTGAGTACCATTCATTGTTTTAAAGATAGTGACTAAGTACTGTTTAACCTGTTTCTTTGGCTAACTATAGAATAGCTTCTACCTTGGTCCATGGTATAGAGCTGTAACTTGACAGCACAATTCACTTTACAATTGATTAGATGGCTGTCAGTGTTATGGGTCACTGCTGATCATACCAAATTAAGCAGTTTGAAATGGATATACATATAACAGTGCAGCAAATCCATTCTCATATCATTTGTTTGTGACCTGGAGAAGAATCATACAGTTAGTAGTTCATAGTCTGTGTAAGTACCTAATGAGGACATATGTTCCTCTTCACCTGAGTAGCATGTCTTTTTCTTCCAACCAAATTTCGTAATTTGCCATTATACAAACACAATGAATCACCAAATAGTATATTCAATACATGCAACATTCTGTTTGGTCACATTTGTTGAGTCTATCCTTTGACATGATCTCTTTGCAGGACTGGAAGGATCACCAGCACAGCTGCTCTCAGCCCAGTGTAGGTGTGGGACTACACGACGAGGCTCATATAGCTACTGTGGAGGTAGAGAAAGTCAAGGCATAGCCCCAGTATAACATCCAACCACAGGAAACATCTCTCCCAAAGCAAAGACTCAGGTTGGATAAGATGGCTGTATTTTTGTGAAGCACTGGTATTTATTTTGTTTGTTGGACAAGTCAGCCAGGACTCTTAACCGGAGACAGAATAAAATAAAAGAAGATGCAAAACTATTTCTACATGCTGACTGGGTCTGTGAACCTGAGATGATGCTCTGTTTTTGGAGTATGCATTCTAAAGCCTGAAATGGACATCACAACACCTCAAGACCAGTTTTTTTTTGTCACTATTACATAACAGATGCCTTTTACCAGCCCCCTTCTACAGAGTAGCAATACAATCTCTTTTAATTAATAAGACCTTCCCTGCTGCATTTCTGACTCTCTCTTCAAATCAAATAATAGGCTGGATAGTCTGAAACGAGCGTGCATTCTCAAGTGAACAAGGAATTGGTTTTAGGGAGAAAATGCTGAATATAACAGTTCCTGATTTGGATTTTAAGGGCTAAATGGCTTAAATAAGGAAAAAAAGGAAAAATATGGAATGAATAGACTGTAGCAGGGAGCGGTTGGTGTGATTCAATTTGTCCCATCCTAAAAGAAGAAGCAAAGAAAAATCATAATTTTATTATCTACAAGTTGCATATTTAATAGTATTTTAATTGAAGTGGTTAAATGTTACAAGATGACAGTGAGGTGCTCCAGTGAGATACCCCAACTAATCTAAGTTCAAGAACAGGAATGTGGAACAATGACTGACTTATCAGTACTTTGCTTTTGACCTTAAACTGTAGTGATGGCATCTTTCTCACCAAACTTAAAATGATATACATGATTGTTTCATACCAACAAATACCCACTGATGCACAACTTTACCGTTACTGCAATGTCTGATGTATGATTGTAAAATAAACCTATTTATATTTGACAATAAATTTACAAACAATCTTCAGTCAAGGGAGAACTCTCATTAATTTCATAATCCTAATATTTGGAATTAATGAAGAAAAAAGCATTTTAATTTTAATAAAATTTTACTTCACTTAATCAATTAATTACTTAATTGCTTAAATCAATTTATAGCTTTATTAGAATCAAACTCAACCAAACATGACATCTGAGCCACCAGATTCACCATGTGAGATCATATGGCTATGCCGTGTGTAACCTTTATTGGTTTGAGCTTTGAAGATGTTACTTGTTTATTGGAAACTTTTCAAAACAGAAATGGTTTTCTTTATTGTTTAATGAGTGATCCTTGAGTTTCTGTGTTTTGTAGCTCATGTCAGAGCAGTCTGCACTGTATTTGGTGTTTTTGCACTACAAAAATCTGCTTGTTCTAATGAGAAATGTGTTTTAACTGCTTTGAACGTACATCGTTATATTTAAATGTGTATATTTGAGAGTTTGTAATGTGTTCTCCTTCTTTACTGTGAGGGAGTTTCATAATGCCATCAACAAAACTACAGAAAAATCATTCATGCCTCATGTCCAGTGTTTAGTTGTCACTGGTGACATTTGGTTGGGTGAAGTGTTGCTGATCTTTTTAGCTCTCTCATAGCTCTCTTGTGGCTCTGTAGTAGGTTTGTTGGGAAACTGTACACCTCCACCTGTTCCCCTGTGCTGCACCCTAGCGCACGCATACAAACAGATTAGTGTCTCGGATTTTATTCACAAAGTCGGGCTTAAGCTGGGAGAGTGGGTGCTTGCCAGTGCTAATTGCTTTCCCACATCCTTTTCTAGACTTGAGTGAGATCTTCTCTTCCTTATGGATTCTTCACAAACAGAACAAATTACTTTTTGAGCCCATAGGAGTGTTCAACAGGCTTTGGGTAACCATATGAACTAGATGGTAACCATAAATTTGAGACAAAATTGACTTTATAAGATTTCCTATAATTACATATTTCAACGCACATGCAGGGTAACCCGCATTTCTGAAATGACTAATATTTAATAATGTGGCACATTGCAGAGATTAGCTGGGCTTTCCTCTGAGGTGGCCGTCTACTGCCACACAGCTGGCTTCATCCGCATTAATCCAGAGCTGATGAACTCAGAGAGATCCTACACACCAGAATCTACATGTCTCATACAGCTAACATAAAAATTCATCTACAAATAAACACTGAGTAAATGTAGTATTTACAAAATAATTCTCTTTTAAGCCATTTATGGGTCACTGCAAACTGCAAACATTTAAGCCCAGGGTGAAAACCTACTGAAATTATTACTCATATTTTTATAAACATGTTTATCATTTGCTGTACCAACAGTAGTATGAAATTCCTGTTCTGTATGGAGATCTAGATGATTTCCTTTTAGTCTCCCAGACACAGGACTGTTAACGCTATGGCTGTGTCACTACATTCTTTGACCTTTCAAGAAAAGTATTTGGGAAGTAATTGGGAGCCACACTTGGGGATGGACCTATAGGGTGTAAAGGTATTTTAAGGACTTTGGTGTACACTTTATGATTGCACTAAGCCTCAGAAAACAGTTTATTTCAAGGTCCTGCTGTCAGAATGACCTTGTTTAAAACTTCTGTCTCTGCATGGTGATGATGTAGCATACAGAGCACTGCTTGAGCAGCCAGTGATGTGGACCTGCTGTAGGTGACAGGGGACTGGACAGGGTTGTCTGGTCTAATCTACCTCCAGGTGATTTGTGAGCACACGATAATTTATTCTCTCTCTCTATCACTATCACTCTCACTCTCGCTCTCTCTCGCTCTGTCTTTTGCGCTCTCTCTCATTAAGGTCAGCTCCCTTAAGTCTCACAACTAACCATAAAAACAATGGGCCTCATTCACCAATCGTTCTTAAGAAGAAATTTCTTCTCAAGATCCACTTACACAGCTTTCAGAATTTCAGGATTCTAACTTTCACCAGTGTTTTCTTATTTGACATTTGTTCTTAGGTAAGAACAGAATCTACAAGCACTCAAGAGCACAAATGTGTGAACAATTCTATGATTTAAGAACCCATCATGAATCTGATGTAGTCTTTCTAAAGGGTTCTAAAGATGGCAGCCACCTTCAGTACTATCCTGCCAGGTTACATCTGTGACTTCTGTTGCAGTGCCACATTTCATGCTGTAGTGTGGTTTTATTCCCTGCTGCCCTCACTATTCTTTCACTTGTGCTGTTATTACAGTTAAGTGCTGTCGTCATAGTGGGCTCCTCCAGACTCCACAGGGGGACGAAAAGCTGCCCGGTCGCTTCTTCTTCAGGAATTCCTCGCCTCAGTGACTCTGAGCTGGGGTCACATTTCTGGCCTTTGGAGATGCCTGGAACATGTTTTTGTCTTTTAAGGTGAAAACAGTGGCGCCGCCAAAAGAGCGAATTCACGTCAGAGAAAGGTGACTGATTTGTTTACAGAAAAGGGAGGTCACAGGGGTCATTGTTTTTTTTTTGTTTTTTTGGTCCATGTGCAGACTTACAAAACCCTGTAACAGCTCAAAGAAGGCTAACCTGAGCCCTTTTCAGCAGTACCTCACAGTGATCACATGCTCAGAACTTCAGAAGGTGACACTGGTTCAAGATGAGCTCTTTCAGATGTCTAACCCTTAGCCAGTGCACTGAAGCTAAAAGAAGTGCACACACCATGCAGCCGGGACCATCAGGCTGATGTGGCTGATTGGCTGCACCTGGTGTGAGGAGGCTGCAAGTGTCTGAGTCAAGTGCACTAGAGGAACATCACTAATGGACCATGCTCCTCATGTTCTGACAAGCCTAAGTAAGCAGGTCTACACAGATCCAGATGGTGCTTTTTTTCTTCTTTTATTTATTTATTTATTCATTCATTTTCTATGCTCTCGTGGAGCTTGCTTGTCTGACATTTTCCAAAAGGGGGAGCTTGTAGCAGAGATGGGAAATAGCATAGATGTTCTTTTCAATCTGAAAGCAAGTAATACCAGGAGTAGTGTTCCAAAGCCAATTTGAGTGCTTTTAAAAGTGTTTTTAAAAGGGCAATTTTTCAGAGCAAAACCTCATATCTCAAAAAACTAAGATATAAGATAAATAAGAGAAGCAAAAAACATTCTTACATTTAAATGTAAGTTAATTTTATTCTAAGTCATTTTGGACTGTTTCTGTGTGTTTATCATGAAAATTTATTTGTATATGCATATTATCCCTGTCTGTCAAAAACCTTGAATTTTTGTCCTTTTTTTTACTTTTTTGTATAAGCACTGTGTCAAAATTTATGATGAATGGACAAATATAACTGATGCAGAATTGGATGATGAAATGTCTTTACTAGTACTGACACTGTAAGTTACAAATGTTTTTCCTTCATCTGAAAAGTTATCATTGAAGATAGACTTATAGTGAAGAGCATGTCTGCCGTCCACAGCTTTCTCAGAGTAACCACACTTCTCCGGCTCCTAACCCTTCCAAGGTTGTTATGGAAGAGTGGGGTTTTGTATAAGTGACACTGTGTGTCCTTTTTCTTTGCTAGAGCAGTGAGAGAGGAGCCTTGGTCACTTTAGATCCCACTCACCTGTTGGTGTCAGCTGTCATTGACTGGCCTTTTTCATCAACAGACAGAATCTCTTCTGGAGTGCTTGTGCTTGGTGGAGACAGACAGTCCCTGCTCTGTGCTTTCCTGAATGTAATGAGAACTGACATTGTCCATCTCAACTTAAAAACTTTGAGCACGTCACTCACCATCCTGCCATAAAAAAATGATGTCTACTCTTTTATTTTGACCTTGGTATCACTACTGAGATTTCTTTTTAGATAATTGCCTTTTAAAGCTTTGAGAATAATACCAACCTGACTTTAAAAGACATAATGAGAAAGGGACGTCTTCTAAAGCCAGGTTGACATACCATATTACAAAAGATGGCATAGCATATAATTGGAGGGGTGGGGACTTTTGCTTAACCTTTGTAGTTACATATATTTATTATGAAAAATAGTACTGAATTGCCCTGTGAGAGAATGTGTTGTTGATGTCATGATTTGTTTGTAGATCATTTGCCATCATCCATATAGGATAATATTGTTTAAGAAAAGCATTATTTCGTAGATTAATCTGCTTGGCACTTTGCTGGGTCTGAGGAAAGAGCCTGTAAGTGTGAAGTCATCAAAACCACAGTCAATTATCCCAATCAAACTGAGCCAGAACAGCAATTCAAAACATGTATTGAAAATGTACATGTAGAAATACAAAAGAGAACAATGTAACTGCAAGATATACATTCTAATATGTACAATATGTAAGCAATGTATTATGGTTATTTACAATCACGGTCGTGTTATATTCATATACTAGTGGCCCAAATGTTCATTAGGCATGCGCAGTGACTAGCAGCATTTAGGCAGAAATTTCTTGAAGAACTTCCTGAACTCGGTATTGAAGACGGTGTAGATGATGGGGTTGAGAGCGCTGTTAACGTAACCTAGCCATGTGGCGATGCTAATGAGGCTGCTGGGAATATCGCAGTCCTCACACAGAGCACGCATGGTGTGTACCACAAAGAATGGAGTCCAGCAGAACAGGAAGGCACCTGGAGAGAAAAAGAAAGGAAAATGTAAGGAGTAAACTAAAGGAGTACAGTTGGGATGGTTACCAGTATTAGCAATATGCTCCCTTATATAACTCAGTGGTAATTACTCTTTTAAGATTTTTAATAACTGTGTTATTTTTAAAGAAGTCAACCTGCCACCTTTATTTTTAGCTAGCACTCCAGAAAAAGTGCCAAAAAGGAGTGATACTTTAAGAACCGCTTTTGGTTCTTCAAAGAACCAAAAGGTGGTTGTAAATATTCCTTTGAGACATGATTCCATCTTGCAACTCAGGCAGATTTTTCAGGTGCATTTTCATGCTGTGAATCTCCTGTTCTACCACATCTCAAAGGTGCTCTGTTGGATTCAGATCCGTGACTGGGAAGATCACTGAAGAACGTTGAACTCATTGTCATGTTTATGAAACCGCTTGGAGACTTTTGCTTTGTGACATGGTGCCTTATAATGCTGGAAGTAGTCTTTAAAAGATGAGTGAATTGTGGACTTGAAGGGATGCACATGGCCAGCAACAATACTCTAATAGCGTGTGGCATTCAAGCAATGTTTGATTATAATAATGGGCCCAAAGTGTGCCAAGAAAACATTTCCCACACCATTACACCACCTCCACTAGCCTGTACTGTTGACACAACTCAGGTTTGGTCCATGTGTTCATGCTGTTGGCACCAAATACTGGCTCTTTTTTTTTTTTTTTGTTTTTCAGCAGAAATCAAGATTCATCAGACCAGGTTATTTTTCTATGTCTTCAATTGTCCAGTTTTGGTGATCCTGTTCTTACTGCAGGTTCAGCTTTCTGTTGTCAGTTGGCAGAAATGGAACCCAATGTGGTCTTCTGCTGTTGTACTCCATTAAGGTTCAACATGTTATGTATTCTGAGATGCTTTTCTGCTCACCACAATTGTACAGAGAGGTTATCTGATGTACTGTAGCGTTTCTGTCAGCTTGACCTTTCTCATCAATTTCCGTCCGCAGGCACTCACTGGATGATTTTCTTTATTGCACCATTCTGAGTGAACTCTAGTGACTGGTATGCGTGAAAAGCACAGAAGATCAGCAGTTATAAAAATAGTCAAACCACCCTATCTGGCACCAAAAGTCATGCCATGGTCCCTTTTCCCCCATTCTGGTGATTGATCTGAACATTACCTGAGGCTGCTGGCCTGTATCTACATGTTTCTTTGTACTGCACTGATGCCACACGATTGGCTGATTAAATAATTGCATGAATGAGTAAGTCTATATATGTTGCTAATAAAGTGCTCCTCATGTCCTGAGCTGCTGTCTGGAGGTGTCCATCTAGGGTCCCTGTGCTTTTTCACAGGCGTGCCCCGCTCTTCAGCAAAGTATAAAACCATTCTAACCTCTTTTTCTTCCCTCCCACTCTGTTCTCTCTCTCTGTCTCTCTCGCATGCGTCGAGATGTTCGGTTGGCCTGTCTGGAGGTGCCGATTCGTGTTTGCAGCACTCTGGAATCGGCCCTGTCCCGCTCAACAGAGATTAACACAACTCTTCTAACCTATCTTTCTTCCCTCCCACTCCGTTCTCTCTCTCTATCTCTCTCACATGTGTCGAGATGCCCCGTTGGCCTGTCTGGAGGTGCCCCATTCGTGGTTCCAGCGTTCCAGCCATCTTTTTGCACTCTCTTTGTACTGTTGTTCTTGTTTCTGTTCTGTTTCTTCTGTGCGGGTCGACCCACGGGGGTTGGGTTCCTCGGACTGAGCCTTGGTCCCTTCTAAGGTTTCTTCCTCTTAAAGGGAGTTTTTCCTTACCACTGTAGTCACCACAAAATTGGCTTCACTGTGGTGATGCTCATAAGAGGCGTGGACCTGTGTTTCTGTAAAGCTGCTTTGTGACAACCTTGTTGTAAAAAGCGCTATATAAATAAACTTGAATTGAATTGCTCAGTGAGAGTATATTTACGTAGTTATACTCTGAACAGTAAACACTAATAGTGCTGGTTATGATTTCATATTTGTCATTTAGTTGGCTTAACAAAGCAAATTTATTGTTGTTTATTATTTTTATTAATCTATGCTTTATTTACCTGTTTTGTACTGTTTTCACAGGTTTTTGCATTAGAACCACCAAATACTGCAGAATCATAGAGTCTGTATGGAAATGCATGTGCTTCTGGGCCCGATCACATATACACTTTTCATACCACTTTCATGCAAACACGAAGGAAACGAATGGCAGAAAGGAGTGTTGAGAAAGTTCAAATCTAACTGCAACAAATACTGTCACTAATCTCTCACATGGCCCCTCATAGACATTAAAAACAGGCTGCAGTACGTACTATTACATATATGTAAACACCTTCATGAGCAACCTCCTGGGATTCCATAGCAATGGCCTAGCGTCACCTTAGCAACTATGCAGTGTGCTGCATATGGCCTGGCAACATCTTAGCAACCTCCTGGAATACCATATCAATGGCCTAGCAACACCTAAGCAACCACCAGGGATTCCATTGCAACGACTCTGTTAAGCCAGCATAGTTAAGAGGTGTCTAAGAGGTGTAGAATAGCAAAAAGCATAATTGTGGTCTAATTCATGAAACATCTTGAAGAGCTTCCTGTTCTAAGCAAGATACCCGCTGTGATTTCCTTTTAATATTGCATGCTCAGTAAAAGCCAAAAGACTTCAGCTTTAAAAAAGGAGGGAAAAATGCTAAAGAGATTTCTCATACCAGTGACAAATTGTCTCCAAGAAGTAGTCAGGCTAGAAAATTAGGCTTCAAGAATTGATTTGCTTTCATTACAGAGCAGTTCCTGAAAGGGGAATACGACTGACAGCCTGTGACTCAGTCATCCTCACTTTATAAATTATGGACCAGCTGTCTGTCCCACTGCCTGTTGTCAACTGCTGAAGACCATCATCACTCCATCATACAGGACAGGGAGGAGTGAAGGGGTGGAAGGATGAGGGGAGAAGAGAGTTGGGACAGCGGGAGCACCTCTACACGGAATGAGGAATGCTTTTCAGACTTCCCCTGACGTTACTGCACATTTATATCAGTGCCACAGCACACTGCATGGGGCAGTTACACACTGTTAGACACAGCCTGACAGCACAAGCCTGGAGTCAGACTGCATTCAGTTTGACTTTCTGTTCAAAAGTATACTCTCTGTTTGAGGTTGATAAATTAACCTGCTGTGGCCTGAGCTTCTTACCAATGCTTCACCATGCACGCTCATGGTGGAGACCCCCCCCCCACCACCTCCTCCTCACTTCACCCCTCAGACACAGACAAAAGCAGACACTGAGGAGTACAAATATAGCCTGGCATTAGAGGGACTCTTCCTCAGTCCCCTGCTGAGCTGGTGTGCGTGTGTGCTTGCATGCTCGCGTGTGTTAACCTGCGTCCTAGCTTAGCATGGCTGACCTGTGCGTCAGGCCTAAGATGAAGGTTACATCATAATAGGATTGGAGGATTTAAGTGGCATGATTAGTGAATGTGGCACAGAAGAGTCCTCCCTATTTCACTGTATGTGCCCTGTATTTATGTTCACAACATTTTGCATGATCTAAAAACAAGGTTTAAAAAGGTCAGTTAACAAAACAATGCAACAAGTAATCAGGTCCACTAAAATGTATTTAAAGGTTCAAATTTACATTTAGGCATAGGTCTAAGTCTAGGCCTAATAACAGAATGCTAGTGACAATAGTAACAACCTCATGTTGAGGTAAAACCTGAAGACAACTGGTGTGCCCACCAATGCATTCCCTGCATGCAACTGTTCCTTTGTCTTACAGATTATATTAGCTTTCCATTTTAAAATGCTACTGAGTTGGTCTGTGTGCAAAATTTGCCACCATGCTTATGTTAATCCTATTAAACAGCAAAATAACTGTCTGATCTAACATAACAGTGTAACTTTTCACATGCAAAAACAATATTATTAATATTCGGAATTAGAAATGATAACACATTTTCATTATGTACTTTGACATATTTCCAAATGAAACACAATATCAGGGAGGATCTCTGAGGTAGCTGAATGTTCTTGCTCTATGATAGGTGGGCATAGATATTATTGGTTATTATGCTTGTGGCAGCCAAGAGTCACTTACTATGATCAAAGATTATAAGAAAACAAGATTTTTGTCTTTATAATCTAGTCTAAAGTCCAGTTAAATTGAAATCTTGCAAATATGTACGCTTGAGGTATGTGTTCCAAGTCCTGAACAACTCTCTCCAGCTAACACTAATTCTACACTAATAAAGTCAGTCATCAGATACAGGTGTGTTAGAGCAGAACAAATACAAAAACAATCTTGCTTCCCCAGGACTGAGACTGAGAAGAAATTTCAGAAATCTTCAGACAAAATCCCTGAAAAAAACACACAATTTTTTAATGAATATTATGAAACAAATGAACGAAAACCAACTTATTTATATATATCCACCTCTCCAGCCTACAGCAGGTTAGGTCAACCCAGTCATGCTCATATTATACACAAGGAATGTTTCTGCATGGCACAGTAAAGGGAAAACAATCATAACTAAGCTCATTTACATATATCAGTCTTTGAGTCAGAGTAAGTCAAACATTTTGTTTAAATAAATTTTAACTGTTTTTAGTACATAAAATCACAGAGATGCTTTAAGTGGATTTCACAAGGAAAAGTTAAGTTCAAGAAAAGTGTCGGTTATGGCCTTTTAATAAGTTCATTTTTGGCCAGATTCCACACACTTGATGATCATGACACAGGCACTAAAATTCCTTGCAAACTTGTAGATCACTCATGTAGAGATAAGAGATAACACACTCACCCACTACGACAGGAAGAACCCTCATGGCCTTCCTCTCCCTCCCATTAATCTTTGCCCTCTTCCTCTCCTGGTTCTGATTCTGGTTGTAAGCTCCATCAGGGTAGGACAGTGAATTCACAGGCCCGTCCTTACATTCTGTGGGATAGTGGTCTATTGGGTCTGGGTCTTGGTCCAGTTCTTCCAGGTTTATGTCTGAGAAGTCTTTTTCTATGATGGGGGGCAGTGGGGGCGGTAGAGAAGCCAGTGGCGGTAGAGATGCTGCAGCCTCCTGAAGCTTCTGACAGGCCTGTATGCCCCTCTTCAGCTTGGCTTTCCTTGCCTCCTCCCACTTTCTGAGGCCCCTGAATATTCCGCAGTAGAGCATCAGCATGATGGGGCATGGCACGAAAAAGGAACATACCGATGAGTAGACGATGTAGTTGTTGTCTTCCAGTTTGCATTCTCTGTGGTCCCGGTTTGGCACATCATTGATGCCGAAGAGCACAGGTGAAGCCACGGCTAGTGCGAGGATCCACGTGGCTGACAGCAGGACAATCTGCCGATGGTCCACATGCTTGCGGTTGTAGTTGAGTGGGACAGACACCGCGATGAACCTGCAGCAAGGAAAACGCAGATGTTATTGACAGCAGTTCCCAGACATCTGGGAAATTGGCCAATCTCTTGCCCTGTCAATTCACACTAGAGCTTGACCGAAATGACATTTTTGTCAGTGATACTGATAGCCATTTGTATGGGCTAAAATTCTGATCACCAACCTAAGTAAATACTGAACCATTTGTCACTGTGTTTGCACACTGTGAAATTAGACCTCTGCATTTAACCCATCCATGCAGTGAAACACACACATACATGCATGCTAGTGAACACACACACTAGGGGGCAGTGAGCACACTTGCCCGGCACAGAGGGCAGCCCTATCCACGGTGCCCGGGGAGCAACTGGGGGTTAGGTGCCTTGATCAAGGGCACTTCAGTCACAGATTGTCAGCTGAGGGGATCGAACTGGCAACCTTCCAGTCACAGGGCTGATTCCCTAACCTCCAGCCCACGACTGCCTCCCCAGTTTTAATTGGTCAAGAAAAATGAACAGGTTTATACAGTTTTAGTCAAACGCTGATATGATTGTCAAACATGTCAGTTCTCAGTTCAGTTCTCAGTTCTCAAAAAAAGCTCAAATAGACAACAGAAACCCACCACTTAAAAATGTATGAACAGAATGTGATTTTCTTATATAGCATTTTTTACTCTTTTTGACCAAAACAGTAAAATGCAATTCCTGCCGGTTTTGGAGGTCCTTTGGTTGAACTAAGCATGTATTTTTGATTAAATATATTTTGATGTAAATGTATAGGAAAACCAGAAGTCACAACAGGGGGTTCTCATTTCACCCCCACCCTTTTTGGCTTTTTTGCCCCCAGATTTCTCCCCATTTAGACATGTCCAATTCTACTCACTAGCTAGCACTCCCTCAGTCACATGATACTACTACTACTTCTTCTGAGTCATGTGAAGCACCACAGCATCTTTTTAAACTGGCGCTAATACAACGTCATAGGACACTACAGTGCGCTTAGATGAGAACACTAAGTACCAATTCTGTGATATTTGCTAATAGACGACCACTTCACGTTAAGTGATGTGGCGAAGGGCCCGTCCTACCCACCTAGAGAGAGCAAACCCAGTTATGCTCTTTTGATGGCTGTGGTATCACCAGAGATTGAACTCACAATCTCCCCATGATAACCTCCCGCTGCTCACTAGCAGCTTAATGCATGAGGAGACCTTTTTGCTAATTTATTTAACCTTGAACAATGTCTTGGGCTGAATTCTTTTACTGATGTACATCATGTAAAGACAGATGTCGTCAGGAGAGTTTGTAAATGAGTCCAAAGGCAACCTCTGTAGACTAAAAATATATTTTTGTCATTTCTGAAATCATTGACATTTACCTCTCACTTTGCAGCCTTACTGAGCAGTACAGTTAGTTGAGACAGAAGTTCTCACTCTCAAACCAACCTGTCGATGCTGATGGCGCAGAGGTTGAATATAGAGGCAGTGCACAGCATCACATCCATGGTCATCAGGCCATCACAGATAGTCATGTTCAGTGACCAGACTCCATCCTGAAACTGCAACATAGAGAAACCACATACATGTGTTTCAGTCTATCATTTTTTCACCCTTACTTTATTTTTCACTCTGTCCTTGTCCCTTTTTTCCTCTCATTCACTTTCCCAGCTCCCCTGCTTGCACAGCAGCAGATGTGTTGTGTTTGAAATCTTTAGAGCTTTATTAGCTTCTCTGCATGGTCACAGCAAGTGGACCAGACGCACACTCCAAGGCTCTCGAGTCAGTGGGTAATTTTTGGGTCTGATAACGCTTCTCAGTATCTAAAAAGGAAGAAAGGGAAGGGGGTAAAAAATAGAGAACTCAGAGAAGAGGGTTTAATGGCATTTTAATGATGAGGCCCGAGGAGCGGAGAGACACTTAATTGGTTTTTGGTAATGGCTCCTCTCTCATGCCAATAACCCATATTTGCCCTACAAGTGGAAAGCATGAGCCTTTGGCAACGAGATGTGGAGTATGATAATGAGGAATCACTGCTGGATTACTCAGTGATAGTGTTGTCAAAGTAGCTGCCAGACGCTGTAAGCATCCTCCTTTCCACTTTCTCACATGTCCATAGGTTAGAAAAGGCCAGAGTGGAAAAACTCAAGGTCCAAGTTCTCATAATCCTCCTCTTTGGGAATGGAATGTCCTGGTAGTGGCTGTTAGCTATTGTTGCAGTAGTGTTCTGTTTCTGTTCTCGGGCTCTGTGGTGCAGGAGACAATGTCTATTGTGTGTTGTGATGTGGTGGGAAAGGGGCAGGAGGTGACAGACACACACAGACACTCTGCAGGAGGTTGACCCGTGTCACAGGCCAAGCCATCCCACTCCCACAATTCATTTATGGCTGGGTTACAGTCTACAAAAGTATTCAGAAGTGTCTGTTGTCATTATCAAGTCAAAGTGACACACTAAAAGTAAGCTATTGAAAGGCTAAACAAACGATTTTCAGATTAAAACTCAACTTGTCATATTTACTGAAGGGACAGTTCATTGGTCAATTCCCCGTCTGGAAAGTGACCTCAGTATGTTTCAGTAGACTTAAATAACAGTCTAAATCAGCGACCCCCACACTGCTTTCACGTTTTCCCTGCACCTGGGTCATATCATCGCTCATGGTCAAGTCCTTGAGAAAGCATGAAGCTGTGCAGGTGAGCTACAGGTCAGAGTTAGAACACACTGACATATTCACCTCAGTGTTGATGTTTTTGTAAAGCCCACTGGATACCGAGGTTGCTGCAGTTTTGTGCTCATCTTTTATCATGTATGAAAATCTAGTAAAGTGAATGAGTATAGATTCACCCATGAAAGAATCCAATTGTATAAAGGGCGTCTATAGATTTGGGTTGAACTTGTTTGTGGGCATATCAAATGTTGAACCTGCATGGAGTTTTATAGAACTGGAGAAAATAATATGCAACACGTCAACATGCGTAATCAGGTGGGGAGTCAAATGGATATATGAATGTACTTAAAATCACAGACAAATTCGGGTACAAATAGCTATGTACTGCACCAGGCATTCAGTTATCAATAACAGGTAAACTTGAGTCCCACAAGGTATGAACAAAATAAAAGTAATTACATTGTAATTGTAAATAAATGTAAATAATGTAATTAAACTGTACCCTCAAAGGTATGACATGGTCCTGCCGGTGCAACTGTGTAACAATTAAACTGTTATTCTTTTCAAAACTTGTAATATCCAAAAATGTTACAACATTTTGGGTTATATGCCTGGTAACACTATATGTGGTCTACTGTAGACACTCTGTCTGTCTTTAGCTAACATTCAAATAAACATCTAAACACAACTAGAGATTCTGTCCCTACTCCTAAACCTAACTCTAACCTTAACCTCAAAGCAAAACCTACACTTACTCCTAACCCTAATACTAACCTTAATGTTGTTGATAATCAACAGAAAGTTTGTTAATAGTGTATCTGTAGATCATCTGTAGGGGACCACCCAAATAACGTGTGACCATATGTGACCCTAACAAAATGTCCTTGAGGTCACTCTTCAGTGACAAGAGTCTGTACCCTAAAAGGTGCAGTTTAGAGTGTGCTTCAGATTCGGTGAGAGCTGAGAAATACATTCAAATGTGAAATGCTTTAGAATACAATATGCCATTATCTTCTAGGCCAGTTTAGTTCTAGTCTTGTAGTCCTCCTGCACTGCACAGTTATATCATTATTCCATAGAACTCTACCCTGAGCAGGGCAGGCTGAGAGTCCCAGGACTAGAGCTGAGAAACATTGAGCAAAAGCTCTGAGACAAGTTGAACAGACGTGTAGGAGTACAGTAGAGACATAAAACCCAAGTTCTTACCTCTGCGTACACGAAGAGGGGCAGCACCAGCACAGCCAGCAGCAGGTCTGCAACAGCCAGACTCACTATGAAGTAGTTGGTGGTGGTTTTGAGCGCTTTCTCGGCGTACACGCTCAGGCACACGAGCACGTTTCCGCAGATGATCACGATGATCAACAGGACTCCGAAAATGAGCGCGGGGAAGTTGTACTCGGTGCTGCTGCCGCTGCTGCTGGTGTGTGTGGGAGAGGTGAGGTTGCGCGGCATCGCTGTGGGAGAGCAGCGGTCAGTTCTTCAGCAGCAGCGCCATGGCTCTGCATCGCTGTGCGTGCCCACAGGGGAGAGCTTCTCCTCTGCCATTGTTCCTGCACTCCTCCGTCCCTTCACTCCTTCGCCCGTCCGTGGCGCGTGACGTGCCCGGTAAGCGCATTAACGCGCCTTTACGCGCGTCCTCGAAAAGCCCACAGCGCGCATCGCAGCGCAGTCTCCAGAGCCAGAGCGCAGCAACTTCTCTGAGCGGCGCTGCTCGCGCTGTGAGGGAGGGCTGGGTTTGGTGCTGATGGAGGCACCTGTGTGAGGGGGCTGTGAGGGAATAGCAAGCGAGGTGAGAGGGCAGAAGGAGCCCCACTTCACCCTGCGCAGGGAGCAGAGCTGATATTATCACCTACCAGGAGGACACGCAGTCATCCAGTCACTGCTGAAGAGGCTTATTAGATTAGCACCGCAGCTCTAACATAGGAGTTAACAGTTAGAGCGTTTGGCCTTTGATTTCACCTTCTGATTAAAGGAATAATCCAGTGGGGTTTTTTTTCTCAGAAAAAGAGAGATAACTTTTCCCAGTTCTCAGAGCTTGCAAAGCAATCTTGGAATAATAACAATATGATGTAATTCTGTAAATCTGAACTGTTAAATTTATGTGCCTTAAATGGGTTTTAAAGGTAGACTGCTTCACTGCCCCAGGAGAAAAGGGCCCCTTGACTTCAAACAGAAAAAGAACAAAGTCAACCAAGACATGGTTATATGGGACATGGTTTACATTTCAAATGTCCTGAAGGACCAGTGACAGTGCTCTGATGATGCGTTACATTGTTTATGGTGAGATCATAGGAAAATCAGAATGCATGATGGGTGAAATTTTGTAACTTTGCCAGGACTATTTTACTGCTCCACATTTTTTTGCTCATTATATATGCCCATGTGTCACCCCCCCCCCATGCCCACCCCCTTCTCAATAGGAGGAACTCTGAAACTCCTGTAGCCTGAATACCAGCTATCAAGATTTCCTGACAAGCATTTTTAGTGAATATGTAAAATATGTGATTTTTATTCATAACCTGAGGTTGTGATGTTCTTGGATGGTTTTATTTCACAAGTCTATAATGAATTCAGATCTGGATGGTGTTCTGTGCTCCCATGTAAGGCAATTGTTGTGCCAAACCTCCAGCAAAACGAAAGCTTAACAGTTTTAAATCATGTAAACACTCAAAAAATCTATTTTTTTCCAAAAAAAAAAATTGTTCCTTTAACATGAGTCATAGTCAAGTTTATCATCTATTCCTTTCATTGTCTGTGTAAGTCACACACACATAACCATCATTTGGGTGCTGATGATAACTGTAAGAAGTGATATGGTGGCTTACATAGTCATGAGCTTTATGGTAAAAAGAGCTGTCAAATATTTTTTTTTACAGCTCTCACAGTGTTTCTGTCATCAACTGCTGTTGTTTTCCTTGGCCAACCTGTTGTATATGTGATTGTTAGTACATCAATAGTTTCAAAATGTTATTAAATATTAAGGCTTATTACTCAGTCACTTCAGAGACTTCAGTGCAAACTGGTTGAACTGTTCTTAGGTCATAGAAGCGTGTAATAAAACTTTGGGCCATGGCCATTTAAGGGGTTAACAAACACATGCAGTATTCACAGGAAAAACTGACAGATCAAGCCAAAGTAGACATTCAGAGCTACACATTTTTAAACAATCAGTCTAACAGGGCACCCCTGGGCAATAAGAACCACCTGTCGGTCACATGATCCAATAGTTTTACTCACTTGAAAAATGGGTGGGTTCTAAGAAAAGGTTCTGAAATGTTCTAAGTTAACACATCTAGATGTAAATATCAGGAAATGAAGCTGAAATTCTGATCTATCAGCTCATTAATCTTTTGATATCACACCTAAATTTCTTCAGGGTATAGCAAAAGCAAAATAATTGGCCTATTCTAATATTATCAAAGGAAACTGCATGTATATTAATCTTTCTTTCTAACCTCTCATTTCCTCTCATCTTCTCCATTCTGGTGTGTGAATAATAGAGTTTTTGTGTCACCTGTTGTTTATCTCCCAGTAACAATAACATATCATAACCTTCTGTACAGGTCAGTCTGTAGACTCAGACAAAAAGAATGTCTCAGTTGGTGCTGTTACTTCCTTACCTGATTAATTAGAGCTTTCCTGTGTCTGTAAATGTGCAAGTGGACAATGTGTGTGCCTCACTGTGCATCGTTTAAACAGTGGTCTGTGTGTTTGTGCTTAACCAAACGATTAATCAAAACAAATTAGTGCAGCTTTCACTTAGTGTGTGGAAAGGCCAGTGCAGTAAGGGAGGGGCCTCAAGCCCATTACTCTGTTTATACTCCTCTGGTCTACTGAAGTACAAATTAGAC
Organism: Pygocentrus nattereri; assembly: GCF_015220715.1. Classification (NCBI taxonomy): domain Eukaryota; kingdom Metazoa; phylum Chordata; class Actinopteri; order Characiformes; family Serrasalmidae; genus Pygocentrus; species Pygocentrus nattereri. The sequence goes on along the minus strand of NC_051221.1, from coordinate 32,918,317 downwards.
CCAGTATCTCTCAATATGCTAACTATATAGTGACTGGATGAATACATACGTGTTGAACAGACTGGGGTACAGATGGATAGGCCTAGTTGAAATCAAAATCGAAGTATGGAATATACAGCATTGCCTCTTTTCTAGCCCAGTTGTGTGATGTGTCAGAAAAAGGCTCTGCTTCCATTATTCTCATTGCTTTATTTGGTCAGCTTTGCACATTGACGCTTTAAACTGCATGGAGCCTGTTTGAATGCCCGCATTTTAATTTCTTGATTTTGAAATTAAATAACATTTCAAGATTTTGCTAAGACTTCAAGGCTAGTAGTGTACTAATAAAGAGGCTTAATAACACATGCCTAAGCTTTGAGCAACATTTTAAAAAAGCAACACATGAAAGAATAACATTACTAAAGTGCCAACATTTGTTTTATTTACAAAACTATTATAAAGCATCATTTCCATGTAATGGAAGGTAGAGACCTTCAAGTCATTTTCGATGCCATCCATGCAGCAGAATGGAGTTTAGATCCCTTTGGGAAATGGTACATGTGCTCTTTACTTCCTAATATGCCATCTTGCATATACATTAGCTGTTTATAAATACTCAAGTATTTCTTTTTAAATGCATTATTCAGTAAATATGCATGTGTTATGAAGGCCATTTGCAAGTAACCTTAAAGTCTGACTATTTCATAATAGTTTCTAAATAATCATATTAATAACCTGATAATAAACCTACAATTTTAGGGCTTGAAGCCTTCTTCATGAATATAAACTGTGATAGTTTATATTCATACCCTTCCTCCCACAGATGTTTTTCTATCATTGTACCTCTGAGAGTGGAACACTGTAAGCCAGTATAAGCTGGTGTAGGTGTGGGGACTGGAATTACCTTTTCCAAGGAACACAAAAACAAGTTCTAAACATGACAAATATGAAATGTCGTAAGCATGATTGTAAGATTTACTTTGATAAAAGTTGAAGTGGACACATGAGTCTAAGGGCTAGTGGGTTCGAGCTACATACATGTGTCAATGTCATCTCATTAAACTGCAAATGCAAAGATTTCATTACAAAGTGTAAAGGATTTTCAGCGACATATACGTCCATAATTTCTTAGCTATATTAGCCGTATAGTTCCAGTGAAAAATTAAATGTGTTGGCTGAGAGACTGCATAGGGGAAAAAAAAGTAAAATTAGATTTTTCACCAAACTATATTGAAAGTCTCAGGCACTATGCACTAAAAGAGTATTCCTTAATGTGTTCTCTTTGCAACACAAATAATGGGAACAGATCAAACACAGAATTTTGGAAATATTTTACAAGGAATATGTATGTTTTTGTAGGCTTCACACAGATAATAAATAGGCATTTTTGCAGTAACCATAGCACATTCTTCCTATTAGCTTGAAGAAAATAACATTAACACTTGCTTAACATCATATTTATCAGATTTGACTATTTTGCTTAGATCAATAACAGGTTTTTCATAATGAAATTATCACCTGAGAAAAAGGTAAACTGAAGTAGTATGTTTTACATGTTCTCAGAGAACCTTATTCAACTTTATACTCCTCACATTACAGCTTAACATACAGTACAACATGACTCAGCATGGCAGGACAACGTAGTAATTTGGCATTTACATTCATAAAACCCTCCATCTGTTTACATTCTCTTCTAGAGTTCAGCTAAGTAAAGCATATTTTTAAGGCTAGAAAGTTGAAGGAGGTTTATGCTGTTATATAACATGACCAGAAATGAAAGACTGGAAACAATCACTGGAATAATGCAGCAATAGCACACGTGATGTGTGTGTGTGTTTGGCAGCTGTAGTGTAGAGCTCATCTAGCTAATGTAATATATTGCCATTCCTCAATTATATATGATGTTGAAAACACTGCAGTCAACACAGTTCATACACCCACATGCACATAATGTGTTATGTTGTGCTGTAATGGCAAACTCAGGTGTCTATTTGGTGGAGTATGTAAAAGGAAGAAAAGCATAACCTATGACTTTCATTCACATGCCTTCAGCCTTTACAAACCTTGCAAAAAAATTAGTGCTTCTGCTGCATTATTACAAAATCAGTGAACTGACCACTAAGCTTGGTCCACTGTGGAAGGAGAAACAGGATAAACTGCATCAGCTCTAGTCCTCAGAAGAGGCAGGACGGCAGGTCAGTGTAAAGGCCTTCCCCAAATGGCACCCCAAGCCCTGGAGTGCTCCTTTAAGTCCGCACTTGGGTGATGTCAACAACCTGTGAACCCATGAAGAAAGGGTGCTTGAGGATGCTTGGTTTAAAGGCATGTATTTGAGACAGATTTATGTGATGTACAGGCTTATGCATGTTCTCAAGATGAAATTTTGGTAAAATCTTAGCTATTTTGCTGATCTGCAGGGGCTCACTGTACATTACCAGTGTGATACAACTTGTTTCATGATAAAGTAAATTAATAGACTAATACATTCTAGGTCTCTCCTAAATATCTTCTTCTCCACCAAGTTGGATAAACAGCTGTAAACCCCTCTATTCTGATTGTTCCATGACTGCATCAATGCAGGCTTCACAAAAAGCCAGATGAAAGGAGAATAGAGGGCATCCTTGATCCTCAAAATGAGAAACGTTACATCCTACAGCTTCTCATTCATTCGCCAGCTTCTTGCTTGAATTTTCCCGTTCCACCTTAAATGATGCAGCAGTTACATTCTGCCACCTCAGGTACCATTTCATTTACATTTACATTTATGGCATTTGGCAGATGCTCTTATCCAGAGTGACTTACAATTTGATCATTTTACTCAGGTAGGTGAAGGTAGTTTTAGGAGTCTTGCCCAAGGACTCTTATTGGTATAGTGTAGAGTGTTTGCCCAGGTGGGAATCGAACCCCAGCCTGCAGCATGGAAGGTAGAAATGTTACCCACAGCTTTGGGTTCCTCTATAATTTGCACAAATTATAAAAGTCTAAAATTGCCCTCAATAGAAATTAAAATGCTTCTTTGTGCTTTATTCCTCCGCATTTCTTATGTACTATTTGTGTGTAATTTCTTTACAACGAAAAACAACAACGATGTGTTATTGATGCAAAGTGCAGCTGTTATGAAGCACCAAATGCTGCTTGAGTGCTCATCACTTCCCTTTGTGGAGAATCTTCAGCCAGCTAAACATGTGTGCGTGTATGAGTGAGTTCAGTTAAGTACTTAGTTAATCAGTTAGTTAGAATCTAGCTCCTTGAAGTGCTCTGCATCTACAAATAGCTACAGTAAGTCATCTATCTCACCCCATCTCCTCACACCAGTTACATGATCCCTCTTGCTATTAAAACTAAAGCATTTTCCAGGCACCTGCACAGTCAGTTTTTTAATAACTATCATTTCTACTGCCCTAACAGTGAGTGGAAGACCCTAGCATCCATGCTTGACTTGTTTTTGTGTTTATTCCAGTGCAGATGGCAGCTGGCTCAGATGCAGCTGCTGCTCTGAGCTGTGGGCCTGCCATGGCTGCTCTTACTGCGATTGGCTTTTAGCTCTGGTTTTGGTGTGTGTGGGTCAGGGTGGGTGAACCTCCAGCAGGGCGGATTTCCAGAGAGGTGGCCATATGGAGCTGACCCATGCTGAGGTTGCAGTTACACTAACAGAAATGGCCTCATGGTTACATGTTTCATGCTGTGCTTTTTAAACTGGTGGTTCACTGTGAGGAGCTGCTTGCTGAACAGGTTGATACATGTGAGTTTTCCTAGTGACTTGGAATGAGATGGTCTGCAAACACAGTTCTCCCACTGATTTCCTTGCTTTCCTATACATTTAAAATTTCTCTGAACTGAATTTCTCTGAAGGAAAATCCTCTCAGAATGTAGAATATCTCACCAAAATGTGGCAATTACGACAACAGTAAGAACAACAATAACAATGATACTTTGCCACTGGTTTCCTTTTTTACTTTAAACACCATTTTTGTGAAGAAGAGTAACTTCTTTAGAACTTCTTTAGAGCTTTATGAAAATCTTGAACAAGTAGTTTGATTGATGTGACATGAATAAGCTATGATGAACAAGAACAGCTCCAGCTGATCTGTCCTGTGGGTGTTCTTACATTAATATGAGGGCATCAAGCAGGAGAAGCCCTTCTTTTGTGTAATATGTAAAGGAAGATGGACAGATGAGATAAAATGACAAAAGCCTAACGAGTGATCTCATTGTCACTAGCAGGACCAGAATCAAGTGGTTTTATGAAGAAGATACACTATGTATTATTCTTTAAGTGATTTCTCATGAAGGGGTTGAATCCTTTTTACTCTCTGTCATTGAGCTTTTTGCTTTCAATTGAAGGAGATCTGATTTCAAAACAGCAATATTTTTATAAACACATCCTCTGAAGAGTTACCATAAACAAATATAGCATAAATGAAAAATAATATAAATATATAGTGGTATGAGTAATAACAGGTAAACACTGTTGTTTTTCTTACTGTTAATCTACATATAGGAGGTCCATATTTTGCACAGGGCTCCATAAGATGCTAGTAATGCAACTGACCATATGTGTACAAACAGTCCACTAAGCCAGTAATTCAATTCCTCTGAAGCTGTAGATTGCCCCAAAAGTAATTTCAACTCTAGAGTACTAACAGATCTAAGTCAGAGAAATCCTCAAAACTTCATTTCAACAGCGTATCCACTCCACAGCACATTACTGGATCAATCCCTCAGCATTCAGCCATGCAGCCAAACTTCTTCTGTCTGTCAGGACGAGCTGAAGTGTGTATGTGTAATTGATCTGTCCTCCCAGTCTCTGCCTTGAGCTGTGCCAGTTGATTGCTGGACAGACGGGGGTTTTTGGACTCTGTATTATTGCCTGTCTCTCACTCTGAATAGTGTGTGACACGCACAGCAATTTAAATCAAGCCTCTGCTGTAATTACTGCAGCTTTTTCCAGCTCGCTAACCTCACTTTAGCTCCTTTAATAGTGTATTATTGTGATATCTGTCCAAACTGCCAGAGCGCAGACACAAACACTTCTACTCTTGCTTGTGCTGTAGGGCAGCTCAGCGTCTTTGTCTGAGAAGGCAGAAGAGGGACTGATGCCTTCAGTAACCTCAAGTACAAGTTTTTCATTTGGCTATTATTTTCCCATTACTGCGGAGTACCAAAGCCTCAAATTAGGCCGTGTAAATGCACTGTCAGTGTGATGCCATGTGGGCGTGTACAACTTACAGGCCCATAAACCAAACAAGGGTCAGCTGGGGTGTAGAGGTGTAGTAAGTTTGTGAGTGTGTGTGAATGTGTGTGTGTGTGTGTGTGTGTGTGTGTGTGGGGGGGGGGGGGGGGGGGGGGGGGGGGTGTAGTTGGGGGGGGTTCTTAACAGGCACCACATTATCATTTGAATCATGGTTTGTCAGTTCAATAACAGCAAATCTGGCTCAGCTTTTTATGTGACAGCTCTACAGCACTCCAGACAGAAACAAGCATCTTTTCAATTTTGACTGGCAGTCATTTTATAGATAACGTCCTGCCTTGCCCTTTAGAAATGATAGGCTTTCTCTCTCCCTCATGTACATACAGAGTTTATCTAAATGATGCACATTTAATGGGCTCCATCAATCTCTACTAGTGTGCTAAAACTGTATCACCCATAAAATGTCCAGAGAAGTTGGCATATGTAATCAGATTTCAGCTATTTACTCACTTTCAGTGAGAGCATTTAATCATTTAATCATGTCTGCTACATTCATTCAAGTAAATGTCTTTTTTATGACATTAAAGGCACTAAAAGGTTTTGGACAAATAGCCATCATGTCTGATACTGTGGACATTGCATAGATTAGAATTTAGGACATATAGTATCTTAGGCAGTGGCGTATCTAGGACACTCTTGAACCCAGTTCGAAAACAGTTTAATGGGCCTCTTATACAAACACTACATACAATGAATAAAGAATCATCCATCCATTTTCTAAGCCGCTTCTCCATCAGGGTTGCGGGGGGGTGCTGGAGCCTATCCCAGTATTCTTCGTGCGGAAGGCAGGATACACCCTGGACAGTCACTCACACACTCACACCTAGGGGCAATGTAGCAACTGGTGACCTGTCCAGGACGTATCCTGCCTTCCATCCAATGATTGCTGGGATAGACTCCAGCTCCCCCTGCGACCCAGAAGGATAATCGGCTTTGAAGATGTGTGTATAAAGTTAATAGCTTTTGTCACAGCATCAATTGTCATATTGGAGGTTGTGAAGGATCCATTTCAACTAGTCATCATGAATGAGATGCATTATGAATAAGAAGGATATGAACACAGCAGTTCTATCATTGTAGTGTTACTGGAAGATAACTGGTGCGGTATGTTGATAAGAAATGGGATTTTTTTGTATGTACATTATGTACAATTGCATCAGTATCTGTTTGAGGTGCTTATTAAAGATTTTAGGGAGCCTGGTTGCCAAAGGACCCCTTGTGCCATTGGACCCAGTGCAGTTGCCCCCCTCCCACCCTTGCCCAGCCAGTAGTTATGCCACTGATATGAAGGTTCATTAATCTATACAAAAATGACATACAATGAATAAAAATGTGAGTGCAATTTGCTTTTTTCATTCTCCATTTTATCCTGACGTGTACATAGTTTGCCTCACTGTTCTGGATATGCCACTCACCAGGCTATGTGTTAACTTCTTGTAGAGCAGATGGAACTTAGAGTTCAGACTAACACTGCCCCCTGTTGGTTATTATGTGTTATAATTACAAGAGCTCAGCTCTGAGCTTATAATGTCTGTTAGTTCCATTGCTGACAGCAGGTTCTCCAAAGCCAAGCACCTCTTCATCAGTACCCTGTTCATAATGCTTTTGTTCTTGCAATTTTTTATCTCCTTATGGGCACCATCACATCTAAACATTACAGATATAACTGATGAAACATAAGCTAAGCTGCTTCTCCTTCTGGGTTGCGGGGGAGCTGGAGCCTGTCCCAGCTGTCATGGGATGGAAGACAGGATACAACCTGGACAGGTCGCCAGTCCATCACAGGGATCAATGGACTTCAATTTATTTATCTAGTAAAGGTGGTATTTAGCAAAGAGCATCAATATTTTTTGAAAATATATAAATATATTTAAAACATAAAATGGAAAATATCTGATTATTTTATATTTACATACCAAAATGGACAGGCTGCTGCTGCTGATTGGTTTAGTCATTATGGAATATTTTAAAAATGGAAAAAATATCACAAAGCTTCTGAGACTGGCCCAATACCCCAGTCATCACAACACACTCTGTGTGTGTGTGTGTGTGTGTGTGTGTGTGTGTGTGTGTGTGTGTGTGTGTGTGTGTGTGTGTGTGTGTGTGTGTGTGTGTGTGTGTGTGTGTGTGTGTCTAATGATTGTGTTGTGGTTCACTGGTTCAGTTACTCTTCCTAGCATTTGCAATCGATGCTCTGGCACACAACATGGAAAAGCTGTTCCATCTTCTATCAAGTGACTTGGCCTTTCCAAATGGCGGACACAGCACTGCAGGAAAGGCTAATCGGTCACTCTTGTGTTCACACTGACAGTTTTTCACTATCAGCCAAACATTCTGTTTCCTTAAATTGATTTTTCAGTGATTTCATTCACAACAAATTGGACTGTAAAATAATAATAAGGGATCCTAACTACCAATTAAGGAAGGGGTAACAGCTAATGATGTTTACCTTTATTAGCAAGAGCACACATGCTCACCTATAACTTTCATCATGCTAAATCTCATGGTAAATAGGCAAAATGAGTAATGTAAATAAGCATGGCCATAAAGTCCTGGGTGTAGGGTTAATATATGCCAGATGTAAAACTAATCTGACATGCGTAAGTTGCATCCCTTTTTCCTCGGTCAATAAATTCTGGGGTACAAAAAGCCCTTGGTACAAATGTGCCAACACATGCACGTTCTTCTACTGCAAGTGCATCACAGCAAGTGGACTGTCCTCCAGGTGAGTTGGACAGGTTTGGTCTCCTCTTTTAGCTCAGCATGGCCACCTGAGAGGCTGCATGAAGGAGCTTCTTCCTCTGTCAAGAGTGAAAAATGACTGATTTGATCCTGTTTCTCCACAGTCTTTTGCTTTCAAAGCTAACTCTTCCTCTGGTCTCTTGAAGGTGTTGCCATGCCTTCTCTCCTGAGCTTAGTGCAGGTTATCCTGCTATCAGAGCTTCTCTTCCAGTACGCGGCCACACTCCCAGCTGTGGGCAGGTAGGACTGTACAGCCCTCCTCTCAGCCTTTTTTGTCCCCCTGACTTAATTTCTGTCTGGCTCTAGCTTTGGGTTTTGCTCTTTCTCTGGCCTTGTATAGAAAGGGTAGATCTCTTTAGCAATGGCTCAGGCTTCTTCTTTGCTAGTTTGGTTTCTAACATCTCTTGCCAGAGATTTACAAAGTTTGGTAAAAGTTTTTTCCTTTTCTTTTCTTTCTCTCAGCGCCAATTTGTTTTCCATTTCTTTCTCTATGATGTTTCTTTTGTCTCATATTACCTGTTGCTGATTTATTTTCTTTCTTTTCTTTTTTGGTTTGAACTCTGCACCTTCTCTGTATTCACTTTGAGAGAGTCCAGGCAAAACTCCTAAAGCTTGATGAAACCTAATCACTGGTCAGGATGCATATGAGCTGGGCTTTATATCAAATTGATGGTGTCCAAGTTGATCTACCATAATGTGGCATATATAGGCAATCTGTGTGCCATGTGTTGTCACTGTAGGGTTGTGGAGGATAATGACAGCCTCATAAATATGGACAGTCACTCCTGCAGAAGATGTTTGCTTCCCACAGACAGTGCAGATGAGGACGGGCCTGCTGTAGAAGACAAAGGGTGGGTTGTGTACATACCCAGACCAGTGCTGTGGCAAAGCCTCACTCATTGTAGTATTTTGGGCAATGCAAGAGAAAAATTGTGACTTGCTTAATTAATTGTTGCTTCAATCACGATGCTTTAAGAAATAGGCAGTGGTAGGACAGCACATCTGGGACACTATTAATGACTTACTTATCATGGCTGTTGTAACAAAACTTTGTATCAAAAATGGTAACTTCAAAAGACAAAGACAATGGTCTTAACTCTAATATCCCATTAATGTAAAAAGCAATTTTGGTTCATTTCTATTAGTCTATACATCACAGAATGTGAATAGCATCTGTGTTTTGCAATGGTGTAAATAAAAAAGAGAAAACAAAACAAAGGTTTTGTATGAGAGTGACATTATCTAGGATATCATCCCTGTCCAAAAACACAAGTGTTTCCATTATTTTCTATTTTTCTTTTTCTTTATCATTTGAGGGCAGCGGCTGCCCTTTACACTATGTCAACATTTCATGATGAATGGAACCATAGAAATGCTCCAAAAAAATATATATATATCTCTGCATTACAAGTAAAGAAGGTTCTTGCCACTTTGGGGATACTTGGTTTTTGGACAGCAACAATATGTCTGAGAGTGCATCTGCTCTAATGACATTTGTCCAGATGACTGTGAACATGCCAGAGTAAACCCTGTCTAGTTTATCTGTGAACACATGCTTGTTACATTCTGCAAAGTGTAATGAACTGAACTGAAAACATTGATTGGCTGAAGTCTCAGAGCACGTTTACAACATGATTACAGTCATTGGAGAGGGTGAATGAAGCTTGGAGTGAACAGGCCTGTGTGTAATGCTCTACGCAGGAGCAGGAGGTCTGAGCTGCAAATCAGACAGCTGGGTGACCTGGAGTTCACCAACCGCTACGCTGAGCTGCTAAAGTCTAAAGCCAAACTCTCCTCTCTTTGTTCCTTCCTCCGCCGCATGCAGAACAGCAAGAAGAGGTAAGCCTGACTGGCTGGTGTGCGAAAGAATCTGCTCATCACCTGCTTTTAGTCACTGTACAAAGGAACATCTTCAAAATATAACTTTACAGTAGAAGGCAAAAAAAGTGATTTTGGAGGATTTCTATATATAAAGAGCAGTTTGTGTGTTCAAATGATGCAAAAACAAAAAGCAACAAAAATGCAGATAAAAATGCATATTTATCACTTTACATGCTGTTTTTTCAACTCTCAGAGTTACAAATATTCTAACCTATTCTAATTCCTTTGTGCTATATAGATGGTAAAGTGCAAGCTTTCTGTGCTGTATGTTTTCACAGTGGCCTGACTGGAGACACAGAGCGAGTGAACACACTGATGAAACAGTATATGTGTGCCAACGTGTATCAATGACGCACCCACCCCGCCCACATCCATCAATGTGTCACAACACGTGAAGACTGAACATGATAAAGTGGTTTTACTGGCAGAGTGATTGCAGCTTTACGGTTATACAGGACAAACCACTGTGTACTTGAAAATAAACCTTCCTTTTTTCAAATGTCTCACAAAGAGTGCCATTAGTCATACACACTCAACATGTACACTTCTTCATACAAACAAACAAGTAAACAAACAAACAAGTAATCCCCTGGTAAAGGTCTGTTGAGGCCAGTTTTATCACGACACTTCTATCCTTTCATTCTTAAAAAACCTTATTAACACTTTTAAAGTACATTTGTACCATAATATAACCAATATAACCAGCAATAAAGTTAACAAATCATAAAGCATTAGTATATACAGGGATGGGTAAACATACATCAAAAATATATTTTAAAATAAGATACACAATAACCTAACTGTAAGTGTATTAGAATATATTATGAAATGCATCAGCCGTTACATATATCAAAATAAACTACTGCATTTAAGCATTTTAAAAATACTTAAAATACTTTTCCAAGGGAGCACAAAGTCACTGTGCAAACCTGTTATCTATCAGTCTATTTGATCTGTTCCTTCACCAGTACCCTAACTCGGCTGATTAAGTGAACAGTGTTTGAGAGCAGCAGCTTTTCTTTGCCAAACAAGGCTTGCCAGAAGTTTGGCATGTGCAAAACATTCCATAAATTGGTAAAAGATTTAGCCTAGACTACTAAAATGAACACCAAAACATAACAGGTGAAGATTTGTAGCAATTCATCCCAAAAATGAATTGAAAGCTGGCAACTTAAATGTTTCTCAACTTGTACTGGATCAATTTCAATGTTCTGATCTCAACAAACCTGGGCAAACTGTGTAGTAGATGCCAGTCAGAAGAGCCAGTCATCACATAGACATCTTATAGAAAGTTTGATACAAAATATGAAGCCAGTTTCTTCAACTCTGTGATAAAGCCACTTCATAACTTCACCTTGTTGAATTTGAATCTTATTATTGTGGTTAGTTGGAGAATATATTTCCTCTAACTAATTGTTGGTGGTGTCCATTCACAAACGGCAAAAATTTTAGAGATAGCATACTGGTGTTAATGGGAATCAGCATCAGGTCAATATCATCAAAAAATCCTGGATTGGATACTGGAGAGAAAAATCTGAGTGAATCTGAGTCAATCCTGTAACAAAGCTAGTCTGAAATAGCAGACACTCACTCTGTGTGATGTGACACTGTTAGCTTTGTATTTCTTTCTGTGCAGTAGTACAGTGAGAAATCTGAGCATGGTAACCTACCTTTACTTGAAATATTACAATAGATGATATAGCTCTTTTTAAAGCATAGTTTTTAAAGCAAAATGTCTTATCATACTATTATTGGAATTGGTAAAGCATTGCAGATGCTGTCTAGGTGCTTAGCTTGTCATGAATTTTTCAATATACATCACATGAACTTTTCCCTAACTATAAATATAACACTCATTCTAACCATAAACTGCTCCTGCCATTGAGTAAAAGTCGAAGTACTCTGGAATAATACGACAAATATTGTTTCTACAATTTTACCAGCTAAAGTACAAAAATACTTGCTTGTGAATGTACTTAACCCCCTAAATGTTCAGGGCCCACCTGCAGGCTGAAAGTTTTATTACATTCGTCTATAACTTAAGAATACCTCAACCAGTTTGCATTAAAGTCCCTGTAGTTACTGAATAATAAGCCATATTCTTAATAAGCATTTGAAGGTATCAAAAGTACTCTGAGTTAATATAGATGAGTAACACTATTGTAATGAAGTTTATATTAAGGAGACCTCTGTGACTGCAGATATGAACAGTTAACTTGGCTGAGAGTAACAGAACTTGCTGCTCAAACTTTTGTAATTACACAAGATCTACAATAACTCATGCAATACTTTAATACTTAAGTACATTCACAAGCAAGTACTCAAACAGAAATAGAGAGTCATCAATTCAATTTCATCAATTAATATTTCACATAGAGTATTTCTACTTTAGAAATATTTCTACTTCTTTTTAGAAGTATAGTGCTTTGTCCACTCCTGCTTCTTACCTTGTCCCTTGTGAGTTTCAAAACATAGCATTTTAACAATATGACCTTCTGTACATAGTCTTTAGGGGCCTTTTAACATAACGTGAGCTCCAAATTTGCCAGCACCATATATTATGCACTGTGTAAGGGCTGTTATGTGAACCTCCAATTAACAATTTACTGTCAGCAGAATTTCAATAATCACTGCAGCACTCAATATATGCTTCACCATTCATCGTGACACTGTTCACATTTAGTATCAAGAAGAAGTATCAGCTCTGAAATCTTTCTTTCTTTTGGAGATTTTTTTCTGTGGGAAACTTTTCTCTTCTGTAAAATCTTCATCTTATGAGAGAAACAGCAGGGTAACTGGCACAAGTCTCCTTAGTATACTCCCAGGTAAAGGTTCCAGTAAGACATAAAGCACTAAACACTGTTCATGCCAACTGGCGCTGATCTATTATTAAATCAAACTCTGGTCTCTGATGTAGAACATTAAAGCCGTATCTTTTCAAGAACCACACATTTCTCCTTTTGGATCTGTTGAGTTTGCCTACAGCATCACAAACACACCATAACATTCAACTTCAGACAGGATCCTTTCAATTCAGTGCATGGCAAACGGACTGAGGGTGAAAGTATTGATCTTTCATAGGCTAATGAATATGTTGAGAATGAGTGAATCCTAGAGAAGCCCCCTCTCTCTAGGACGTCTGATAAATTAACATACTCTGGAGCCTTCTCTCAGGGGGTAGAAATTTTTAAATATCACACATTATTTTCCTTTCCTTTCTCTCATGATTTGATTATAGCAGTGCCTGTGTTGTCAACGAAAGCTAGAGGTAAACAGTTGCTGAGGATTTGTGACAGTTACAACACAACAATACTCTTCACAAAGATGGGTTTTTATGTGGGGGAAAAGTCCACCATGAAGAGCTTTTATGGCCAGTAAATGCTGATAAGATTTCATCCTACCTCAAAGCTTGGGCCTGTAGCCTGCTTTCTCTTTTATCTTCCAGCCCTGTATATGTGTTGTGCGAACAAGAACCTGACACAGCAAAGGACTCCTGATGCTCCATCTTTTCCTTTAACTGGTCCACCAAATAAGGACTAATGGATCTAAAACGGCTTGATTTCTCACTGAAAACAGTTTTCTGCCTCCTGGTTGTGTTCACCGTCAACGCTTTCGGTCAAACATGTAAGTGCTAAATGCTGCATGTGCAATCTCAAGAATTTAACATACAATGTTTTTAAAAACAATCCTTCACAGTCTATATAATATGAAACTGTACATGCTGTTTTTCAGGGTTGTGGTTTGCAAAATGATGTGACTGTTAGGGTACAAAGATGATCATTAGGAGGGCAAGCAAACACAATTTAGTTATTGGTGCTAACATTTTCTGGAAATTAAAATACTTATACTTTTATTCTTCTACTTTTAAAACTACTTTTTAGTAAAAACTTCACTTCAAAATCTTGCACTTCAATCTTTGTCGATTTTTTTCTTCTTATGGCAAAATTTGAGAACTCTTTGTATTGTGCTTCATGATAAATGGACAAACAGAAATAGTCAAAAATTATTAGGCAACAATCTGGATACAATAACTTCCATTCCATTATAAGTTAAGAGTGTTTGTTTGTGGCAGAACTTTATCCTCATATTCCACTAAAATTGTTAGGCTGAATATATATGACGCATATCACACTATTTATATTTGCATTGTATCATACTGTAAAGTTCTTAGTGTGTGAACAACTTCTCGCAAAATATGTTATCCACTGAGCTTTACATTCACTCTACATACATACCCACACTGGAGAACAACACAGACTGACTCTGATTTGACTCTTCTTTATCGTAACTCTTTGTTACAGTATGCACTGTTCCAGACACAGTGAGAGTAAAAGAGAACAACACTATTGGTGAAACAGTTGCTACATTAATCTTGGAGGATGGGGTGAGCGCCGTTATCACAGGAAACCCTCATGAGGCTTTCGGCATAAACGGCAATCTGCTGGTGGCAATCATAGTTCTGGACTTTGAGGTAAATACCACTTTCACAGTCCCCACTGTTTGTAATTTATGGCCTGCAAAATGACGAAGATACAAGCTTTCCAGCTGTAACATAACGGTCAGTTCCCGGTCAAACAAAACATAAAAGCTGCTATTCAAAAAGAAAACAAAAACAGATGCTCTCTGAATGATAATAGAAAAATTCAATTCAGTGTCATACTTATAACTTGTATAAAAGTAAATAATGTTTACTTTCATTTTTTTTGTCCAGGCTCTTCCTATTGAAGTTCTATTTGTTGAGTTAGAATGCAGAAAAGAAGGAGTGAATTCAGTAAGCTTTGTTATTTTCTTTATCTTTGTTATATTATAACGTTGTGTTATATGATGTTATATTTTATCTGTGTTACATATTATCATGTATTATCCTTTTACAGAAAAGTAATAGTGTTTGTTTTGCAGCTTTGTGAGGTCCTGTCTATGATCTTTATTATTTCTGTGTTGTAAGCTCCTGTCAGTGATACTACAATGCAAAATGCTTCTTTTCAGGTACCTAAACGTGTGACTGTGATTGTGGAAAATATTAATGACAATCCTCCAGTGTTTGCACAGAGCCAATATGACCTGTCAGTTGATGAGGTACATCTTACATTACACTGCTTGAAACTACAATGATGAATTCACATTCCTCACTGAGAAGAAGAGTTATTTTCAGGGGTAACTAAAATGATGTGGTCTCTCTTTATGATTAGCTAACACAGGTCGGTACAAGTATTGGCAGAATTGAGGCTACAGACCTCGACAAAGATCAACTGTTCTACTGGCTTGAGTCTCCCATGGTAAAACTGTTTTCTGAAAATAGTCATAAACCTAAATTAAGGTCATAATATCACAATTTAACTGTGTCTTCTTTCTTCTTATTGTCTTTTTCTGTCTCTTTCTCTCGCTCGCTTCATCTCTCTTTATATATCATTCTCAGAATGAATTTGGGCTGCTGTCAGCCATCATTCCACAGATTCAGGTTCAGACGATTCTGGATTATGACACCACTCAAGAAGTCAATATGATGCTCTTTGTTCAGGCAAGTCTCAGCTCTTCTAGACAGAGAAATATTTAACTATCTAAGGTGTCATTTAACAAAAAAAGTCACTCACAAGCACATTCTATTAAACAACCAGCTTATCTATGTAGCACAGGTAATGTCTTGTAGCACACAGGCCGGTTGATGTTTATTTTTGTCCTGAAAGTCTGATGTAGCCTCGTGACTGACTGTGTTCTTGTCACCTAAATCTGCTGAAATTACAGGATACACCTTTATCAACATCAGAGACACCATCTCATACTGCCTCAACCTCCGTCAAAGTCTCTGTCTTAGACATCAATAACCGACCACCGTGGTTCCAGCCTTGCACAGAGTCTGCTATTGGCTTCACCAAAGTCTGCCTCAACTCTGGCTATGAAGGGAAAGTCAACCTAAATGAACAAGTGGTATGTACAAAATGAGCTCTGTTCATGCCATTACATAGCAGCACTGGCTGATGCAGTATCAACATGTTATGGTCTACATCTTGGAAAACTCAATTTTCTTGCTCTTTTGAAATAAGACTTGCTTTAAGTAGGTAGTACTCACACTTCACATTGTCCATGTACCAAAATCAGAGTGTAAACACTAGTTGTCTTTTTGTCATCAAATTCCTTTATCTGCATATGATCATCAATTTAATTCATGTTTTTTTTTTTTTTTATTTTATAAATGAAAATGAGTTAACACTTCCTCTACAGGGAACACAGTTATATATAGCATTTTCTGGTCATTTTTGTGCATAATTTCTATTTATATGCTAGTTTAACACATTGCAGTCAATCTAAACAGGTCATTTACGTATATGTCTTAAATGTAGAGTAACAAAAACAACCTATTTAATTGTTGTCAGCGATGCAGGGAGGTTAGAAAATGGTAATGTAAAATGAATGATTACTGTTTGTACATAAACACACACAAGAATCATAAGTTGAGGGAAAATGTAGGATATTGCTCCTTTAATTGTGCTTGATTTAAAGGTGCAGTGTGTGAGATTTAGAGGAATTTAGAAATGACGTTGCAGATTGAAACCACTCCCTCACCCCTCCCCTTTCCAAGCATGTAGAAGAACTTAAAATGGCTGTCATGTTTCTGTTTCTTTGATGATGAGATTTCACTCTCTTTTGCTTTTCTTATTCTATATAATGACCTGACATTCAAGCTGCCTCGGTTACAAGAGGATCTGCTCCTTACATAGATACAAAGGGCTCATTCTATCCACCAAAAACACAATTTGTAGTTATGGGTGATGTGGTTACATGTGGCCCTTTCACTGCCCACAGCAGAATTCGATTTTTAGGTGAAAATAAAACAATCCTCCTTTGCAGTAAAATAAAGCTCTACTGATCGTTCAAACACAGTTTAATGGGCTTAAATGCTGAAGTTAATGTATAACTGCTATATCACCCTTTAACCCTGAAAGTTGGTGCACAGACTGCTGGTCACATAGTAACGCAGACAACAATATAGCCTAGCCAGCAGCTAATGATCAAGCAAAGAGAAAGATTTAAGATGAACATCAATAATTTGGTGACGACTGGATTTATTTATGTTTATAAGCACTCCAGCTGGTTTCCTGATACATTAAATCTGGAACGAGAAACTGACAAACACTAATCAGTCACGGCAATGAAGTCAGCTTTTAATTTTTCCATTGCACCTTGAATGGTGCAGCAGTTACATTCTGCCAACTCAGGTACCATTTAAGGTGGAACAAGAAAATTTGAAAAGTTTGACCTCAGTCTCAAAAAAGAGGCTAAAAGAGAGACATTTTAAAGAAACTGTTCTACTTCTGAGGAAAAGCTTCCTGCCTGAGATGTGAGAAAAGTGGCTATAGCTGAGCTAAAGCTTAAAGTAGAGCAAAGTAAGCCTGTGTTTTCATTTATAGGCTATTATATTTTTAAGGCTATACTAGGACATTAGCACATGCTATGACATATTTACAGCCAAGATAGCAAAATGGACTTAAATGTTGTGGCTCCCAAGGTGTTTTTTGTTAAAAAGACAAAATGGCTTTTCTTAACATTTGGGCTACCAAACCCAACACTGCACCTTAAAAGATATCAGATATACTGTACATTGTATTTTTAATAGCCATCCCCCATCTAATGATACAGCATTGTTTCAGCATTGTCTATGTTCTTTAGCAAACTGTTCTCCAGACTGATAAATGATAGGTTTTTCATTTGTAATTACAGACTGGCGCTTTAATTCTTGATCCTGGTCCAGTCCATGCCATTGACGGAGACAAAGGCAGGAATGAAGAAATTGGCTACAGAATTCTCGCAGGTCAGACAGCAGATCGGAAACTGTTCTTTGATTGTTGTGAATGAACTTTCTATGTTTCACAGAATTTCAGTCTGAACTGTGTGACCTTGCACACAGCTCCTCCAGCCAGCATCTGTTGACTGGATTAACTTAGTCGGTCTCTGTCCTTGAACAGGAAATGAGAATGAAATCTTCAGTATTGATCAAAACACTGGCAGCATTACAATGCAGAAGGCAGTGGCTGTGGCAGGATCAATCATACTGACAGTAATGGTAAGAAAATGCTCTGTTGATTAAATAGAAGCCCTACAATTTCTTTTTTTTTCAATTTTGGTTTGCAGTGCTGCCATAAACACCCTCTTTGGTACGTACATCTTCATGTGTAATTATATCAAAAGATCAAAGCACCAGTGAAAAACTCTTATTCCAGCTTCATATTGTATAATAGATGTTCACTTGTCCTCTATGTGACCTTATGGAAAGCATCTCATGTGCTAAGCACAGTTTTAACCCTCTCTGTAGGCCTATGAGGTGTTGACCCCAGACCAGCTTGCCACCACCACTGTCACAATACACGTAGTTATCACCAGCGCCCACCCGCCAGAGTTTGTCAAATCCAGTTATAAGGGCTTCATCTCAGAAGATGTAGATGTGGGCAGCCTGGTGCTGGAAAGCAAGACCAGCAACAAACCCCTGCACGTTCAGGCCACAGATGCAGACTTCAGTGATGTAAGAGTTTGAATGTTTTATTAAATGAATGCTGGTGTTTATTTTTCAGATTTTCATGTATGAACTTTTTTACCTTATTTCGTCTAGTGAAGGGTCTCTTTAACTCTGCATGGGTTATGGTTTGAAACCAACTGTCAATAGTCATACACTGAAGACATGATGAGCGACTAGATCAGTAGTAAACCAGTACAATAAGCGAATAGGGGTAAAACTCCTGACTTATAATGCTAATATGTCCACAAATGAGAAATGCGGCTCCTAGAAAGTTTGGAATGACTGCCTTGTTTAGTAAGACGCATCACAGGACATTGCTGTTAACAAGTTATATCTCTTTACTGCACTACAAAAAAAATAGACTGACTAAAATATTGCAGCAAGAACAAGACCACTCACTCACAGGTCTTAATTTGACTGCATTGCAATCAACATACATACAGATAACAATGCCCTAGCCTGTATCACCAGCAAACTGAAGACCTCACAAAGAGGAGAACAGCCAATGACCAGAGGGGACAGAGAGCTGATGCTACAATATGTTTCTTTACATGAGCACTATAAAAAAAATCTCTTTTGATGTACTTACAAGTGACTTCACTGAAAACTCAGGGTTCATTTTATACACATTTATGATCAGTTTTTGTGGATTGCTTTGCAGGGAGTGAATCCTAACATTATATTCGAGGTTCAAGGTGGCAGTGACTTCAGAATCACTACAGAGGGCTTCATTCTCATGACTAGTGCAGCCCCTGTAGGCGTGATTGACCTGACCGTAAGAATTTGACTTTGAACTAGTTACATATTAATGTGAACTGGATAATTTCTTATTTAACTGTGTTTCATCTTTCTTGTTTTGTTGTAGATACGTGTAGTTGATAGTACCAATGGTGAATTCGGCACAGCCTCTCTGTCTGTGGAAGTCACTCCAGGTGGGACCAGATGAAGATCATGTGCTGCTCATTATCTCATCCTTATTACTTTCCATCCTTAACAGTATCTGGAGTTATAGCCATTATAAAAACCAAGAAACTATGCCGATAAAAGTATTTCATAAATGAGGAAATACAAGACGCACTTTACCCGGCTTTAAAAGCACCCCAGTGCGGGACTTTAGATAACGAGGAGAAAATGGATGGATGATAAATGCTGATCATAATATGTCTATGCCAGTACACTGATGTTGGTGTCACATAACAATATAGATTTTTAGCTTTTGCACTGTTAATAGATCATATCTTTTGTATATGTTTCTGGACTAATCCTGTATAACATACAGTCATGTGCTAAAGACTCAACACCCAAATTACATTATGGTTTTGTTGATTTTCTAAGTGAAAAAAAAAAAATATATATATATATATTTTTTTTCCCCTCAAATTATGCATTAACATACACAAAGTGCGTGCTCTGTAGAGGATATGTTTACTGATTTTTTACAGGGACAATCAACAAAGCATGTAATTTGGCCTGCCTATTATATGCTGGGTGTTTTTAAAGAGAAAGTTTACTTTCTGTTTAATGTTTACAACACAATGTAAGGTTTCGCTTAGTGCCATTTTAAGAGAAGCAAACCAGTTCAGTCAAAACAAGCTGTATCAGGTTTGTAAGACATTCTTTTAACTTAGAGTAGCAGTCGTAAGACTTGCAAATTTAAATATTCTTTGAAACTACATATCTGTAAAATATCATAACACTGATTTTTATCAGCTCCGACCAGCATTAGCATCTCAGTTATTCCTTTTAAATTATAATCAAGTTCTTGGCCTGATTGCAGTGGCTCTGACAGTTGTTACTGCTCTTCCTTTAGGGGTCCCTACGACTACCACAGAAATGCCCACCACAACCATCCCTACCACTATCATAACCAAAGACATAGTTACAAGCCCTCCCAAAACTACAGGCATGATCACAAGCCCTGCCAAAACCACAGACATGATCACAAGCCCTGCCAAAACCACAGACATGATCACAAGCCCTGCCAAAACCACAGATGTGGTTACACAGCTAACAGAGAGCTCCTCCAATCCGGTTATTACCACTAACACTACTCCGAGTCCTCAAACAGGTACATGCACACAGAGACACGTATGCGTAAGCTCACACACACAGAGTGCCCATACACATGGCCACTCATACATTCCATATAAAGAGATACGCTGCTTTGTAATAATTGCCCTTCACTGCATCATGCCAATCGCTAACATAAGTAAATGATGTCTATTTACTTTTTTAATACTAATATTACTATTATGAAAAGGCATTCAAGTGTCATCCTCACCCTTTTTTTTAGAAGCATTGCCTGGGCTGGGGGGAGACTTTAAGACGAGGGATATGGTGGCCCTGGGGGCTAGTCTGGCTGTTGTGCTGCTTATCTGCCTGGTGCTCATTGGGCTGCTGGTGTACCGCCTCAAGCAGCAAAATGCAGACTGGAAGAAGCTGTCTGAGGCCAGCATCTTCTGCAGCACGGTAGGCCATATATAGATTAAATAAACGTAAACATATAAATCTTGTGAAGCAGCTGAGTGAACTGACATCAAATAATATTTTGAGGTTCACTTCAAATTAGAATAATTGACAGAGATTTGACAAAAAATTTCTTCTGCCATTCTTATGCAGAACCACTATTTTATAAGCGTGTGATAAATCATATGCAAAACTTTGGGTGCCCCTATTAAAATTACAAGCTTTGTCAATTTTCCAAGTTGATTTTCCAAAATAAGTAAACATGTTCTCTACATGGGACTTAAGTGTGGCATTTTCTCCAAATTTTCAATATTTCCACTATGTTAAATTCAACAACTAAACCATAATTGTGTTCACTATTTTTAAAGTTAACTTATTTTCACAATCAAAACAACATAATAATCCAAGGTGCCCAAACATTTTCATTTCACTGATTGTTCATCTAGCAGAAGTGCCTGAAGGGGTACACTTGGTTTTTGGTACTTTATCCCACTAGATGTTGAAATAGGCAAGGTCCAAATATGGTGTATCAGATTTGATCAATATGGCATTTCAAAGTTCACACAAGCTCAGAATATGAGGCAACTTACCTTTCCAAACACAAAGCATTTAAGATGTTAACTGTATTATAACATCATCCCTGATATTATTTAGCTTGCTTGTTTATAACGATGTCTTCTGCACCTCTGCTCCTCATTCTGAACACATTTAAACTTTCATAAATCTTGTAGCTTTCATTAACATACTTTAATCCCATTTAGTTGTACTGCAGAAGCACCACATTAGAATGATTTTATAGCTGTATCTGCAACAAAATAGGTTTTATATTACTGGAAACAGTAATTCCCAACTTCTGAAAAGTGACTGAAACATTACACAGTGTTAATATGTCTCATGGTTGTTCTTTCGTTGGTGCCTGTAGCTGACTGGGGGCTCATCTGGACCTAAAAACGGAGTGCAGTACACTAATGAGGGCTTCCAGAATGACAGAGATGTGGACAGTATGAGCTCCAAGCAGGCAGCAGAGTTGCCCCTGCCGCTGGGGCCGGCACTGAGCCGCAGTGTGCCACAACAGCCAGAGAAACAGAGCAGCACTCCAACTCTGCAGAGCAGAACCAGTGATGACAGCGGCTCTCCTCCTGCAGACTCCAGCAGCCTGAGTGCCTCAGACAACTTCGACAGTGAGAAGGAGGTGAAGCCCATTCTCACCAAGGAACGGCGCGTGGAGGACGGCTACAAAGCAGTGTGGTTTAAGCAGGACATCGATCCCAATGTCAAGGAAGAAGTGGTCATCATCCCTGACAGTGGAGAGAGGGATGTCAGCCACGACGAGGAGGAGGAAGATGATGAGGAAGATACAAACGTGACCATGTCCACACGGCGAAGGGGCTCAGACTCAGATGATGATGACTTGTAGCCTGCTGATCTAGGGGGCTGGTGGAGAACTGTCAGTTAGCACAGCACTCACACTCATCAAACTAGGGTCTCACCAGCAAAACTTATCCTCATTCTGGTGAATCATAGCTAAGAAGGGAATACAATACAAGATGTATTGCTCACACTTTAACACACTTTTGATAGGGATAAATACAGTCATAACATTATTTATGGCTCTGTATTGCCTTCATACATTTGTTTTGCTAGGCTACACATATAGCACTGTGTGAAAGACAGAATATCCTTCATTAATTTAATTACCTCTCTAACCAGTCATTAAGTACATGCCATATTTAACAGAATTTAAATAGAAATTTAAATCTAATATATTTTTGGTTTAGTATTTATTGTGTCCACCTTTATTTCAGTGTCCATTCTTTCCAGGACACTTGCTCTCAGTTTTTTGAAGAAATCTGCAAGGATATTTTTCCACACCCAGAAAGTTCAGTCTTAGAAGTTGGTTGCATTTTCTGCTTCTCACGATCCAACATTCAGTGGTGTTGAGTTCTGGACTCTGAGATAGTCAGTTCATTGTTCTGACAACAAAAGTAGCTTCACAAGCAGCTGTTTAATTAGAAAATGTACTTCTTTTTTGTAGCTGAAGCTTTCTTGTCTCTCTCAAAGATGAAAGCTTTGAGTAATGTTTTTCTACTTACCGGGCCGGGGCGATACTTACTTACCTGGCAGGGGCAATACCATGATCACGAAGGTGGTTCACCCAGGGTGAGGCTCTGCCATTGCACTTGGGTGGTGCTGACCCTTGCGAATTCCCCAATTATGGGAATCTTGACTGCATAATTTCTGGTAGTGGGGGATTGCGTTCGCTCTCTCCCCTGACAATTGGGTAGTTGTGGGCTGAAGGTTAGGTAACTGGCCCTGTGACCAGAAGGTTGCCAGTTCGATCCCCAGATCCAACAGTCCATGACTGAGGTGTCCTTGAGCAAGACACCTAACCCCCAGTTGCTCCCTGGGCGCTGTGGATAGGGCTGTCCACCGCTCCGGGCAAGTGTGCTCACTGCCCCCTAGGGTGTGTGTATTCACTAGTGTGTATGTGGTGTTTCACTTCATGGATGGGTTAAATGCGGAGGTGGAATTTCCCCATTTGTGGGATTATAAAAAGTATCACTTAACCTAATGACGACAGTTTGGGTGGCATTCCAGGTCTTGTGCAGTTATTAGGAGTCCAATTTTCTCTGTACCTTCTGATACATTTTTGAACTCCACTTTTGGAAACCCCAATTTTTGGTTATGTTCTTTTGACTTTACCCTTATGCAAATGGATTCAAATGGATACAATTAAAATATTTTGTGTAAATTTAAATTTAACTTGTATTTAATGGTCTAGAATTAAATAAATGAAGGACGGTCTCTGAACAGTTAAGTACAGTGCAATAAGTAATCTATATTTGATTGTACAGTTTTGCAATACAAAATAATAGCATACTGTAAATGCAGCAACTATCTAATAACAGAGTAGGGGAGTCTGAGATGAGATGCAAATACATGTCGGTACATAATTATAATCACACGTGTGTTATAACAGGAGGGCCAGTCAGAGGGTAATAAATGCCTGAATTATGACTTAATGAATTTGTACTTGGACCCAACATGGGTGTAAAGGTGGTTGTTCTAGCAACCGTTCAGTGTTGTGGAGCCTGTGAGCTGTGTAGAGCAGCGTATAGCAATCTTTGGCCTCTAATCATAAAACCCATACTCAATAATCATAAATACCTTATCTTAGCAGATAACTTTAACCATTAACCTGAAATGAAGCACCAGTATGAATGATTCACCTCATGGCAGGGAGCTATTCAGGACAGTGATATTTTTCCATGACATGCTTCACCAGATCACATATAGGGCCATTAATAAAATCGCTTTGTGAATATATGTGATATAAACTTGACAAGTGTAATACATAATCCATGTTGTACATGTACTACTACATACTACATGTGTTGTTATATTATGTGACTGTAAACATGATTGAGGCACTCAAAATTATTTTACTGATAAACAATGACAGGTTGGGCTTTCTCCCAGGGGAACCAGGATCAGAAAAGTCCTATTTTCCAAAAAGGCAGTGTTCCAGCATTGAGGATATAGAGTCTCTTAGAGAATAGACATTCTGTAATACAGTAAGCAAGTAGGGGGTGATAGGGATTAATTTCTTTAACAATTACCTGCAAGTGGGACAAAAAATCATCCATAGGCCACAACAATGTAATCTAAGGCCATCCTGAACATTTCATGCTGTATTAACTTGTATATAAGTTGTAAATATTCAGCTCTTTGCTTGGGATTTCTGCATTCTGCATTTGAAAACTACTGAGTGTTTTACATATGGAGGAAAAAACAGGGTGAGAGTTACCAAATGATGTTGTTTTTTTTTTTTTTTTTAATTTATCCTAACAAATAACAAAATACGCTGACCTGCACAACACTGAAGAACATATTCTTGAAGGAGATACAATAAATGGCTTGTCCTGTCTGAACCAAAGATGAGTTGGCAGCAGTGTGTGTTGCTGCTATACTTCACTAACACTGTGTAAACACAAGCCATTGTATTGTAATAGCCACAAAGACATTTTCTGAGGCAGGCATAAAAAAAAAAAATTTAAAAAAAACATAAAAACAAAAGAACTCATTAATTTATGCATACTATAGTCTCAGTGCAGACAGTGGATGATGTGATGTAAGAAATAAATCATTTTCATAGTGATAAGGATGCTCTAAAAGGAAACACAATGGTTAAAAAAAACAATAAATAACCAAAAATGTCCCACAAGCATCAGTACAGTAATTGGTTCCCTTCCTTTGCAGCCTCTTAAGAGGTAAAAGCTTCATTCATGCATTGTGGTGCTGGGTCAGGCTGACCTGTATCTTCAAAAGCCTCTTCAGTTGAAGGATTTAGAGAGGCTTTGGAACAGAAACAAATTTAATTTTCATTCAAAGATGAATTCAACGCCAAAAAGAAAAGGAAACGGGTACTGTCATGCGTGACAGGGCTAACACCCCATCAATATTACCCCCCCTCACTTTGCTTCGTGTGCGTTCCTGTTGTACTTGCCTCTACTCTAAGTTCAACACTGCTCTATTGTTCAGCACCAGACAAGTTAGGCAGAATACGCCGGCCTCTCAATAGCTTTTCTCAACCAAAGTACGAGCTGTATCCAGGCAACAGTGAATTTAAAAGGCCTTCTTCCAAACTTGAAGAGATGTGATGTAAAACTGATCAACTTTAAATGAGGAGAGCTTACACACATCAGCCAGACTAACTTGGTCAGTCAAGTAAAGGACCAGCAGCTTGGGAAGATTCTGCAGTGGGGTCTTCTGTTTGCAGGTAAGAAAATCTTCAATGAAGTGAGTATTTACTTTAGCCTAATTCTTTCATTCAAACCTCAGTTTTGCTTTCTATAAAATGCTCTCAGTTTACTAGAATTGACTATAGTTGATTAGAACCAACTGATTAACTGATTAAACTGACTGATTTAAACTGAGTTTACTGAATACAGTAGGGTACTGTGAATACAGGTTTTTTTTGGGACAGTTAAACATTCTGTCTTGAACTGACTAACTATTCATGAAGGCAAGCCTGTACAGTTTTTTTAATGCAGGTTAATGCTACTCCTTTTTTTAATGTAGGCTAGTGCTACAGAGGCCTGGCTCAGGTGGATTGAGATTATAGCTTCATTTTATATTTATAAAAGTATCTGCCTTTTTATTAAACACTTCACATCTGGATAAAATGAAAGACATATGAGATTCTTCTGGGTCGTTTTAGCTGTTGCAACCACATGAAGCCCGATTTGAAGAACTTCATAAACTGGATGGCAGGCTGCCAAATCCCTTCAATCGCTCCCTTATTCTCAAGGACCACATCATTCAAAGTCAGAGTAGAGAGCTTTAAAATCACAGGGTGAGAATAAGGGAGAAATTCAGGATTTCAACTCATACTGAAGACCACTGATCACATTAACAAACTTTCAATTACTTGGTGTTTTTTCAGAGGAGTCCCTCTCTGACTGACCCTTAAAGAGGAGTGGCTCAGATATATAAGCAGGGAAGATTAGGATGGAGCTACCCAATCAGGCCAATGTCAAAGCAGGACTGGTTGGGGCAGGACTGGGGATCATAGCATCATTAATGCTGTTTCTGCTGCTGACTTTATTAGCCTACAAAAGAAGAGACAAATCTGCTGTACCAGGTGAGTTCTAATATTTCTGTAGATGACTTTAAAGTTGCAGTGTGTAAGATTTACCAGGATCAATTAGCAGAAATGGAATATAGTATACAAAAACATGTTTTCATTAATTTATAAATCACCTATAACTGTGAATCATTGTGTTTTCGTTAGCTTAGGTAACATTTCCTCTTCCAACCGAGGCCTCCATGCTTCTATAGTAGCCCAGAACGAACAAACAAAACACTGGCTCTAAAGAGTACCTTTCACATTTTTATATTCAAGCGGTAGCCTGAATGTGGTGGCACTAAAGCACTAGTTGGAAGAGACAGAAAACTGAACAATCAGTGGTTGTTGCCGGTGCTGGCTAAACGTTTTGTGTTATGAGGAACCCAAATGGAAGGTCAAGTTTATTAAACAAGCAAAAACGTAAAGAAGCGAAATGAATTTGGATAGGCTGTGGCAGAAAAAAATGCAGTGACAGTAGGTTCTACTACACACTTGGAAAGGGGGAGTGAGGGAGGGGTTTTCAGTTGATTTGCAATCTGCAACCTCACTGCTAGATACCACTACATCTGACACACTGCACCTTTAAGCAGGAAAGAAAGAGATCATTTATCATACCCGTTTAGCTAAGGCTAAGGTTTAGCTAAGGCAGTAAACCTCTTCCATTTCTGTAAAGATTAGGTACTGCACTCACCCCAGTCAGATCTCAGACCCTCAAACACTCTTGTTGCAGCTTATCATTTTCACTGTTTCTCCCAGGTCCCTCTTGGTTGTTGGGACTTGGCCCCATTCTGAGCTATTGTAGATTTCTGTGGACTGGTATTGGCACAGCCTGCAATTACTACAATGAACGATACGGCGACATGACTCGGGTTTGGATCCAGGGAGAGGAGACACTCATTCTAAGCAAGTGAGCTGCCTAATATAGATGGGAAAAATGTTTGTGTTTATAATCTTATTCGTAGCAATATTTTTTCACTAACATTTATTCATTTGTCACCCCTTTTGGGCCCATCATTGCACTGGCACAATCAAAAAGCCTTTATATCCTTTTAAAATTTTTTAACACTAGCTTTAGTTATGTTTTTGAATTTTGAATTTCCATTAGACATTTTAGAGAAAAAAAACACAAAGTTAGACAAAATGGAAAATAGGAAGCCTGCAAAATGAGTGTGAGAAATGATGGATGCTACTGCACTGAATAGCAATCAGTCAAACATCAGCTTTTACACTAAAACATCCCAAAAACACTGTGGGACTGTGTTTCAGGGCCTCTGCTGTGTACTATGTTCTGAAGAGCAGTAATTACATTGCTAGATTTGCCAGTAAGAGTGGACTGAGATGTATAGGCATGGACGAGCAAGGCATTATCTTCAACAGCAACATCCTGCGTTGGAAAAAAGTCCGCACATATTTTGCCAAGGGTGAGTCATTTTTTTTGCTTTTAGTTAATGTTTAGGTACATCTTTGAAGACCCAAGCAGCTTAAAACACTGAATTCTGATTACAAATGAGTATTGATCCCAAATAGTGTCTCTCACACATGTATTTGTGTGCACGCATGTGTGGTAAAGCCCTGACTGGCCCTGCTCTCCAGAGGACGGTGGGTGTGTGTGTTAAAGCAACCAACAAGCACCTTGACGTCTTGTGTGATCTCACTGACTCCTCCGGCCATGTGGACGTTCTTAACTTGCTGCGTTGTATTGTGGTGGACATCTCCAACAGACTCTTCCTCAGAATCCCTCTCAGTGGTCAGTCTAACACTTTAAACTGTAAACATGCAGCCACACTGTATTTTTAATAAACATTTACTGAACTTCTGTTTCAAATGGGATGAAAATTGCAAAGCATTTCAACAGAGACTGTTTTGCCACATATTTGGCAACAAGACTGGCCTTAAACTCAGAGTATCAGAAATGAGCTACAGTCATCTGTAAAAATTTAAGCACCCCAGATGAAATGACATTTTGTTGATTTTCTAAGTGAAAGTAAGTCGTCTACATAGATCACGTGTGAAAATGGCAAATTACAGTGCACAATATATACCTATTTGGAAAAACGTAAAACAGGTCGGTTGGCATGGTGGCGCGGTGGGTAGCGCTGTCACCTCACATTGAGGAGGGCCTGGGTTCGATTCCCTGGCCGGGTGACTGGGGTCCTCTCTGTGTGGAGTTTGCATGTTCTTCCCATGTCTGCATGGGTTTCCTCAACACAGTCCGAAGACATGCAGTCAGGCCAATTGGACATGCTAAATTACTCCTGGGTGTGAGTGACTGTCTGTGTCTGTCTGTCTGCCCTGTGATGGACTGGCGACCTGTCCAGGGTGTATCCTGCCTTCTGCCTGATGACAGCACCCCCACCGTGACCCTGAGGGAGAAGCAGCTTAGATAATGGATGGATAAAACAGGTTACTTGTTTTGAGAGCAACACTTTTAGTTATATATTAAGATAAATTAATGCTGAGATGAGCAATATGATAAATGATAGTGTTGTATTATTAAGCAAGAAAGAAAGCAAGAACTAAAATATGATGAATAGTCATAATTATTATATGAATAATAGCTGGCACAACAAATATCATCAGAGTGATAATGACTGCAATAATATTGGAAACAATGTCAATAACGACAAAAGAAACAGATATATTAGATTTTAGACAAAATAGTATTAAACCAAACATCAACAGTTTTGCTTGTAGCTCCCTGAAGCCTGGTGCACAATCTCTCATGTATTGTGTACAAAGTACTAGAAATCTAAGTATTAAGTAAAGGAAAAGTAGGATTAAACCAATGTTGTAGAACCTTTTTTAGCAGCTGTGCACATGGAAAGGAAAATCTGCTGTGGGAAAGAAACAGCCAAGACATAGTCATCATTAAAGAGAAAAAAAGGGTAAAGCCCTAGTACACTGGCCACATTTAATATGTTATTTTTTCTTATTATGTTAAACTCAGCAAGTAAATGGTAATTGTGTATTAAAATGAGTAGAAGTGTGTTCTCTGTAGAGAGTGTATTCAACAAAACTTCAACGAAACATGTCATTTGATAGGGTGCCCAAACCTTTGCATAAAGTGCACACCCATCAGCTCTGTGTAGTTCCAGACTTCACACATAACTGTATTCAAACCAGCCAAAACAGACTCCACTATTTAATTCCTATTTTTGGACAGAGAAAGAGCTGCTACTGAAGATTCACAAATACTTTGACACCTGGCAAACAGTTCTGATCCAGCCAGACATTTTCTTCAGGCTGGACTGGATTTGCAGAAAACATCATCAATCAGCGTTAGTACTTCACAAAACCTTAAACGATAAAAAAAACCTTGAATGGACATCTTCTTAGCCAAATTCCAACATTTTAACCCAAGATCCTACCCTCTTACAGGAAAGAGCTCCAGGAGGAGATGGGAAGACTTGTGGAGCAAAAACGCAAAATGATCAACGCAATGGAGAAGCTGGATGAGACTGACTTTGCGACAGAGCTGATATTTGCTCAGGTTTGTTCATACTGGAAACACCTGACATGCAGCACAATGAAAAAGAGCACAGAATATTGTCCCTGTTACATCAACACCTCTTAATTTGTTAGCTTTTTAATCTTATTCTCTTAAAAACACCAGCTGTACTCTACATTGTCTGAGTATGTTAAAGTAAATTGACCAACAGAAATGAACCCAAATGGATTGGAATTTGTTTGGTTATATTAATGTTCACCAAACCAAAGCTGATTTTTTTACTTTCCTATAAAATTGACTGTTTTATGACAGCATTTGTATGATGCATGTGTATGATGCACTCTCAGGACCATGGAGAGCTATCACTGGATGACGTGAGGCAGTGCGTGTTGGAGATGGTGATTGCTGCCCCAGACACTCTGTCCATCAGTCTGTTCTTCATGTTAGTGCTGCTGAAGCAGAATTCTGCAGTGGAGCAGCGTGTAGTGCAGGAGATGCAGTCTGTGTTAGGTAACCCTCTTACTGTATGACTGACCTTACACATAAGGCCTACCATCTTAAAGTAAATAAACATCGTACAATACAGTCATATGCAGAAATTTGGCCACCCCTGGTCAAAATACATGTTTTATTGCTTTTTCTGTGACAGTAAGTGAACACATCCTCTACAGTGAACACACTTTTGCACATTTTAATGAACAATTTCCATTTATTTGCTGAATTTAACATACTGGGAAAAAACATTAAATGTTGTTTGTGTGAAACCTATGGCACATTGTATTTATTTCCCCCATATATTCAACAGAAGTTTTGCACTAAAACTTACATTTAAAATGTAAGTTTTTTCACTTCAGAGGATGCAGTAAATTATTGTAAAATGTCATTTTAAATATGTCATTTGACCAGGGGTGTTCAAACTTTTGCATACAATTGTATTTTATTGATTTGCACACTTTTAAAACTTCATTAATAGCTACATTGCCAAAGTTTTTGCTCGTCTTTCACACACATATGAACTTGAGTGAGATCCTATTCATAATCCATAGGGTTTATAATGATGTTGGCCCACCCTTTGCAGCTATAATAACTTCTACTCTTCTGGGAATGCTTTCCACAAGGGTAATTTTTGACCATTTTTCCAGAGGCACATTTGTGAGGTCAGACACTGATACTGGACGAGAAGGCCTGGCTCACAGTCTCCACTCTATTTCATCCCAAAAGTATTCGATCACGTTGAGAGCAGGACTTTATGCAGGCCAGTCAAGTTTTTCCACACCAAACTCACTCATCCATGTCTTTATGGACCTTGTTTTGTGCACTGGTGTGCAGTCATGTTGAAACAGGAAGGGGCCATCCCCAAACTGTTCCTACAAAGTTGGAAGCATGAAATTGTCCAAAATCTCTTGGTGCTGAAGCATTAAGAGTTCCTTTCACTGGAATTTAGGGGCCGGGCCCTACTGCTGAAAAACAACCCCACACCATAATCCCCCTCCACCAAACTTTACACTTGACACAATGCAGCCAGACAAGTACCATTCTCCTGGCCAAACTGCCAAACCTAGACTCGTCCATCGGATTGCCAGATGGAGAAGTGAGATTTGTCACTCCAGAGAACACATCTCCACTGCTCTAGAGTCCAGTGGCAGCGCTTTACACCACTGCATTCGATGCTTTGCATTGTGTTTGGTGATGTAACGCTTGGATGCAGCTGCTCGGCCATGGAAACCCATTCCATGAAGCTTTCTATGCAGTTCTTGAGCTAATCTGAAGGCCACATGAAGTTTGGAGGTCTGTAGCGATTGACTCTGCAGAAAGTTGGTAACCTTTGCGCACTATGCTCCTCAGCATCCACTGACCCCACTCATTTTACGTGGCTGACCACTTCATGGCCAAGTTGCTGTCGTTCCCAGTCGCTTCCACATTGTTATAATACCACTGACAGGAATATTTAGTAGTGAAGAAATTTCATGCCTGGACTTGTTGCACAGGTGGCATCCTATCACAGCACCACGCTGGAATTCACTGGGCTCCTGAGAGCAACCCATTCTTTCACAAATGTCTGTAGAAGCAGTCTGCAGGCCTAGGTGCTTGGTTTTATACACCTGTGGCCATGGAAGTGATTGAAACACCTGAATTCAATGATTTGGATGGGTGAGTGAATAATTTTGGCAATATAATGTATCTTAAATTACATCATATTGTCACTAATAGGACAAAACCTGTCTGCTCTATTTGACATCATCCAAAACACTCCCATTTACACCAAAGATAATGACAATCAAACCAACAGATATGCTTCAATATGACTTGATTCATTAACTTTATTAACTAGATATTTCTATAGTATAGAACTGGTAACTGTGTCAATCATCTGTCTTTCAGCTATCCAAAAAGGGATCAAACCTTCCTGTATGCCACACCCAATGCCTTTACTTAATAATATGTAAAGGAACTGATCCAACTCACTGGTCCCTTTTCAGTTATTTAAAAAAAAAATACCTACCTGTGCTTTCAGGTGTGCGGGAGGTGGACACAGCCGACCTGCACAAATTAACGGTGATGGAGAATTTTATAAAGGAGTCTCTGCGCTACCATCCTGTGGTGGATTTCATCATGAGGCGAGCCCTAGAAGACGACTGCATCGAGGGCTACAAGGTGGCAAAAGGGACAAACATCATTCTGAACACTGGGCGTATGCACAAGAAAGAGTTCTTCCTCAAACCCAATGAATTCAATCTGGAGAACTTTGATGTCAATGTGAGTAAGACACAAACTAATGCTTAAAATATGAAAAAAATGCAAAGGGCAATTACACAGAAAAAAAAGTTGATCACTGATTTAATTTGATTATTATTATCTTGTTATCGACTCACTACATGCTTTCAAAGTTAATGTTAACTTGGTGGTCTCTGAAGGGCCCTTCTCAGGAATAAAAACATCTTCCTCACATCTTAAATAGGACAGTTTGAGAGTAAGGTTGCGAAACGTATCAACCATATATGGAAATTATGCTGTAACAGCCTAATTTGAATTAAATGCTTTTGTGCTGCCACAAAAACCAACAAATTTGCATATCCCCTCCTATTCAGCCTAATGCAGTTAAGTATTCCCATTCACATATAAGTTATAAAGAACCTACACTATTTTTAGGATATATTTATTTTTATATATATTTTAGGATACATATTGATGAATGTTGATGTAAATGCGCTCTATTCTGATTGGCTGTTCTGTTCACATATATACATACAAACAATCAAATAAAGCCTGGCAGCTTTATTTGATCAGATTGTTCTGCTTTAGAATAACATTGTTTTAATTAGCCCACGAGGAGAAAAAAAATAAATCGAGGACCACAAATAATATATCAGTCCAATCCTCCCTTCGCATCAGCGATAAAAGCAAATCTCTATAACCAAGAGGTGTGTACTAGTTTTCCATGTAATATATACTAGATTTCCATGTACTACCCCCATTACAAACAGAACTACAGAAGCGTCTCTGCTCCTCACAGGTGCCCAGTCGTTTCTTCCAGCCATTTGGCTGTGGCCCACGTGCATGTGTGGGGAAGCACATTGCCATGGTGATGATGAAGGCCATCCTGGTTACGCTGCTGTCAAGGTACACAGTGTGCCCTCGACCAGGCTGTACTGTCAGCACCATCCCACAGACCAACAATCTCTCACAGCAGCCCATGGAGGAGAACCCACACAGCCTGACCATGAGATTCATACCCCGCACTTCACTCAGCCAACATGACACTGCACACCCAGTACAGGAGCAATAAGCAGCAATGTCCATTGTTAGCCTTTGACGAAAGCCTTCCGTGGCACATGGGTCTTAAAAGATTTTGACTAGTGTAGAAGGGAGTAATGATTAAGAACCCTGATCATTTAATGTATTCTTTAGTGTTGACATCCATGAATCTTACTTTTGTAATTGAAAATCCAGTTTTGGGAAGCATATTTATGGCCATTCACAGATCAAGTGAGTTGATTTTTTCCAAATGTGTGACACCTGGAGAAAATGACGGGGGAAAAAAGCACATAAATCACATTTTGAAAGGAAAAACAGTCTTTAACGTGGAAAAGAGCCAATAGAAACTAATTTAGTAAGAGAGTATAGAGCTTGAAGTTAGGCTCATTTTCACCTCTGAGTAGAAACACAAGTGATAAAAATGGGATTAAAACATGCATCTTTGTTTTTTATACTGAAAGTAGGTAATGTGATAAA
Organism: Pygocentrus nattereri; assembly: GCF_015220715.1. Classification (NCBI taxonomy): domain Eukaryota; kingdom Metazoa; phylum Chordata; class Actinopteri; order Characiformes; family Serrasalmidae; genus Pygocentrus; species Pygocentrus nattereri. The sequence continues at coordinate 32,884,179 of NC_051221.1, read as the reverse complement.
AAAATATGCCTAAAAATTTCAGGTATGATAAATGCATTTTGTTTAACATGCTTCCCCCCCCCCCCCCACATCTGCTCTGGTCAGCTGTAAGTACAACTGTTGTGAAAGCAAAGCATCTAGGAGCAACATCAGCTCAACCACACAACCTCAAAGGGCAAGGCAGTGCTGAAATGTAGTGTATAAGACTCACCTATGCTTTGTAGCACAACAGAAACAGGACCCTGGAGCAGTAAAAGTGTGGAGTGATGAAATGTAAAGTTTGGTGGAGGAGGGATAATGGGCTGTTTTCAAGATTTGGCTAGACCCCGTAGATCCAATGAAGTGTAAAGCTACAGCATTCAAAAATATTTTAGATAGTTATATGCTTCCAACTTTGTGGCAGTTGTGTGCAGAAAGCGCCTTCCTGCTCCAGCATTACTGTGCCCCTCTGGACAAAGTGAGGTCCATAACAACACAGAGCCCTGACCTCATGTTAATGCTCATCATATCCAACAAGCTCATATAGGTGTGACAGTAAGGTGTCCATATATTTTTGGCCATATAGCGCGTCACATACACAATATTATTTCAGATAAAATACAAACTCCTGGCCAGTCTGGAAACACAAGAACTGGATGAATAGGCGATGATCCAAAATAAGGCATGAATGACAGAACAGGAAAATGCTGAAGGCACCATGAAATGATCACACAATACTATGTACAGTGAACTCCATGATGGATTATTGTAACATATCATAATATACTAAACAGGTTTACATTCACACTATACTGATGTATTTTATAATAGCCCCATTGTACTATTCCACAGTAAGAAATCTACTGTTTTGTTTTATGGCGCTTATACAGCAGTAACATCTGTCTTAAGGTTTGTCTTTGCTTTTAGGGTTCTATTAAGTATCTCTTCTCAGCAGCTTTGAAAGAAGAGGCAGCCTTTCAACACATACTGCTGAAAATAAAACAGTATAAAAATAAACACTGGTAAACTCAGTTTGCCATATCCATGACAGTCAAAACACAATGAAATTATTTGAAAAAGAGATTAACTGAAGGGGAGGAAAGGAAAAACAGAAAAAGCAAACCATTAAAATCAATAAATATATATTCTGAACATCTGTAATGTATCAACACTGTAGCCCTGCAATTGAGCTTAACTAGAAAAAAATTATTCAGATAATAAAGCAGTGCATTAGAGAGGGTACACGTATTGCTTTACAGTCAGACATTATTTCAAGGAAGATTCCACAGCCTGCTTTACCCACACTGACAGGTTCCTCACTTCACTTCAGCACAGTCACTGTGAGTACATATCCTTGGCAGAAGGAAGATGCTGTAAGACATTGCAGCAGATGGTCCACCAGAAGCTCAGTGCTCCTGCAAAGCTCTCTGGCAGTGGTACAGAAGGCAGTCAGGGAGAGAAGGCAGAGGAGAACGCAGCCATACAGCCAGTGAGGCACCATGCACACGGCAGTGCATCAGGCAGGGGCCGCCACGGAGCAGATGACAGGCCACAATACCCTCTGACCCTGAGAGAAGAACCGAATGCTTCAGCACACTCCGCATTATGCCACGATGATACTACTACTACTACTACTACTACTACTACTACTACTACTACTACTACTACTACTACTACTACTAACAATAATAATAATAATAATAATAGAAAAACAGGGACGATGAATCAGAATCATATTGGTATTGGCACATAAACATATAAACAAAATTATCACTGTTGTACAGATGTTTAGATCTGACTGACTGATAAATACTGATGTACTTATTGTACTCCAGAAGCACAGAACCTTTAGGCAACAATGCATTTTATTAATGCAATTCTTGCAAGAAAATTGAGAAAATTAAATAAAATCCAAAATCTTAAAACTTGAATGGAGTGTAGATGTTCTTACCAATGATGTCAACTATATGCAGCTGGAGGCTGTCCTTCAGAGCATTGAGGGTGGCTCTGAGAGGATCTCCACCACCTGTCAGCAGTTTCAGGTTCTGCTTCACATCATTAGAGATGGACAACCACAGTTTCCCATACTCCTCTGTGTTTAGCATCAGGGGCCTAAATGTAAGGTACACACATCAAACACATTTAAACAAGAATTCCAGTCATCTTCACTCCACCGATCTCCATCCAACATTTTGCACTTGGACTCCAGTATAAAGCCAGGCGATACAATAACAAACAATACAATCAGTATCACACCAATTAAATGTAGTACGATCAGTCGCATACTACATATGATCTGTCGTTCAGATAGTATTAGGCAGCACTCTGGTTACTGCAGTCACCTGCACTAACCTGATAAAGTCAGCAGTGGAGAGCTTGCCAGAAAAGGGCAGGATATGGGTGTGTCCAGGTTGTGTTTGGTACGAGACTGATCCAGTGAAGGCCACCTGAGTGTGTGGTCTCTCCATCAGCAGTGTGTAGCGACACACCGATGACTTCCTGCCTTCTAAACACTCCATGACATTTCCTCTTAGACTTGCCGTCTTGGGGGGGGGTTTAAGAGTCAAAAGTTAATTAAATTAGAGTTTCTAAAAATTAGTTAAGACTTTTTATACACTGCTAATGAAATAACAAGAGGGGATTAGATGGCAATTAACATTTTCAACAATAACTACACAAGTCCTAAGTAAAACAACCACTCCACCTGTAAAGAGGCCCAGTCCTACATTTTGTCTTTTTCATTCTCCTTAGGTCCACTTATGATGTTCATGAATTTATATACTAAAAATAGTCAGAAGTAATTACCCACATGATCATTTTCCAATCTTGTCTTATCCATTAAAATTAACCACTGTTTTGGCTACTGTGCCTTTAAGACTGCCATATGTAAATAAGCTCTTCTCTGACTGGATGTCCTTTACCATGTCTCAGTTAGAAAACAGTCCTGGCTGAAACACTCATAAGTTCTATGTGAACAGGCAGGGCTAAACTGCTGTAGGCTGAACAGGCAGATATATTAAAATGTACTAATTTTCATGGCATCACAAGAACATCACAAACTAATTAAAAACAGACTGTTTTGCAGCTTGTTTTCATATATGTGGATTGAATGGCCTGAGATGTGAACAGCAGGTTTTAATTCCTTAACAATGTTTACACACTATATCAAAGTCTTCTATTTAGAAAAAGTGGGAAAAAAATAGTTACCAATATTGACCAGGACTTTGGCCCTTTGAAACAAAAAGGCACAACTTTAATATCTTAATGTTCTTGAAATTATTGTGGGTTTTTTTCTACAGTTATCGGTGAGGCTACAAGGCTGGTATAATAAGATAATAAATAATAAATCTATAATAAATGTAATTTAATTTAAATAAATTGAAACTATAATGGCAGTAGAATAACTGGAAAATTAGAACTAATTTGGCTTACGAGAGGAAGCCACAAGTTAAAAGGACATCTGCAACATAACCAAAGACTATGTAGCTCAAATATGACAATTATATCATACCTCCAGCTCCTCACAGCTCAGTTCGACTGCTACATCTCGGAGCGCCGTCTCTGTGGGGTTGAAAAGGAGGAGAACAAGTAACAGAGCATCTTCTCTGAAGACACGGCAGCAGGAGACAGACAGGTGGGGGTCAGAGGTCAAGCTGACAACATCCGAGTGAGGCAGTTCTTGTAGCTCGGAGGGTAACTGCAGAACCATAGAGTCAGAACTGTGGGGGAAGGCGACCGGAAGTGATTTGCTACAGTTTCTCTGTGATACTATGGATTCTTCTGCTAGTTTGCTGGGTCTCACTATAACCATATCACTTCCTAAGATTTGAGATGAGTTTGCCTGTTTGTCCTCTTTTGCACTGACAGTGGCAGCACCCTCATTTTCACTCGTGCTACTGACCATCTGGCTGTGTTGCCTAGCATCATGGCTGCCATTAGCTATGGTGGGCTTTAGGGTGTGGTATGAGTTTTGTATGGGTGTAGCTGGCTCCTCTTCTAACAGGCCACCATACAAAAAGCTGTCTGTCGTGCTGCGAGAGGAATGGGAGGAGTTAGAGGAACTCTCGCTCGTGCCTGATGTTGATGCCGACTCATGTTGGCGGGCCTTCCTTCTGAATCGTGGCACTGCAACCTCGGTTTTCCCCAACTGACAGAGAGAGAGCAGCAAAATGAAAGCAGTTAATCCCTTCAAAATGTTGAGCTAAGCCTTTACTATCTGAAATGAAGAGGCATTTAAGCTGAAAATGGCTAAAAATTTTATTAGTTTTTTCAGCTTAAAGCATGAAAATGTGACAAGAAAGTTTATACTGTCTCCATTTATGAGCATAAGCAGGCTTACTTTACTACTATAAACTTTAAACATCATTCAAACGGTCATAAGAACCATAATTTAAACATAACTTGTTGCTGGCTAAACTCGGAACCTCGGTTTTTGGTCCTTGGAGTGATGTCCTACTAAAAGGACAGGCTTTTCAATAAAGTTTTTTTAGATTCAGTTTAATTTAAAAGTGACAAGCTCTAAAGACACACACATGTAAATTCTGCCCAATAAACTTACTAAAGACATAGAGTTCTGAGAGCCCAGTCCAACAAACAGTGATGAAGCCAGCTGCTGCTTCTCCTGGTCCAGCTGTGGTGGCTCTGGCTCAGGCTCTGGGAGGGAGGTTTCTGCTGCCCCTTGCTGGTCGGGAGATTGAACTACATCACTGGGCTCGTCCACTGCAGCTGGTGTTAATGAAGGCTCTTTCTGAGGTATGTACCCATCCTTTCCCCACACTCTCTTCACACCCTCCAACATGAGTGTGTTAGCACTGCAAACACACAACACTTCAATCACGACCACACAAACATCTAGTAATAGTACTATAGTGTGGAAACAGGACTATAGAAATATGTATAAAATTACAAGTACTATGTACTGGAAAATATTCTAAACATCTTGTTATTGCATAATAATGACACTGTAAATGCTGAGTATATGTATGAGTTCCATGGGGTGGGCGTGATTAAGGGTCAGAGATGGGACAAAGCGTCAGAGATGTGTCAAAACTCAAAAGCAAAAAAAAAGAAAAAGCAGAAAGCCAGAGAAAAGTAGTACTAACAGACTGAACATCTTTCCAAACATTAAGTTTTATATAATTCTTATTATTTGCCTTTGCATTTGTACAATGTGATATTTCATATTGTAAAAAAAATTCTTTTATTTAAACATTTTGGAACATATAATAATTATTCCATATATGTGTGTCTCTATGCTGGTATACACCCACCCTGTTCTGTGGGACAGTTCAGTGCTGTTGCCGGAGAGGTCAGAGCTCATAGAGAGGAAAGTGGGAGACTGTCGGTCTGTAAGAGTGCAGGATGACATAGTGACTGGCAGAGACAGTCCATATGGCTCCAAACTCAGGGCTAATGAAAGACACACAGGAAGAGGCATCAAATAAAGCGTCATCACATGTTCAGTTGGCAGGTATAACATTTGAAGTCCAACATATTTACACATTTCTAAAGTATTACATCACTACAACAGCCTAAGGCTGTGTCATTTGCCTACTGGACAGAATCCTGGAGGGTTCAATTCCGACACAGTTTGGTGATTTTCCTGCTCAAGCACTTCACTCAACAGTTACTTACCAGGTTTTGTGCTAGAGAAGGGAATTCACCAAACTGGAACCTGAAGTTCCACACCCCTGGACTAAAGCAGTAGTGCATGACACTAAATGTCTACAGTATTCAAAGACCCCTAAATTTAGCTATTATAAGCTGCCCCCATTACTGACACAAGCATTTAATTGTACACACACAGTTGGTGTAATCTCCACAAGAAAGCTCTGCTAAATGCGAATGGCATGAGCCTATGGCCACCATGCCCAATGCCAAGGATATAAAGCCTCCCATCATTGGCTTGTGAAGCAGTGGAACTGTGTTCTCTGGAACAATGGAGCTCCAACCAATACCTTTAGATAGTATTTGTAATTCAGAACTAATCATGTAAAATCAGAACCTGACCTCACTAATATTCTTCAGGCTTAATTCAATACTTCACATCCAGGACTGTAATGCAATCCTAACAGCAATGGTCCAACATCTAGTCTAAAGGCAGTTACTGGATTGAAAGGTGTACAAACTCCCCATTAATAATCCTGATATCAGAAGATACAGTGAATTATCACCTTGCAGACAGGTCAACTTATGAGCACCTTACAAAGAGCACTTTATAAGAATAATTAAGAGTGGGGTGCCAAAATGCCCACTGTATCAGGCATTTTGCAAAATGCAGTAGGTACAGAAGCACCACACAAAATATGTAGAGTTTCAAAGATGTCTGACATCAATTATTAAAGACACTTCTTAGTTTATCGACACTATCCATGTAGCAGTATACAGTATGTGTGGACAAATTTAAAGCTTCCATTAGGGCTTTATCAGGACATATCAGGACATGGAAAACTATGGTACATCACATGGCAGTACCTCTCTGCTGACTCAGCTCCTCCTGTCTCTGGTGTGGTGGTTTATACGGGGCAGCTCCTGCAGCTAGAGCATCAGATACAAAACCATCCAGGAAGGAGAGAGAGGAGTCCACCTGCATCAAACACACACAATTACCAGCGAGCAGTACCGAATCTTTTAGTAATCCTGCTTAAAGTGACTTAACATGTTTCGATCTCTGATTAATAAATTCGATTCGTCACCTCTAGATTGTCCGATGGAGCAGGATGGGGCAATACTCTAGCGTGGAGCTGTGAGTCCTGGCTGAGGAGGCACAGCTCGTGGGCTTGCTGCCGGAGCACTGTGTCCAAGGAGGAGGACAGGCTCTCAGCCAGCTCCAGTGCCAGCTCTGCATACCCTGGGCCTTTACATAGTTTGGTAAGAGCAGATAGCGCCCAGCTTCTTGTTTCTGAGCTCACTCCCCTCTGCTCCAGCAGCTTCTTCAGCAGCCTGATGACCTCCTGCTGGTCCACATCCTCCTTCAAGCAGGAGTATTCTCCCAGGACCTGAGGAATGACAGAGAAGACCGTGTTTACCCGTGCTTACATCAAATGCAATGTTTAAAATGTATAAGTGATTCATGTAGATGAATGAACTCCAACTTAAACTCCAAAAAAAAAAAAACAGTAATTCACCTCCCAGTCTTTATAGTCCATAAACGGAAAAATAGTCCGTTTTCAATTTCCCCTTCTTTTTTTTTTGTACACATCCTCCTATTTAGCCTACTGCAGTTTATTATGCCCATCAGAGGTTCTAATTTACATTTATCAGTCTTAAAGGCACAGAAACAAAAAAAGAGCCTGTTTAAGCCTGTGAGGGATGAAAAGAGCTTGGAAAACAGTCATGTAAAAATGGATTACCACTGGTTTTGGTATATAAACGTACCCAAATAATACATAAGGATCTTAGCGGGGAAAAATAAAGAATGTGTTAGTTAATGTTCCTGGTCATTTTAAACATGATATCACATAATTTATCATATCACATAATTTAAAAGACACAAAACTTGCTGGCCCCAATCTTCCATCAAAAGGACTTTTTCCCCTCTTACCCGTCTCTACCTCTCCCCACCACCAATGAGCGAAAATACTGAGCTAGCTCAGAGACCCCCACATTTCAGTTGAAAATAAATCACATTAGGGAACGAAAATGTGTTATGAGCTCTAATTCATGTTTACTTTAAACATTTCTAAACAGAGTACATCCAAAAGTCAGAGGTGGATGAAGTACACAAATCATGTACTTGAGTTAAAGTAGACACCCCCAAGGTAAAATATTACTCCAGTAAAAGCAGAAGTCCTTACTCTAGACCTCAACTTGAGTAAATGTACAAAAGTATTTGCCTTCAAATGTACTTAAGTATCGAAATTAAAAGTACTAAAAGAGTAATTATGGCTCTGATGTCCTGTTAGCATTTTTATAACAAGACTCACTTCATGAACTCAGTTTAGTTGAAAATCCTCCAGTGTCTCTCTTGGTAAAACAGTCTTTTAATAGAACGTCATTAATTAGTGACGCTGACGTCTATTAAAATAATCAAAAGCACAAAACACTGAAGGCAAACAGTTTCCATCAGGTAGAACCGAGTGGCTCTGAAATCACTTTTACAAACAAGCAATGTTTCAGTTTAAGATTACTTTGTAAATTAGTTACAAGTTGAATAAAAACTTGCTTTAAACTCAGGATCACAATTAAGTTTTCCTTTACTGTATTGATCTGTAGGTCTCTGTTCATAAACATAAACTAACCAAACTAATTTACTATCAAATAAAAGTGTTTGTATGAACCCCCAAAAATAGAAACATGCCAGTCACGACTGCATATGCGTACATATTTCTATAGTGTGGTCTATTTACACAAAGTTAGGCTGTTCCATCATTTAGGTAGATGTATGTGCTCCCAAAACTTTACGCTGCTGCATTGACGTTGAACCATGTGCTGCACTGGGTCAGTATGACCAACAGCTTAGAACAAAGTGACCGCTGTGCCCTGATTGGTGTTCTTGCTTTGCACTTCTTTGTTTTGACATGGTGCATTTTTATACACACAAAAACCAAAAGGAATGACCGATGATCTGATATTTGACTTTGAAATGTAGTGGAGTGAAAGTAAAAAGTCGCCCAAAATAGAAATACTTAAGTCAAGTACAGATACACGAAAAAACTACTTGAGTACAGTAAGGAATTACATTTACTTAGTTACTGTCCACCACTGCCAAAAGTATACCTAAAATGTAGATACACTAGAATGTAGAATAGGTACATATTATGAAAGCGTATAATGGAAGAAAGAGTAACAGTAGGTATTTCAAATCTGCAGGTCTGAAGCCCTCTAGCCACTAGTCCTATATTAGCGTGGAGCTAATAAAGGGAGCAACGTACAACAATGAAGGGAAGTGGTGAATGTGTGTACCCACCCAGCTGATGACCTGTAGGAAGCGCTGGGGCAGATGAGAGCAGTCACCCTTTAACACGGCCAGATATGAGTCCACTGCATACAGCTTCAGCTGCCTGTCTTGCTCCTCACTCTCTGAGCCTGATACACAAAGCCACACCAATCAGATCATTTATCAGATCATTTTAAAATTAAAGGCTCATTCTGTGCTCTAGTCTTACCATCTGCAAACAGTCTGAGGAAGTTGCTGGGAAGGTCTGGCTGCATGAGGTCACCACCAAGAGAGAAAACCACATTCATTGTCTGAATGAACCACTCGTTGTCTGGGGCATACGTATGAGGTTTTTATAGGAATGTAACAATGTACAATTTATACAAGTCATTTGTGACCTACGATTTATTTGTTTTATGGTTCTATACAAAGACCATCATAAATGATGCTTAACTATATTTAAACACATTTATTACATTTTTCAGATGCAATGGAATGTCTGGCAATAGTAAAAGGATATTTCTCAGCCAGCTCAGCCACTTTTCCCACAAGATCAATGATGGTGTAGTCATCGTTACAGAGGCGCAGGAACCCTAACATTTTCTCCACAATTATAGTGACATTCTGAGCATTGGTGATCCTGAAGAGCAGCTCTAGGGTCTGAGAGCAACAGCAGAGACAGAGAGGGGAGAGGGCTTCATTACTGGTTAATAATTAAGCTACAGTGTTCAGTTATTTCATTTACCTGAATTAAATGACACATTATTATAATTTTACCATAACTCTACACAGTTTATAAAATCTAAAGATTTAAAATGGCAAAGTCACATGCCAAGCAGATCTTCCTTCCTCACCTCTCTCTTTATGATGAGATCTGAGTGGTCCAAACATTCTATAATAGTCATCTGGTGCTGCAGAGCGAGGTTGGCATCATGCTGAACTACATATGTCAGAGCTTTTAAACCTACACCATTCAAACGGTGAGCAAGACAGAGAGAAGTTTCAGCTTATTTACAGCAGAAAACAACAACTCTTCACTCTGGCTGCAACAGTTTACAAAAACATAGATTGATTTCATGAGAAGGGAATAGTAGGATCTTTACCCAGGTATTTAAGATTGATTTTTGGAGACAGCACAAAATTTCCAATGCATCGAGCTGCTTTTTCCAGCAGCTCAGCTTTGGGGTGTATTGTATAGATAGCCTTGACACACTCGTACAGAATAGCTGAAAATGATGAGAACAATCAAAGCCAGATTCATGACAGCAGAATCATAATTATATGTATAAACCTTCACAGTTCAGTGTGACCCACCATAAGTAATATTGTGGTTCATTTCTGCTCTGCGCAGGGATTCATCCAAGACATCATACATCAGCTCGCTCATGCTATTCAGAAAGAGCACCTTTAAGTATCAAGCTCAGCTTAAAAAAAAAAAGCAACTAATGAATATGAATCTAATTGATGACAAAAATAATAGAGTCATTTTAAAGTCAGATCAGCAAATCTGGACTACAGACTACTGCTCCTAGCATCTGGACTACAGAGTATTGTTCAGTGTATCTGCAATGTGGACCAGTATACCTGGATACTACTGATCACTATATCAGGACTATGAACTACTGGTAAGTGTACATGACTACTGCCTATTGGTAAACATTTCTGGACTGGTATTTGCTTGGCAACTCCAGCATATGTACCTCTGGTCTTCTCTCCCGAGCAGTGACAGGATGCGGAGCAGCTGGATCTGCAGCCATGGAGCTGGGACACTATGGTAGTTAAAGTCTAATGGCAACTTTCCCCCAACCACCTGCCTCAGGATGGTCACAAAGCTGCCTGTCAGATCCTTGTAGCTAGCAGGGTTCTCCTGATAACAAAACAGAGATGTCAGTCTTTCTGGATCAAGAGGATGGTGTAGGTGCCCCATATACAGTAGTGATTAAGGAAGAGCTGAAAAAGATGGTTGAAGTGAAAGCTCATCGGACTCACACAAGCATGTATTTATAATTCACATTTTTAAAAAGTCTGTATGGAGAGAGAAAATTCCAGAATTAGTAACCTTTATCATCTGTAGGTAGATGTGCAGGGATGACATCATGACTCCAGGGTCTTTGTCACACAAGGCTTTCCGGAATTTGCCATGAATATGCTGAACTTGATTAGGAGCGATCAGATAGAACTTGTACAAAGCAAGCACTGCTTTCCGCCTTATAATTTCCCTAAAAACAGAGTGGAACATGTGGCTTTTTGAAAAAAAAATCAGTAATCATGTGATCCAATAATCACCTGCCTATTTTTACTTGAAGTGCTTATTTACGGGTGTACATCACACTTACTTTGGATGTGACAGCTTCTCCTCAACCAGTGGCAAAATAGCTGGTATCATGTCTTTGGGAAATATCTGACTAACAACTGTCAGAGCCATGCAAACCTCAATGAGATTGGTGCTTTGAAGATCCTGTAAATAGTACATATTTTGTTTTAAGAAGATTGAACTTTGTGTGTGGTGGTCAGTGAATGGGAATCTCTTAAACTGACATTGCTAAACATACCTTTAATACTGTATTAACCAGCAGCAAAAGCAGTTCATGATTCTCGTTAAGAAACAGAGACACAGCAAGGTAACCTAAAATTGTATGGAAAGTAGAAAATAAGGTGGAAAATCAGTTACAGATTGTAATGATGCATGTTGATAACATCTTTGTTGATATTAAATGGTGAACATACCCACTCTCTTCTCCAGTACTGTGCCTTGCTGAGCCAGTTTAATGGCATGAATGTAGACAAAATCAGCTTCATATCCAAGCATCTCGCAGTACATGGCTCTTACCATGAGCTCCCTCATCTGCCTCTGAAGATACAGTTAAGAGTGTGGATGGCTGGTATCAGTGAAGAACATGCAGAAACGCTGGCCTACAGCTGCTAAAAATGCTACACTACGGCCAGCTAATGAGACTTAAAGCAATGGTTTACTGAAAATCAAATAAACACATTTAGCCTGAGTCCAAACACTATCGGTTTGCAAAGACAAATTTTTCAAGGAAGACTTGATGCTAATACAATGTAAGTCTATGATAAGAAAACTGTGGGCACCAAATATGTCTGATTACCTGCATTTAATGTACAGGAGAAACTGTAAATGTGCTTTTTTAAATTAACCATTCCTTTAATAACAAGGACACTGAGACATGACTAAAACAGACTCACCATCGTGGTATTAGGTGATGACACCTGATCTTTGATAGCAGCGAGCTCTTTTTTAATGAGTTTCTCCTCTTCCTAAAAAGGGGGAATACAAAACCAAAGCTCCTGCTGAGTTGACCTGGACAGCTAGAGGATTAAGAAGTAAACACTAAGATGCAAACAAGGTTGAAGTTGGCTTCTTATTCGCCAGATTCTTGTTCGACTTTTGCCGTTCCACCTTAAGCGGTACAGCAGTTACCTGCGGGATGATTTAAGGTGGACCGGGAAAAATCGAACAAGAAGCCAGCATCAGCTTACCAACAGGCAGCGAGCAGGCTGACAGCTAGTTAGCCAACCAGGCAAGAGTGCGAAAGTGGCGGTGTAGCTTGTGTGGACAAATACTCACATGTTTGGAGGTGAGTTCAGTGATGCTTCTGATTAAGTGTCTCAGCCTGGAGGTGGAGGAGAGTTTTCCGGCTCCGGGCTGAGAGTCCAGCGCCAGCAAAGCGGGCAGAGCGGTGAGAGTTTTCTCCACAACATCACTCATCGCAGCTCCGAGAGACACACACACCCGCACGGAGAGGAGAGTAGCAGGTCTGTCCGGTCCTCTCAGACACTACAGCACAGCAGTCCACAGAGGCACCCAGAACTGACCCACAGCTACACTACACACCAGAGAATGGAGCAATGTTTACAGTGTTTACAGCTGAGTAACTGCAGCAGTCAGCCATAGTCACTGCTGCTTCTTCTTCCACTTCGTCTGTGTGGCGTTGAACGCAGTTCGCTCAGCATCGCCTCCTACGGGGCTTCTCCGACATTACAGGGTGTGAGTATAGCTCGGAGGCTTGTGGGGTCCAGAGCTGCGTACATGGCTCTGGTGGGGTCGAAATCAAATTTGTTGGCCCCTTTCTAATAATAGGAACAACAAACATAACAACAATAACAACAAACATTCTGGCAGCAGTTTATAATAGCAGATAACTGCCTTAATCATTACTTATTAGCTTGGTAATGCTGGTTAATCATTACATGGTTGTTACTTAGGCAGTAATACAAGCTACCATTTGGATTGTGAAGCTTTTACTCAGTGACATACAAATAACTAAAGCACTGTAAAAGCTTTTTATATATGTTCTAGAGTTAAGTGTGTACAACCCTGTTTCTGATAACACTGGGACGCTGCAAAAAATAGAAACAGAATGCAATGCCCTATTTTTAATTGAAAATGGTACAAAGACAACATATTAAATGTGAAAACTGAGAAATGTTATTGTTGTTTTGGAAACATGCATGCCCACTTTGAATTTGATGTCAGCAACACGTTTCAACACGTTTGGACGTGGCATGTTTACCACTGCGTTGCATCACCTCTTCTTCTAACAAAATTCTGTAAGCCTGGAAACTGAGGAGCCCAGCTGTGTAGATCTGAAAGTGAAATGTGAAATCTCCTCTTTAGTCCAGATAATGCAGTGTCCATGATTTCCAAAAAGAATTAAACATTTAGATGTGTCAGACCACAGGACACTTTTCTATTTAACCTCAGTCCATCTCAAATCACCTCAGGCCCAGAGAAGGTGGCGGTGTTTCTAGATCCTGTTCATATATGGTTTCTTCTTTGCATGGTAGGGTTTTAACTTGCGTTTGTGGAAGCAGCAATGAACTATGTTCACAAACAATGGTTTTTGGAAACCCATGAAGTGATTTCCACTACAGAATCATGTCTTTTTTAAATGCAGTGCTGCCTGAGGACCCAAAGATCACAGCCAGCAAGTATCAGTCTTCAGCGTTTTCCATTGCATACAGATGAATTTCTGCAGATCAACAAAATCTTTCAAATTAGGGTTGTTATTACACCAACTTTGCCATCAGCAGGCCTACATTGGCCCACAATAGCCCACAATATCTTGTCAACATCTTGCTGTCAGGGTAGTTGTTTTCAAACTGTCTTCTGAATGATTTGTAGGGTTTTGCAGTCAAAATTTACAACAACTTCCACATCTGCACAGCACGTATTGAGGAGCTAAAAGAGTTTTGCGATTCTGCTCAGATTGACTAGGCTATGCTAACCTTTTGCAACATAGCTGGACAAGGTTTCTCTCTTTAGGGTCAATTCTTGAGGAAAATTTAGCTGAGGTTTGGTGGATTATAGGCAGAGAAGTCAAAACAATGAAGGCCACGTTTTTTTGTTTGAGTAAATGTTTGAATTGAATGTAACAAATTCTATAAGAAATGACTGAAGGATAAACGCACCCTGAGACATTACCTCAAACTAAAAAATCCCCAAACCTGGCACCATAGCTGCTCCACCCAACCCAGGTGCCCAGCACCTCCAGCTAAGTGTAAGAACACAAACTAAGGCATTTGAACAGTTGCAATGTCTGTTCCCTAGAGTCTACGCTAAATGCATACATATCAAAAAAGCCAGAACACATAACAAAACCGTCAGAGATGAACAGCAACACTTAATGGTTTCTATGGGGTTTTTCAGCAGGGCAGCTAGAAGGGGGTGATAAACTGTGCAGCAACAGATGGATCATTAATTGTAGTCATATATATCATTAATTATTAATTGCAAATCTAAAAACAGTGCATCTATATGGTAGGTATAGCTGATAAAATGGACAAAGTGTTTAAATGTGTGTAAAGTTATAGAATGAAAAATACTATATAAAGAGGGTTTCTGATGAATGGTGCATGATAACAGATGGGCTACAGTTTGTACACCTGATAGTGGAGTGTAGCTTGACTTGATTTTAAAAATAATACAAAACAGAAAAATCAATCATTTGTAAAACTCATTTATTTTGGATGATACTATTATAGTGGACAGTTATTATGATATATACACTCCGCTACAGTAGTAACTGTTACTATAGTGCAAATATTACCATCAGACCTATATATAAATACCAGAGAGCACATGATATTATAGAATTTCAACTGAGTATGGATTGTCTGCATATTAGAGTAGCAATCAGCACAAAAATCCCTCTGTTATTTCAGCTGGCTGATTTGCTAGTCAAATAGACTCTGAAACTATAAATCATTTGAGTTTCAACTCAGTACACCAGCCTCCTACAAACAGCCTTCAGCATTCAGCCTTAAGACTGAATTAACAAAGAACAAAGATTCAGTTTAGATATGTTAACTGAGTTATATTGTATATCTACAGAATATGGGTTTATTCAGTCGGATGCCCTGAACAAGATCATAAGATGTAATGGGTGAATACAGGAGTTTGCAAGGAGAGGACCAGCTTTTATTACAGAAATGTTGGTATAAATGAACCAGGACAGAGGGTCATATACTGTAGATGTTGTATGTACAGTGCTTTAGGCCAAAAACCTGCTTATGATCCTGTATATTTTTAACAAAATAAGCAAACAGGCTTGTGCTCTGGTCTGTATGTCTGAGTATAAACTACTGTCCTTCTCGACCCTGTTCTACTCTACTGTGCATTTCTTTTTAATCCCACACGCCACGAGTTTCTAGATGTTGTAGTGAATCTTGATGTTGATGATGAAGCCAGACAGCACCTCGCAGTTAACACACTTCACCTGATTATCAGTCCTCAGGCCCAAACCTACAGAAACAGAAGCCAAAAAAGAAAAAAAAAGATCAGTTATTTTGTTGTGCATGTCAGGTAAAATCAATCAAACTGTAGTTGGGTCACAGACAAATACACACAAACTGCTCTGAAACCGCTTATCCTCCTGGGTCAACAAAATACACCTAACTTTTAAAATTTAACTTGAAAAATAGTTTTGTTTTTTTTTTGGCAAAAGTAGATAACTCCAATGTCATATTATGCTTCAGAAGGAAACAAAGCCATTTAATGGATACAAGTTTCTTTTTAGTGCAATATTTAACATTCTTTAACATAAAACAGGCAAGTAAAGAGCTGAAAATTGCAGCAAAAATAGCCAATTAATGGTTAATATTAAACATCTATAAAATCAGATCTTGGGAAATCCTAAAACTGTAACTCAATTGACTGACTGCTCCCTATGTAGTGTATTATTTGAGTTATTAAATTTTGGCTTTTACAATAAAATATTGTACTTTATGTCCAGCATGAATTTCATACATATAATGTATCATGGCTGAATCCAACGTGGTTCTTTGTTAAACAGACTGGGCTCTGTTTAGATGCAGTATCCATTATTTTAAGACCTACGTACTGCACTGTGTAGGGAAAAGGGAGCCATTTAAGAGTCTGCCTAAAACAGTTTGCGGCAGTGTTGTGTCACCTACCTGACCTGTATACTGCATGCTGATTCACTGAATGGATTTATTGGGTTCTGCTAGAGAACAGTGACGGCGTTTCACAGTTAAAACATGAACTTGCAATAACTCGACAGTGGACAATAACGGTCTTTGTGACAAAAAGTATTCAGGCTCCGGAATGCGCTGTGTGTTAAAAATAACCCCTGACAGTCAGTTCATTTTTTAATGGATGGCATTCATCATTTTTCGCAAATGAACTATTTAAATTTTTATTGGTCACTGGAGTGTCCTATCTGCATTCAGACCATTCTAGAACATTGCTGGAAGAAATGTGATCTCCTTCCTCTAAACCTTCACCTTTTTTAAAACATCCAAATAAATTAGCAGGACACGTGTGCTCTTCATTCTCTCACCCGTAAAGTGTGGTCCCACGACCCTGAGCAGAACGCTGTCCCATCTGGAGAAACACGGAGTGTACTGACTCGGTTCTCATGTCCAAATAAAATGGACACACGAGTTCCTTTCAGAACATCCCAAACGTTGATGGTGTAGTCATTGTAGCCACCAAACAGCAGCCGGCCTGCAGGACACAGTTTACATCGCCATCATGCAAACTATTAAGTAAAACTTAAAAGCACTTTCTAAAACAGATATCATACAACTCAATGGTAAGACTACTGGTCTGGGATGATCAGATGTACTCAATTAGGATATAAAAGACAAAAGCTGACAGATCTGCACTTTTCCTGAGAATACTGAAGATGTACATGAACTTAACCTATTTAACTCCTTTAACTTGCAGTTATTAACAGCAAAGACAAAATCATGATGGAATCTGATATCATTTCTCACTCATTAATACAAGTGAAGAAAATCTGTCAAAAGTGGAAATGTAAACCATGTTTTATTATGATTGGATGAAGGGTTACTGTTGTGTGTACAATCCTATCTTTTAAAAATACCATTGACATATTTTTCCTTATTTTCTTGAGATCAGAGCAGAAAAAATAAAAATGCAGACTCATAGCCATTGATGTAATTATACTTCATTATGTAACTCACTATACATATAATTGAATATGTAGTTTCATTTGAATAATGTACCAAAACTAAAGTACATTTGTCTGATTTTATGTATCAACAGTGTTCATTATCCCTTAGAATTAAACAGACCATGTTTGTTATTATGTCTCTAAGGTTAGTGCATTGTGTTTTGGTTGGGTGTCCTGCATTGTGCTTCATTCACTCAGTGCTGACACACTCCTTAGAACTTGAGTGTGAATGGGCAGAGCTAAACTGCAGGAGTGCTGAATAGGTGGATATATGAAAATGGGCTGGTTCCCATAACATCACAGAAACGATGGGCTGTCTTCAAAACTGGCTGTTGTTGCAGCTTAGTTTCCACATATGGACCATTTAAATTGGGTAGTAAATGAAACTTTCTGTACATTTAACAATGTTTAGTTCAAACTCCTTTATTTAAAGAAGCGAAGGAAACTGATTTTCTGTTATTTGACCTATTCAAGTGTTAATATGCATGATAAACACCTAAGCCAACTGCAAATACCTAAGGCAAATAACAATAAGCAGTGGAGACACTTACCACTGAGAGAGAAGTCTACACTGGAAGCCCCAAATATGATGCTCTCCTTGGAATAGATTGCCACTTCTCTGTCTGCCCTCAGGTCATAGAGACGACACTGAAAATAGACCAGATTGATAAAGCTATAGTGCAGTGATCTCACAGGATGGCTAAGGTTAAGGTAAAGACTGAGGTTAAGGAAAAGGACACAGAACGAGGAAAACCTACAGTAGCATCATCAGAGCCAGAGGCAAAGGCATCCCCACTAGGATAGTATCTATGACAGAAAAAAGCACAACAAACCACTGCTTTAAAAAGCCCATTTTTAGCATTTAGCAGCAGTGTGAATACTCTCTGCTGCCTCATAAGAAAAAAAAACAATAAATACAGTCCATTAAAAGAATAATTCAGCGTTTTTAACAAAATCTCTATCTACTTCATCTTTAACATATGACTAATTACCATGAACAATCATTTCAGTGCGCATCCCTTCAGCACCTATTCTACAGTTACTATTAGAAGTGAATATCAAGCCAGTGGGTTTTCTGTTATTTTACTAAGTATGCTTTCATAGAACTCTACTGCATGCTACAGATGTTGCTACCACTTTGTCTTTTCCAATGCTAAATCTTGAGTATACCAGTACTGATTTATTACAATACTTAAATTTTCTCTTTAAAAGTAAAAGCTTTAAAATGAGCTACTTTTAATTTAAGCACTTAAAATGCACATTTAAAAGTAGGCTACTATGCTCAAACTACTCAAACACTCTGCTAACCCACAAGAATAAATACACAACTAACAACATCACATCCCACAGAGTGAACGTGTGGTATTTCAGGACAGATTTGTTACAGATCACATTCATTCTTTTTTTCCTTATAACATCCATCCCAGGCAATTTCTGCTGATATCGACCCTATTTCTGGTATGGCATTGGTGCCATCTCTACATGTAGTGGATGGAGACCAGGTGGAAAAACACTGGAGTGTTCCTTTCAGGCTCCTGAATAGCTCAATGGTCACACAAAAGGAGGGAGGACCTCACCGCACGCTGTTAATATCTGACTCATGTGTCTCAAATGACTGGATGCACTGCCCCGAGCGCATGTCCCATACATTCGCCTTCTTATCACAGCCCTGAGGAAGAGATAGAGAAAAAGAGAAAACACAGGTCATCGCACAAGCATAACAATCGTGTGGCGTGAATGTGTCAGTGTGCAAGTGTGGAAGTGAGGGAGTAAACAGTAAGAGAGTGCTGATGTATTTCTGGTTTATTTGGGCATCTTCTAACCCCAGAGACAAAGGTGTTGCCGGTCTCAGAGGGGGCAAGGTCCAGGCAGAGTACATCAGCTGCATGACCATGAAAACTCTGCAGCAGCTGCCCACTCTCCACATCC
Source organism: Pygocentrus nattereri (assembly GCF_015220715.1). Taxonomy (NCBI): domain Eukaryota; kingdom Metazoa; phylum Chordata; class Actinopteri; order Characiformes; family Serrasalmidae; genus Pygocentrus; species Pygocentrus nattereri. The sequence continues at coordinate 32,864,952 of NC_051221.1, read as the reverse complement.
CACAGTGCACAGGTTCCATCACCACTCGATGTCAGAATCTGGCAATAAAGATTAAATCACAGACTGCGTGAAGATCCTGAGCTATTACTGATACTCAGAGCCAACATAGAGACACTTTGTTGATAACATCAGCCATCTCAGATGCTCCATCCACAGAGGTGTACAGACTTTGTGATCTTTATTGTACACTAAGATGGCCACAGCTATCAGATTGTCAATTACAGCGTCACTGGCTATCTGCATTGCTGTGCTTATGCACTGCCGCTTTGCATGTCTGACAAGTAGTCTCTTCCTCTCTAAATAGGCGATTCTTGGCCCTCTTGAATATCAAAACCCACCAGACTCTGTTGTTAGGCTGAAGGCTTATGAGACTAACTTCTTGATATCCCAGTTCTATCAATGCAGAACTACCCAGCACATTTAACCCCAGTTAAACCCTAAGCTTGTTATTCAGTTATTAGCTTTAACACTTACTACTCAGTAATCGCTAAGAATTACTGGTAACTACTATCAAACAAATGTGTAAGTTATGTAGTTGTCACAGGAACTGAAGTGTGGGCTTACATATGGGCCCCTCTGGGGTTTAATGGATTAAGATGCTGTTTTAATATGTTAATATATGCTGATAACATGAGTGAAAAAAGAGAAAGCTTCAGAATCTGTGAACTTGATGTTTCTCACTGACTATAACACGTAGCGCTGCTTTTTTTTTTTTTTAAAGAAAAGGTGTTCTGCACCTGCATGTCTGAGTTGGTGAAGCTGCAGGCAGACAGGTAATTGGTGTGCATGGCCACTGACTTCTTCTTAGCTGCCAGGTTTTCGTTCTTGTCCAGGGATAATGGGTAAACTGAACACTTGTTGTCAAGACCACTGAGAAACACAAACAAGATTACACAAGTTAGAGAGAGAAAATACTTCCAATGTTCAACCCTTAAACTTCAAGCTTATTATTTGGTAAATAAAGGCATGTTATGCAGTAATTACTGTGAATTACACAATACCTACTCCCATACTAAGATGTAAGTTGTGTAGTTATGAAAATGAGTATTTGCAGTTTAAGGAGTTTTAAAGTAGCATCAGTATTCTTGGCTGGAAGCTTTAGCACTTTAAATGAAACTCCTTTTTTCAGTTTACTGCTATGAACACAAAGTTTTAAAAAAGCAACCCTTTGGCTTTTGATTCCTATTTCTGTATAAGAGTCTGTTTCCACAAAAAGGTCCCAGATCCTCACCCACAGGCTACTGCACACCCAGATGGGGCGTACGCACAGGCCATCACCCATGTGCACGGCATGGTCACTGCATGTTCCTATTGATAATAGAGAAGGAAGTAGAAAAATATCTGTTTTTAAAATAAATACTCTCTACAAATGAGCTTGATATGTCTTCACAGGTCTGAGCATGGAGGGATTACCTTGTTGGTTGTAAATGCATCCCATACAATCACTTTTCCATCCTAAAGGGCAAAAAGAGCACAACATGAATTTACAATCTACAACACTGGTACTACGGGGCGGCACGGTGGCGTGGTGGGTAGCGCTGTCGCCTCACAGCGAGGAGGGCCTGGGTTCGATTCCCTGGCCGGGTGACCAGGGTCCTCTCTGTGTGGAGTTTGCATGTTCTCCCCGTGTCTGCGTGGGTTTCCTCCGGGTTCTCCGGTTTCCTCCCACAGTCCAAAGACATGCAGTCAGGCCAATTGGACATGCTAAATTGCCCCTAGGTGTGAGTGTGTGTGTGAGTGACTGTCTGTGTCTGTGTGTCTGCCCTGTGATGGACTGGCGACCTGTCCAGGGTGTATCGTGCCTTTCGCCCGAAGACTGCTGGGATAGGCTCCCCGCGACCCTGACGGAGAAGCGGCTTGGAAGATGGATGGATGGATGGATGGATGGATGGAACACTGGTACTAGAACATGGACCGTACTAGGACCAGGAGCTGTCACAATGTACTGCTGTAGTGCATATTTATAGACAGATACCTACATAAAACTGTTTTGATAAGCTTATCAGAAAATGTCAGCAGCATTAAGACTACAGCTAGGAGATCTAAGTCATGTTATCATTTACATTTACAGTATTTGGCAGACGCTCTTATCCAGAGCGACTTACAGTTTGATTGTTACACAGGTAGGCGAAGGTGGTGTTAGTAGTCTTGCCCAAGGACACTTATTGGTATAGTGTAGGGTGTTTGCCCAGGTGGGGATTGAACCCCAGTCTACAGCATAGAAGGCAGAGATGTTACCCACTACACTAAACAACCACTATCTATGGTTGTTTATGTTATCTATGTTATCAAGGGTAAGTAGTATTATTAAGCTAAGTCTGTACTCATCACTGTAAACTTAGCTGACTAAAAATGAATGCAAAGCTATTACCTTGAAAATATCAAGAGAAGTAACTTAACAGGTTCAAGCTTAAATACCTTTATACTTGAGTTATCGTTAGTTTCTAACTTTCAGTCATTCACACTTCTGCAGTAAGGTTAATTCAAACAGCCCATTAAATGGCCTTACACTGAGCTGGCAGTGCTCTACTTTTTCAAGGTCTACTCACTGAATTAAGCTAACGTGACTCAGAGATTCTTCTTTGTGTAATGTGTTGGTATCAATTAAAACAACTCCATTATATTAAACGGACATTTTGCACAGTAACAAATAAATGGCTTAGTGAAGATTAGAATGCCCCCTTCAAGGCTGAGCTGATAAACCTGAACACAAAGTACTATCATGGTGAGAATAACAGCAAGATGTAGAAATGCAAACTTAATGTTTAACAGGAGAGCATGCTCTAACACACAAATAACATTTTAAACAGAGAATTATATTTATAAACGATAAAAACAAGAGTTAATGAACAGAAACTAGCAAAAGCGCTATGACTGCTGGGAACCTCTTTGGGCACAAGACTCTTCAGTCTGTAGGGCTGATCCAAAAGAAGTGATCTGAACTAGATTTACCTCAGTAACTCGGGATCATACAAGAAATAGTATGTTACTAGATTTGTATTCGTAATTTGAACCAGGTAGTAAACCAAAAAAATAAGTTAGTGTAGTTTTACAGTGTTTAAGTAAGGCAGAATTAGCATTAAAAGACAATAAAATGTTAGAAATGCTAAGATACTGCGCCCTACCAATGAAAAGGACGGGCTGATGGACGAACCTGAGTTACTCGGTTATTTCTCGTTCAGAACCCTGGATAGCGCCTCGCGTGGACAAACACGCTCGAGTGTTTACCTGAGAGGAGCTCACAATCCTCCTCTTGTCTTTACACCAGTCCATGCAGAGCACTTTGTTCCCGTGACCCTTCAGGGTTCTCCTCGTCTTCATGACGAACTGCCCCAGGGGATCCACCTTTTCTGCCACTTGGTGCACTGCGAGAGGAATCACAGCTTTATTCGACCTCTCTTTTCGTTAATAATGTTTCTACACCTCAGCGTTTACCATCTGTGAACAAACGCAGGCTGTGATTATCCTTCAGCTCAGACTACGGTTCGGGTAAATAATGGTGCTGGATGTGCGCGCGAGGGAGCCTAGCGCGGCAGGATCGGGAGTATCGTCAGCTCGGCACACAGCAGGCCTGAAGCTCGAAGATCATAATCCAGCAATAAAGCCACCATCATATCCCATCACTAAACCTCCTCAGGTGAACCGAGCAGCGCACACGCGATCGCCTCGCTGACGTGAGTCAGAGCTGATCGCACACACGAGCTGCGGAGCTAAAACAGCCCATAGATGTAACACGATATGTGCTAAACGAGTGCCTGTGGACTGTGCAGTGCCAGGCCCAGCTGATGCACTTACGCTCCACATCGTGCAGTTTGGCTCTCTCCTCCTCCAGCTTGGTCTTCAGCGCCTCCGACTCCGATTTCAGCTTGGCTATGGTCTCGCTAGGCTGCACCTCCTGTGCAGCCATTTTTGCCAAAGGAAAATTCGCCTCACCTGCACGCGCTGGGTTATTATTTTCCGATGGAGAGACAGAGAGAGATAAACAGAGAAACAGAGAGAGAGAGAGAGAGAGAGAGAGAGAGAGAGAGGGAGAGGGGGAGTCCTGAGAGAGAGGGATGTTAGAAAGGCAACAGCTGACGCAGCTGCCGTGACGTCACGAGAAGGATGCTCTACCCACGACGACCCGGGTGAGTTCAGCAGCAGGGTTACAGCTCAGCTCTCTGACAGGCTCTCAGCTCTGCGATCAATATCAGAGCGATCTAGACAGAACATCTACGCCCACATCTATTTATCTCACACACGTTGTATGTCCTATTATACATATGTCCTAATATAGGTTTTGAGGGGGTCGTTGATGAACGGGGTAAAGGTGGGATAAGAAAGTATGCCAAGAAACAGAGAGTCTGTAATTGCTGAACTGCTAAATGCACATATATGATAACTGGAGATGATGAAATGGATGTGAGTGTGGACAGATGGATGGATGGATGGATGGATGGATACATAGATAGATAGATAGATAAGGTTACTCTCAGCCACCCAGTAAGTCAGTTCTAATGCTGCAATTCTGCTTTCTGATCTTTAGGAGCCCACAGAGGAGTTACTAGGATATAATCAATATTTATGAGTTATATCAGCTATGGCAGAGGTTTCAAATGGGATTTGAGCAGAGCAGCACTATCAGCTGATTTATTACATACATTGCAGAAGATAAATTATTAAACATTTATCATAATACTTCATTTCTCAAAGTAGTACACGTCGTATATCTAAGGTTTTCATATAATCTGGTTCCAGCAATGATTAATCACAAATTTTGTTCATGTCTGATCTTGACATTAAGCTTTAAATAAAAAAGCATAAATACTGTATCTAAGATAAACTTTGCTTTTTTTGCCATACAGGAAGCATTTTTTTTTTCCAATCCCTGAGACTTTTTATACACAAGAAACCTTCAAAGGTTATAAAAATCACACAGAAATTTCATGGCACAAAAACAAGTTAATGACTAGGCTTTCATGTGTGAATCAAAGAGTCATTCATTTATAATATTTATGATGTAATAAAAGTATAATTTTAACAGCACATTGATTCCGATTTTGATTCAAGGCTTGATGCTGAAGAGTCAGTCAGTGGTCTGGTTCAGAGGTCATATGCGGGTGAGGAAGCCCAGGTGAAGGCTGCTGGGAACCTGCAGGAGCTCCAGAGCTTGTGTGGAGGGGCAGAAAGGAAATGTGACCTGGAAGCGATACTGTGCATCCATCATGAGCTGATTCGAGCCTTCACGCTCCTGCAGCAGCGCCTGTGGCAGGGCAGAATCCCAACAGGAATGAACTCACGGCCAAAAGCGTTCAGTAAATCCACAACTCACAGTGATTGCATTCATTCTTCACACTTACAATACAATACAATACAATACAATACAATACAAGATAATAAACCAAAGACCTCTAATTATCAGCAAAACGCTTGAATCTACAAACAGCTTTCTGTCAGATGGTCAATGTTTGTAACATGACTGACACAAGAAAGCTTACCTGAACTTTACGCACAAATGACGGTGCAACCCGCTTTTCAAAATCATCGATGGGTGTGTATGAGTTGAGAATCTTCACAATCTAAAAAATGAAAGGAAAGAGACCATTAAGAGGACACAGGTGGCAAGCAAGGGTTATAATAAGAGGTGATGAAGTTGTAGATATTAGAGATTACAGCTCCCATAGCATCCTATAAATTTAGTTAAAACTAGTTCTCAGTATACACACACACACACACACACACACACAGGCCCAATCCCATTTCACCCCTTGCCCCTAACACTTAGCCCTTCCGTTTTGCGCGCTCATGTCTACGGGTAGGGTTGTCCCGACTGTTGTTGAGGTGGAGGAGTAGGGTGAACTGTTGGGGCTTTATGACCCTTCAGACAGAGATTTTTCAGAGGCACACTACAAATGGAGTGTGTAGCATGGCATGTGCTACCCCTGGCTCAATGAGGACGCTGGAGGCAGGGTTCAGCACTGCAGCAGCCATTACTTTTTAATTCTCAGATCACAAACCAAACAAAACCAACACTCTGCTAAGTTGCTTGCGAGACCTTCCAGTCCCTTCTTTGAGCTTTTCAGCTCTTTCAGTCCCTTTTTACTGCTGCTCGTCCCTCTCTTGCTCTGTTCCCTCTCAGCTCTTTTTAAAGGCGCTCACGCTGCCGGCCAGATGAGAATCAGCTGGCTCTCATTAAGGGAGCCAGAGGTTTTTTGGCTCAACGTAAGCCCTAACAAAGAGGCTACATAACAGCTGTAAGAATGGAGGAATATGTGGACGGATGTGCTGTACCTGGACAGGTGAGAGCTCATGGCATCTCTGCTGGATCTCAGCTGCATCCTCATCAGTAGTTTTATTCACTTGCAGAAGCCAAGCAGCCTGAGACAGCGGCCCCAGAGTCTCCATCACACTGCAGCCCTGCAGACCCTTCTCCCTCAACCACTCCTCCAGATAACTGATATTACACCTGCAGGAGAGAGAATCTGATCAGGTCTGATCAGCACATGACCTAATCTCTAATACAGCATGAGAACATTAACTACTCTGTTAGAACAAAACTGGGTTTTTGCTGTTTTTAGATTTTTGTACCATTTCAAACTCCAAGTTTTCCTCTTGACAAATTACTTTTTTGGAGATACAATATTTAATTTTCCAACAGCAATGACATAATTCTTTATCTAACTACTAGTGCTATTAGCAGTAATGTTTGACTGAATAAGGGGCAAGTACTCTATTTATGATTAGTCAAGTCAAGTCAAATTTATTTGTATAGTGCTTTTTACAGCTGATGTCACAAAGCAGCTTCACAGAATAATAGTAAAGACAAAGTTTTAACATGAATGTAAAAACCCCAGGTGAGCAAGCCAGGGGCGACAGTGGCAAGGAAAAACTCCCTCAGACCTAAGGAAGAAACCTTGGGAGGGACCAAGGCTCACAAGGGGGGACCCATCCTCCTCTGGTCAAGCTACCTACAAAGTTATTTTCCTACTAATAGTAGTAGTATTACGAGTAGTATAAGCTAGGAGTCCATGAAAACTTCAAGTAGGATGGGCAGCTAGTCCAAGGCAGGTGGTGGTAGCTGGGGTATGGGCAGCTGGTCTAAAGCGGGTAGCTATGTTTACCTGTCAAATTATTTCTGACTACTTTTGTATTGCTCCAATTCTCTATATTTTGAATTTTTTTGTTTAGAGTTGAATGCACATTACACTTCCAGCAACTACATATAATTTTATAGCCCCTTTTTGCTGAACATTTGTTTTACATTCCAAGAAAATTAGATGTATTTACATGATTACATAGCTAGTTACATACTAAATGAGTCATAAATGATCTCTACTTACAAACAATATGGGCAGCAAATGAAATTTTACAATCTACACTTTCAGCAGAATTTCTTTGTTTGTAGACACTGTATTTGAAAGCTACCTTCACAACACAGGCAAAAATTTAATACTTCAACATTTATAAATAGCTTGTGCTAGTAATGGCAAGATAATGTTCTATGAAGTAACTAACATGGCACTGATATAAAAGGCCTTAAACCAAAGTGGTAGTTATTCATGCTGTATATGACACTGTTATGAAGTCCCAAACAACAGAATTAATAAGGCCTCGCTCTAGTTAACAAAACCCCTTTAGTGACTGACCTGATCTGCATGCCCTTGCGGCAGGAGCAGAGGTCTTTGCGCAGGAGGATGCTGTTGAGTGTGGTTGCTGCTATTAGGTAGAAGAGCTGCCGGATTGCCTGTCCCTGAAGCTGTGGCTCCACGCCATGCTGCGCCATGCTGCTGTGGAAGGCATTCATCAGCTGCAGGACGGAGGAGATGCTGTAGGCCTCACCCTCACTGCGGCCATCCTCCAGTAGGCTGTTTGAACGCTTACGGAAACCTGTGGGCTTCATGCTGGAGATGCCCTGCAGACTCTCATGTTCCAGCATAGCAGGGACTGCAGCCACAGAGAACGCACCACCACAGCACAGACACACAGTACAGTGTACACTTGTGTAAATCTAGAGACAGTCTTACTGCGCTGACATGTGTGAATGTGTGAATATCATTAGTACTGCATTGGCACAGTCACAGGGCTGCACAATTTTAAAAAAAAATTATTTAATGCTTTTTATTACTTGTTTACAATAAATTAAAGTGACTTCAACTCTGTCTTTAATGTTTTCAACTCTGTTTTATGTTTTAATCAAAGAGACTGGTTGAAAATAACACACCAATGTATTGTGATGGTCAGAACGAAAACTTCGTTTTTGCTGTTTTGCCCTTTACATTGTTTGTCATGACAAATGGACCAATAGGAATGTTCCAATAATTACTTACTATATTTATTTATTATAACTTACTATAATAAAATCTTGTTACATAACTTAAGACATTAAGATTAAAAGTTAAGAATGTTTTCATTTCTCCTGTAAAGGTAAGGTTTTATTCCTACAGCAACAGTATGCTTAAGTGTACAAGTATATAGATACACAGCTCTCATCGCAGTCTCCTTATCTACCTCCACTAACTGCTTTTTCTTTTCCTTGCATGCTTTTTTCAGTGTGTTTGACTACAATCAGTATTGCCACTCTTAGCCTTCACCACTGGTCAGTTTCTGACCACAGAACTATAGGGAGCAGGATATTTTTGGTTGGAGGTCTGTTCTGCAGTCTGTAGTTTACTTTACATGATAGTCTCTTTTCTGAATCTTTAGGCATCATCTCAGAATTTAATAGCTCAAGTAGTGGGGAAATATAACATCTACATTTTTAAAATCTGTTTTACAAGAACCCTGATATTGTGTTTTTCATACATTATGTTTTTTCTCCAGAAGTCTAAATAGCATGTGTCTTCAGCCATTAAAAGGAAACATGATATTTTCATTTTAATGGCTAAAGAAATAACTGGAAATATAAAATTGTTTTTTGAGAAATAACAAATGTGTATCAAAGAGGGCTGTTTTTGGCAGCTGATCATGGACTGTAAAGCAGGGAGCAGTACGTTTTAAAGCAAGGAAAAATATTTTTTCCATTATATGAGCCCTTAAATGCCACCTGCCCTTTTCATGCTGCTATTAGGTAAAATATCACCTGCCCAAAAGTTAGTCTTTACCTTTTTTGAGACTAACCACTTAATTGATCTGAAATCAGTAAAAAAAGAACATACAGTAACATACCAATCATAGGAAAGAGGGTGTCCTCCATGATGTTTATGAACTGGTGATAGATGCGGATGGCAAGATCACTGAGGATCTGCCTGTGCTCCGACAGGTCGAAGTTCTGAAGGCAGTTCTTATTCTGTCGCTCTGTGTTATGCTTCATAAACTCCTGTTGAGACAGTGAGACAACACTTTAAGCTCTTAACAAAGCTGTCTTAAGAGTAACTAAAGGTTGATAAGATGCTAATGATGGGCTGAGGATGATGGGATTTGCGGGATTAGACCCACTTCTTCTCCGCTGTACTGTTTGAGGCAGTTGAGCAGGTAGTAGGTGTTCGAGAGCCAAAAGGACAACATTTCAAAGTTTTCCTGATGATCCTGGAAACAAGACGATGAAAAGTTATCAGGCAACAGTTAAAAATCTTCCAGCAAAAATAATTGTCCTCTCACCACTAATAGAGTTTACTAACAAAAACATGTTCAGTGTCTAAATTTTGCTTATGTATAAAAGAGGGACAAAATTACAACACAGCTAAAACCATCTTTAAGCCTAATTTTTTATGTGCCTTTGTCGGTTTTTTAGAGACAACAGTAAGTAAGAGTAATGATTCCTCCATTTGATCACTACATTCAGGGTGAGGGGAAAGTAAATTTGATTTCTTGTTAAACTACTACTTCATGTTCAGGATAATGAACTGAAGCAGTCAGAGCTCCTTACCGTGATGACTTGTTTAATGCTAGTGATGATGGCATGCATTAGGGACTTCAGCTTGTTTCCATCATTGAGGTAATCAGCATGCCGCACACACATAAAGAGGAGATTTGCTGCCAGCCCAGGGATCATATTCACCACCACACCCCTCGGCTTCAGCTCTGCACAACACAGACTCATGAGTGTTTGTGTTTGTGTGGGTTTGTTATCTTTCAAGCACTTTTCAAATCAAAAGAAATGTACTTTCTTGATGCACTGAAAAAACCGAAAACCTAAACCGAAAACAAAGGGTTTTATGTATTTTTTGCTTGTTTTTTGTATTTTGCATTTTGTACCACTCCATAAATATACTAATTTATTCAAATTGTATGACATATATACAACGCATAGGAAAGGAAACAGTATCTTTTTAGTCAATATTTCTAATTCTCATTAATACTGAGGTAATTTGTGAAATGTAAATTGTGGTACAACCTGTGGTTGTAGGCCTATGCACACTTTACACGTTAAAAAACACATATAACTTTATCTAACTTTAAAAAAATAGAAAAACTCAGTTCATTCCTGATTTAATGAGTCTGTTGTGTGTTATCTATATATAGTGGGGACTGAACACTGTGAGAATTTACCCCGTATTAACGTGCGCACAAGCCTGTCTTCATCCACCTTCTTATACTCCAGCATGCCAAGGTATTCTTTAGGAATGATCGATGCAGCTTTCTGGTCGACTGTAGGAAAGATCAAACACAGGACAGAGTAGACAGCATCCGACATCTAAACCCAGGATAGTAGATCACACACAGCTGGAAACACAGGTTACCTTTCACAGGTGCCTGAAGAGCTTTGATTTGATCCTGCAGTCTCTTTATGGTTCTGTCCTTCATATCTAACTGCTCCTCAAAGTCCTGGAACAAAAGGAACAATGTATGTGTAACTAAACAGGCACAATGCTTTTCACTGATCATTACTGTATATTGTTTGTTTTTGAGATAACCAAGGATTTTGTTTTAAGCTGCTGTTCTCTAAATAAATGTTGTATCAATAATTGTAGAACTGTAATAAATGTTTTCATATACAATACAAATACAATGGTCTCCAAAGACAAAATAATAAGGTCAAATGTTGTCAAGTTAATTTAAAGACACTTTGTTTGAAATAATGAAGCCAGATTTGAAGCATTTCAACTGGTCCATTCATTATGAACTACTCACACAATAAAATTTAAATTTAAATAATAAAAAAAAGAACATGAAGATACATGGTTTTGATATGACAGTGCCACAACTTATAGAGAACAGAGAATGTTCATGTTTTTTTTTTTTAGATTGAATTTTATTACATGATACAAAAGACCTCAGAATAAGTGGCATATGACTGTATTTATGACTGTTTGGATGAGTGTATATTAGTGTTAATTTGAATATTTTGTTTTTATATGGGCAGCCACACTGAGGACAAGTCAATTTTCTCCTAAGGGTCAGTAACGTGTATTAAATTGAATTCAGTTCATTTCAGGGCCCAGTCTACAAAAAGCATCTCAGTGTTAAGATCCTGTTAGCTGGTAGAGCTGGTGCTCACTCTACCATTTTGGAATACGCTTTGCAGTAATATGCTTTTAGAAACCCAGCCTTGCTCAGTTCAATTAAATTCCTTTCCATCCCATTCAATTCCAATTCAATCCAATTCCATCACCCATGAGATGTGATGTACAGAAGTAGGCTGGTACACTAATAAACACACACATACCATATTCTCAGCTGTAAGACGGGAAGTCTCCTGCCTGAATTTGTTCTTTGCTTCACTCTCTGCCTGCTGGAGTCTCTTTATCTGTTCCATCTCCTCCTCAAACTCCTCCAACCTCCTCTCCAACTCCTCCTTCTCTCTCTCACTCTGTCTATTCCTCTCTTCCAAGAGCCTGTGGATAGAAATCCATACAGAACAAAATTGTATATGCTGTCAGTTCTGCTAGATGTCTTTATGATTTAACAAAGGGTGCGCTTTTGGTGAAGTGATATTTACCTCCATTGGGAGTGCTCTTCCTCAAGTTTGCTCTGAAGCTCACTGGATACCTTCATCATTTTGTCTGACAAATGCATTTAAGAGAAAGAATCTCAATCACAAGACAGAATGTTTAAGATGGAAATTAAAGCTTAAACTGCTGTAAAACTCTCTCTGAAGTACTCACCGGTCATCTCAGTGCTTTGCTCCTTTAGCTGAGTCTCTAGCTCTTGTTTATGTCGCTGTAATTCTGAAACCTGTTGCTTCAGCTCTGGGATCACCTACACACAACACATGCACACTGCCTGTCAGAAGTCTTGGAATATTTCTTTTGAAATATTCCAAGTATTCCAAGAAACTTTCTATTTTTGCAGAACTTCTTAATTAAGTAAGACAAAATACCTGCTAAGTTTTGAACATAAATACAGTTATTTGCAAACATATATGCATTAAAATGTCTTCCTTGGTTTTTATTAATTAAATTAATACATTTTAATTAATTAAAGGTTTGACAGTTTTCTTTTTTGAACTTTAAGAATGCATATTAGAAACATACATAACATTGTAAGGTAACTTATTACACAGCTTTTCAGGAGTTAACTCAACCTGAAAACACTAGAGTTCACCAAACCCAGTTTATACTACTACTACTACTACTACTACTACTACTACTACTACTACTACTACTACTACTAATAATAATAATAATAATAATAATAATATTAATCAGTTACATTTATCTAGCGCCTTTCTCAAACCCAAGGTCGCTTCACATAGCATGGGCAAAAAAAAAAAAAGTTTATTTAAGATCTCTTAATTCACATTTCTGTAAGAGTTCTGCATCTCTGGTAGGTAAACAACATACTGTTTCTTTAATAACTGGGACTCCTACCAACCTCCTTCTCCTCTTGGGCTCCCAGTTATGGATGGCTGTGGCATCACTGGGATTCAAACTCAGGATCCCCTGATGTTGGCTTGAACTTGACAGTAACACCACGCAGGAGCCCCCAAGGAGGAGCAGATTTCTGTCTATAATTTGTTGTTTTAATTTTAACAAGTAATATAGCTTAAATTTACTGGACACCAGACAGTAAGCTTACATAACAATGTAAGACACAGATTGTTGTTCTGTTATTTTACCATTTATCTCTATTATTTTTAAGTTTTTGGTCAGCCATAAATAATTTTAAACCAAATTAAATTATGTTGGGAAACTTGGATTTTTAAGTTTTTTCAAACTCAATTTGTATGTGTTCTTAGCACTAAGGCCAACTAAAATGAACATTTTCACCCAAATGTAACCCAAAATTCACTGCTCAGGTAAGAAAGCATGCTACATAAGCCAAGACACTTAATTTAGGTTCTTCATAAGGACAAAGTACCTTTACTTTTTAAAGGTAAAAACAATATGCTGACCAAAAGACACAGAGGTTTCAGTGCTGACGCCACAAGAGTAATAAATGCATAGGGTTTGACGTTATTCCAAAAATAGGCTTTTTGACAGCTGACAGATGTGCAAAGAAAAATGATCTAAGCATCTTATTACAAACCAGTATAGAATGCTCATGAATGAAATACAGTTTGATATATTAGCTGTCCCCTTTTGATGGAGAGTGAATGCATAATATGATCATTCTGCCAATTACAAAAAAAACTTTCATTTTCAGATGAAAAAAAAACTTCAGTATTATTGTTTTCATGTAATATGATTAGAGTGATGTTTTACCGGAAGCACAGGACTAAACACATAGTTAAACAGTTACAAACAGTTCAGGGCATTCTATGTGCTCTAATTCTGGAGCTGGAGAACACTGGACAGTGTTGAGATTATGAAACAAGGATATATGATGCAGTTTGTGATGTGTCAGCACTGACTCCTGTTTCTGTTAGTGCTTTATCTTCAGGGTATCTTTAGACATTTGGCCCATTTGCACTTACCTAAGAAGATGTTTTCCAAGAACACAGTGAAACTTCTGTAAATCAGTTTGGATAAGTGTTTCTGGCAAATGCTATAAATGCAGCTATAAAGAGTGTCGTAAATTAAGAAGGATGATAGTACCATGTTCTCCGCATTGAGGCGGGCCACTTCTTGTCCAATGCTGCGGTTGACATCATTCTTCTCCTGAAAGAGAGCTTGTAGCTGCTGGTTCTCTCTGGTCAGATGATCATTCTTAAAGACCAGTGCTTCCACCTGACTCTCATAACCTTCCCTCTGTTCCCTCAGTTGAGTTTCCATCACCCTACACCAGAGAGAGAGAGAACGAGAGAGAGAGACAAAGAGAGAGAGCGAGGGAGAGAGAGAGAGAGAGAGAGTGTGAGCGAGCGAGCGAGAGAGAGAGTGTGAGCGAGCGAGGGAGAGAGAGAGAGAGAGAGAGAGAGAGAGAGAGAGAGAGAGCGAGAGAGAGAGAGAGAGAGAGAGAGAGAGAGAGAGAGAGAGAGAGAGAGAGAGAGAGAGAGAGTGAGCGAGCGAGCGAGAGAGAGAGAGAGAGAGAGAGAGTGTGTGAGAGCAAGAGTGAGAGAGAGAGAGAGAGAGAGAGAGAGTGAGAGAGAGAGATGGTTAAAATGTTTAACAAAACACAGATAAATCTTTAAATGTAATTGTTCAATTGTTTCAAACCTGGTAGCATTTTGCAGCCCATCAAAGGCAAACAGAAGATCTCCTTCATCATCAGCATTTTCTGTTGCCTCTTTTTTCATCCTGAAATAGGATCAACCGTCAAAGACAAGCAGAAGAATTTATGTTAACTCATAAAATGTATGGCTATTTTTAAAAATCTCTTTAGTGGTCTAGAAAACTTGCATCATACAGCAACACTTACAGATAACAGATAAACAGGTATTTGCATTTAAGTAAGTAAGGTATAACAGAACCTGAGAAGAAGCTCCTCTTCTTTAGCCTCACCCAGCAGATGTCTCGTAATCAAATTCATTTTCTCTGAGGAAATAGTCCAGAAGAAACGGGACATTTTGTTCTAATGAGATGAGGACTTTGGCATTATGAAATATATAATGTATAATATATAAATATGAGATTTATATAGATCTGCTTTATTTGAAGATTCCTACACCTTCACATTGAACTATATGAGAATCTCAGTCTCTGTCAACATTTTATTAAGTCAATAATTATCATTATGTCAAATCTACACAAATAATCCCATAAAAGCAATATGTTAAATCTATCTACTGTCTTATGTATCACACAATACCTCTGGTCTGCTGAGTTTGCTCCCTTATCTTTCTGTCAGTTTCATCTTTTTCCATTTGGAGGCTGTTAATCTCCTTACGTAACTCTGGTATCACCTACAGAAACACCAGAATTAACAGTTATGACAGATCAGTTGGAATGTTTGCCGTTTCTAGGGGTGTAAATCTGTGACTTCATAACAAATAATTCTGATTATGATTATTACTCCAAGACGATATCTGTGACTTATATGAATATCTGTTGCTCATGAAAGAGTCTCTTGAAATGATGCACATCTGCCAACATCCGAAACATTAAGGTCCATAATCTCATAAATCATCACAGATTCTACTAAAATCATAGAAGTGAATGTTACATGCTACATGAAGCTACGTGAAGTTGTGTTAATGAAGGTCACTCTACCAGTCACACCATTGTGGCCCCTAATGTCTCTAAATGTCTAGCATTTAAAACTACAGAAGCTACAGGCCCCCAAACTAATTATTATCAACTAAATATGCTAAAACATGCAAGTAAGAATATAATATAATACACAATATCAGTGGTTTGATATTGCCTCACTTTACATTTTGCCAGGACTTTCTCATTAATCAGAAAGGTTATGCTGAGAGTCAATGGTAAAAAAAAAATTTATCCAGTTTACCTTTACATGTTTGGTGAGCTGACTGAACTGCTCCTGCAGCTCTTTGTTGACCTGTGTGTCCTCCTCAACCTGGGTCTGCAGCTGAACCTTCTCCTCCCTCAGCCTGCGGTTCTCCTCCTTCAGTATCAAGATCTCCTTCTCCAAGTCTTCCTTCTGCAGCTCAATGCTGTGCTCAGCCACCCTGACAAATCACAGCAGACAAGCTTTATCTATCTATCTATCTATCTATCTATCTATCTATCTATCTATCTATGTACATATATGTTTATATTTTAATATATATATATATATATATATATATATATATATATATATATATATATATATATATATATATATATATATATATAAAGTCAGTAAAAAGACAGTAGAGACTGTATGTATAAACTGAATGTGGAAGTTCAAAATCAGTGCTCTAAAATGTAGCTTATAAATGTGGTTTATACTTTCGCAGCCTCTCTTCTCGCTCCAAGTCCTCCATGAGCTTTTTCTTGTGTTTCTCAAATTTGTCTGCAAAAATGCCACATTTCAATCATTTTCTGTAAAAGCGTGGTTTTTATTAGTTAGGTAAATGTAAGTCAGTGCAGTTGGACTACCTGTCATCTGCTCTATGGACTCTTTGAGTTTCTGCTGGAGAGTCTGACTGTCCAGTCTGGCTTTATCCCTCTCACCCTGAAGCTGTACAATCACCTTATGGAGTAAAAAGGACATGTGGTCAGGATTACGTCATTAGCATAATTAAAGGATGCTTCATACAGATTCATCCACACAGTACTCAGTGAAATGCAATATGAGGTGTCCTTTTAAAATAAAGACTTTGAACAACAACATCAGCAGGGACAGCAACAGCTCTTCTACTTTTTGGTGAAACACTTGTTTGCGATAGTCGCTGTGTGAGGTTTAATCAAGTCAATTTTACATTTTTTATTGCACTGAATGAGTTATTCTGGAGATCCTCAGACTGTCTTTAACTAATGTTCAACTAAATAACTGAACATTAAGTTGGATTTAAACTTAAACCTAGCCCTAACCCAACACATATACTGAATCCTAGACCTGACCCTGCTTATGAACAACTGAATTTCATCAGGAAGTTTGTTAAAGCATCTGTAGATATTAAAATATGACCCAAATGGTTTTTTACACTATATTATAACTTTGTTCATTCAATTTAATGTGACTTCAGCACAAATGGTTCAAAGACGCTGCTTAGCTTGGTCCATTTTTCGGGAAGATGTGTCAGACACTTGGATCTGACATGTCAGAGCTCAGTCACTGTTGCTTAAAATCCCTAGTGTCTTACCTGATCAGTGTCCTCTTTCCTCTTCTTCTCTCTCTCCTCTACAGATGCCTTCTCACTGACTGCTTTACTAAGCTCCATCTCCAGAGCCTGTGCCCTGTCCAGTCCTTGGGCATGGGCACTGGCCAGACTGGTGAGTCTCTCCACAAGTCCACGGTTCTCTTTATTCTGAACAGAAAAATAGAGCTTTAAGTATCTATGTTTAACATTTCTGTTTAAAGTACATACAATGAATATCAATATTTTTGCTCTATTTATCACTATATTTGATTAATTCATCAATTAATTTATTTATTCATTTACTCACTTACTTATTTACCAATGCTGACAATTACTTTCCTGGATACTGATATTATATACTGTTGCTCTTAGACCAAACCTAATATCTTCATAATTATAATAAAAATATATAAGGTTATATATATATAAATATATAAGATATAAGGTATATATAAATATATACAAAATATATAAGGTTTTTTATCAACTACATTGTTTTCTCATTCTGAAAATGATGCCTGCAACATGTCCCAAAAACATGGGATGGGAGCAATT
Source organism: Pygocentrus nattereri (assembly GCF_015220715.1). NCBI lineage: Eukaryota > Metazoa > Chordata > Actinopteri > Characiformes > Serrasalmidae > Pygocentrus > Pygocentrus nattereri. The sequence continues at coordinate 32,847,410 of NC_051221.1, read as the reverse complement.
TAAGACTAAGAATGGCATCTGTCATGGTATGGGTATCTTGGTGGGGGGGTGGGGTATTGGTACCCATGCCATGGGGACCTTGCACATCTGTGAAAGCACCGTCAACACTAAGACTTTTACACATTTTGGAGTAAAATGCTGCCATCTAGAAGGTGTCTTTTTCAGAGGGGTCCGTGATCATTTCAACATGACAACACCAAGACACATTCTCCACGTTACAATAGCATGTCTGTGTAATCAGAGAGTGTAAGTGCTAGACTCGCCTGCCTGTCACCTGAGTGCTACACACAAAAACAAAGACACCATATGGCTGTGCAGCTAAAGACTTTAACTGAAAAATGGCAAACAATTCCACTTTCAAAACCAGATCAGTTGGTGTCTTCAGTTTCCAAAGCTTTATTATGTGTTAATTATGTGTTAAGGCAACGTAACACCATGGTAAACATGCTCCTGTACCAACTTTTTTGGGAAATATTGCAGGCATCATCATTATCAGAGTTTATGTACAGAAAAACAACACAATATATAAGGTAAAACCTCAAACATTGCGTTTCTGTACTGTTTTTAATATAATAAAGGTCAAACAGATTTGCACTACTTCCTATTTTATTGGCATTTCACATACTGTCACAACTTTTTTGGAGTTGGGTTTGTATAATGGCTTTATCAAAATTAGATTTATATTAATATTATTTCAGGAGGATGGCATGGTGGTGCAGTGGGTAGTGCTGTCCCCTCACAGCAAGAAGTGCCTGGGTTTGATTCCTGGCCAGACGACCAGTTTCCTTTCTGTGTGGAGCTTGCATGTTTTTCCTGTGTCCAAGTTAGTTTCCTCCGGGTGCTTCCCACAGTCCAAAGACATGCAGTTAGGCCAACAGGACATGCTAAATTGCTCCCTTGTGTGTGTGAATGTGTGTATCTGTCTGTCTGCGCTATGATGGACTGGCAACCTGTCCAGAATGTTTCCTGCCTTCTGCTCAATGGCTGCTGGGACAGGCTCCAGCACCCCCGTGACCCAGAACGATAAGCGGCTTAGAAAATGTGTGTGTGTGTGTGTGTGTGTGTGTGTGTGTTATTTCAGGAAGATCTTTTAAAATTCCTGTCAAAACCAGCAGCAATGTCACAATAAAGGGAACAATCATAAATAGTCACTCACAATGACACAAATGACAGTTACAGCAAATAGAGGACGTAATAAAGATGACAGATAGCACCTTTTTTGCTTCTCTACCTTGTAAAGGCAAATATTTTTATTGCCTCACCTGCTCTTCTATTTTCTTGCGCAATTGTTGGACTCTGTAGGACAGCTGTACGTTCAAAACAAGTCTGCGCATGGTCTGGAAACGCCGCCGTACCAGCCAGGCCCGAGCATACTTCTGTAAAACCAGAGCTTTGTGCTCCTCCACCATCTACACCAGTGATATAATGTACAGATTTAAACATGTTACACAGAGAAGCACAGCTTGAGAAAAATGTTTAAATTAACTTAAACTGTTTGCCTTTTTATAGCGCTTGCGGGCCATCCACCCCCTGGTGTAGGCCTGGATAGTGATGGTAGCAACCTGAAGAAGCAGGTAAATCCGTCGTATGAGATAGCCACGGCAATGTCTCTGGATGACCACTGCTGCCCAGGCCTGTTTCAGTGCTGCTGCTGTCAAAGTGCGCCTAGAAAAAGCATGCATCACACACTTGGTAGCCAAATGAACAAACATTCTAGCAATATAGACTGAAAGCCTGTGCTGCAGCACTAGAAAAGATGATGAGCTGCTGAGAGTAATTCTGTAGTGCATTACAAGTCAGAGATTCCCCACAAAATATCGACCTCTTTAAAAGGTATTTAAGCAGTACTTCAGCCAAAAGCCAGCTTTACACAATTCTCCTACTACCCCAAATGTAGTCCATTATCCAGGACATGTATGCCAGCGTAGTTTCACAATGGAGCTGTAAGGCTAATATAGCTAAGAAGTAAAGCATATAGATCTAATCAAGTTTCAAGTAACATAAGCTTATCTAGTTATTTTAGTTCAAATAGGCTTTCTTATGTGCTTTCTTTTGTGGTGTTACTGTAATTATCTAAAAATAAAAAAAACAGCTACAATTTATCTTGAAGCTTCAATTTTGTCTGTACTTTTGTTCATGTTGACTGAAAACTATGATTAGTTACATTAGTTAGCTACTATAGCCTCTTACCTCTAATGTAAACTCCAAACATACTGTGGCTGATTTACATTTAGGGTAAGAAGAAAACTGTGTAAATTTGTTTTTTTTTAATACATTTTAATTTGCAAGTCATATTAATGATATTGTTTTTTGTTGTTGTTAAATCAAGAATTTGTATGTGACAAAGTAATACAGGTAATTTGCTTCTGCATTAACAAGGACACTTTGGCAAACTGCCAAAAGATCATCAAGGGGTAAAAGAGACCTCTTTATGAGAGTCATCAACCTGCTCAACATGAGTGAGTGAGTTAGTTGGCTAGTTAGATAGTTAGAAGCCAGCTCCATGAAGTGCTTTCTGTTTAAAAGGGACATTTGTGCATCATGCTTTAGACACTAACCTAATCTGCCTCTTGCCGCGGACGTACTGTTGGATGATAATAGCAGCTTGTCTCATGCTTAGGTATCTTTGTCTCTGTCTCCAGCCCCGCACATGCTTCTGAATTGTTATACATGCAGTTCGCAGACGGTCCAAACGCAGCTTCTCCAGGTACGCTACCTGCCCTGCCCGGAAGAAAATCTTGGTTCGGCCAAATTTATACTGGTTTGAGTCCTATAACAAGTCAAAACATCAGACATGTTCATGCATAATTGCTCTCAAAACATATTTACATTATAAATAATGAACCTAATATGAAGTTAAACTTTGTTTAAAGTACTTATTAATGCATTTGGAATACAGACATACACTTTTTTCAAAGTGATTCAAAATTTAGATTCAGAATACTTCATTGATCCCAGGGGGAAATTGCAATTATTACAGCTAAAGTCACTTTGTATTTAGAAGAAGTTTATTAAATAAGGATATTAGGCTAGGATACACATTTAGCCAATCGCCAGACTAACAAACTACCTGATCTAAAGTAAAACTGTCTTCAAAGAACCTCAGAGAGTTCTCTGGTGTCCTCCAGGCAAGCATGAAAAGAAAGGAATTGGAATTGAACAGTCTGTATAATAACAGCCTGTACAGCAGGTTAATAGCAGTGGGTCAAGCTGAACTGATTGAGGTGAGGACTGCAGATGAAGGGGTTTCTTACAGGGATGAGTCTCTGCAGCACTGTTCTACAAATTTGCTTCTTCTCCCCGGCCCTGAGCTCCGCCTGACTCATCAGAATACTGTAGCGGCTGTAGAACTCTATATATGTCCACCTGCAAAGCAGCAACAGCTCCTCAGACCTGGATCCACATGACTAGACACAACTTATTACGAAGACAGTTGCTAAGTAAATTGTTTTCAGTAAGGAAACAATTTGTTTTTAAATAACTGTGGAAACTAAAATGGTCATTTTTTTTCTGTTATATTTTTCATGGGGACTACATGAAAAAAATCTAACAGTTGTGCTAGTCTGTTAGGAATTATAGCAGATTTCTTGTAATAAAGACAACATGTAAGTCAGTAGTGAGAAAAAGCTGGCGAAATGTTTCTTAGACCAAATCCTAAGCAGATCAACACTATTAAAATTTACCACCTGCAATCACATGACTGTAGAGTTTAAAAGGTTAAAGGTATACAAAGTGTCGACACTGTGACTGACCCATGAGTTACCTGGATGGGTAGCTCTGAGCACTGATGTGTACAGTCTCCAACACGCCACACGCCCGAAGCTGCTGCACCACACGCTTTGAGTCATATCTGTGCAAACACATACACAAATACATACATTACGTAAGATAAGCATGAAGGTGTGACCATCAGTTTCACAGGAAACAGGATCACTCACTCAAACGGCAGCTTCTCCTCATTAGGCTTAATGCAGCGGACGTAATGGGGTGTGGTAGCATTCAATGTATCCATTAACAGGTACAAAGAACTGCGAAACTGTTGAACAGACAAATAGAAGAAATGCAAAGCATTAATTACTGTGAACATTGACAAAGTGGGAGGATCTCATTTAAATGAATTGATCTAAGCAAAGGTTGGTTTAACTCCCTCAACCCTGCGTTTATTATTCAGCTATTAACCTTAAGACTTTTACTACTATGAATTATTCAATAACTGGTATGAAACTAATAGTCAACAATAGTAAACAAAGTCATTCAGAGTGGCTTGATGCAAAATGGTGTGGTGTAGAGAACGTTAGCAGCTTTTTTTTTTAATTACATTTTTTATAATAAATTATATATATATATATATATATATATATATATATATATATATATATATATATATATGTGGTGATAGGAACCTGGGCTGTGATAGCGACAAAGTAGATATAGCCACTTTATTTAGTATTCAAAACCTCCAGTGAATGTATACGTCTTCTGACTTTATATATGTAATGATGATAATGAAAAAATAGCAGTAAATCTGGAGAAAAAATGTTTTATTTGGGAACTATTTTGCCTAAATACCATGCATGTACCTCTCCACCATGAAAATATACATTATAATATACAGTATACACAAATAGTATACAATATACACAAATATACATATACCACAAAAGATACATCTACACTAAAATCAAGCCAAAAACTAGTATAAAACAAGATTCTGGGACTTTTAGAGGGTTTAAACTCTTCAGACGTCTCATTCCTGTCACCACCACTGTAAACAATTCTGACTCTATAAGTTTCTCTAATACGGAAACTTTCGCATCAAACCACTCTAAATGACTTTTTTTTATATCCGAGCAATTTAATTACACAGCAATTTTGAAAAATCAGTGAGATTCCCCTTCACAATGCCATATCCATACTTCAGTCATATTCTATTTTGAGGGTGACGCGTATTTATCTAACACTAAGTTGACAGGATCAGCCGAGTTAGTTCTCATGGATACAGATTCAATGTTTTCTTTTTGAGACTGTGTTGTTCTTGCTGTTAAATCAGGTGTGTGTAATTCTGCACCTTGTCTCCTACAGTAGTCCGAAGCTGCTTATTGGCTGGTTTGACTCCAGATCTTGCCGCTTTCACTTTCACACCCTTGATAACAGAATTATTTTCCTCTTCATTGTAGAAGTCTGCCAAGAGAGGAAACTAACAAGAACAGGTGTCAAACATTTTCAGTCATATACATCTGAGACAAACTGCAACATTCAAGCAAAACATAAAATGGATAATTCTAAAGAAACTAAAGTTGGGGTAAGAAGCTTTTTTTACCTTGCTAGCTCGCATTACGCTCACCAGCTCTTCATACAGGTTATCTCTGTTCTTCTCTAAGAAACCTTTACACTGATATTCTACCTGGGGAGATGAAAAGTGCTATAAATAACATCTTCATCAGATCATTTATCCACCTGACAATAATGTTTGCTTCACCAATGATGCAGTTGCAACCATTATAACAGTCTCACCTTGTCTGCAAAGTGCTGGATCACAAATGCCTCACTGGACAGACGAGGTTTTTCAAACAGAGGCTTAGAGCCCAGATAATTATAGAGCTTCTGCAGCCAGTTCATATCCGTTCCCTGAGGAAACTGTGGCACAAGAAGGACATGACTGACCAACACTTAACAGAAAAGTAAACTCGGCTATATAAAGCAGATTAGACTAAACGCCTACAAAAATATGTCTTTTTAAACTAATATTACATTGACTGATTAACTTCAAATAGCTTGGGTCAACCATCCAGAGCAATGGACAGTGTAGAAAAGAGGTGAAGAAGAGGGTGCAGGCAGGATGGAGTGGGTGGAGACAGGTGTCAGGGCTGATGTGTGACAGAAGGATAGCAGCAAGAGTGAAAGGGAAGGTTTACAAGACAGTAGTGCGTCCTGCTCTGAAGTGTGGTTTGGAGACTGTGGCTCTGTCTAAAAGACAGGAGGCTGAGCTGGAGGTGGTGGAGATGAAGATGCTGAGATTTTCGTTGGGAGTGACAAGGCTGAACAAGATTAGAAATGAGCAGATCAGAGGGACAGTGAAGGTGGAGCAGTTTGGAGATAAAGCCAGAGAGGCCAGGTTGAGATGGTTTGGACATGTGTTGAGGAGGAATAGTGGATATATTGGGCAAAGAATGTTGGAGATGGAGCTGCCGGGTAGAAGGAGAAGAGGTAGACCTCAGAGAAGGTTTATGGATGTAGTGAAGGTGGACATGGAGATGGTTGGTGTGAAAGTAGAGGAGGCAATGGATAGGGCAAGATGGAGGCAGATGATCCGCTGTCGCGACCCCTAAGGGAGGCAGCCGAAAGAAGAAGAATTACATTGACTGATTTGATTGTGCAGCTGTAGAAGTGACATTGTGTTGAAATCAGACCCTCCGATTAAGCTCAAGCCTGGCCAACAAAACGAGTGCCTAAAGGATTTCTAATGGCGAGTAATAACTGATGTTGCACTTTACTCCTAGGTTAGGCTGGGAAACTGACATGTTTTGCAATAAACTGTCTTTATAGAGTTTCGCACCAGACATTCCTCATCCAGCAAGTCCAGGATACCCATCTTAGCCTCGATCAGATCAATGACTGGCTGGTTGTCATAGAAATCAATTAGTGTCCATGGGATGTCCTCCTTCATGTACTCCTCTTGCTCCAGTTTAAATACATGCTAATGGAAGACAATCATAAGCTAGGTCAAAAAAGCTGTGGTCCTATCAGTTTGAAGTTCATTACTTCAATGAGGAAACTGAAGTGGAATGTAAATACAGAAAGAGGTGGGTACATACCAGGTTGAACTGCTGTTGCAGTTTTTCATTAGCATAATTGATACAAAACTGCTCAAAACTGTTCACATCGAATGTTTCAAATCTAGGAAATAATGAGATGGCAGGGTTAGATAGATCTTCAGTGAAGTATACATTAAAATTAGAAGTTCAGCATGGAAATGAGGTCAATGACTCTATTCTGAATTACAATCAGCCATAACATTAAAACCTTCTTGTTTCTACACTCATTGTCCATTTTATCAACATCACTTACCATATAGATCCACTTTGTAGTTCTACAGTCACAGAGTGTAGTTCATCTGTTTCTTTCCACACTTTGTTAGCTCCCTTTTACCCTGTTTTCCAATGGACCCCCACTCATACCAGTGCAACACAGTGTCACTGCAGTGCCGAGAATGAAATAGCATATGACCAATACCCAAACAATACCTGTTGTATTAAAGTCCTGACCATTAAGGAACAGGGTGAAAAGGGTAATGCAGAGAAACTGATGGACTACAGTCTGTAACTGTATAACTACAAAGCGAACCTATATGGCAAGTACAGCTGATAAAAGGGACAATGAGTGTAGGAACACAGGGGTGGTTTTAATGTTTTGGCTGATCAGTGTAACTTTCTGAACTCAGCTCTTTGAGTTTTAGAAGGGGTAATAAGAATGGGGTAATAACTCATTTGTGGACAAACTTCTCTAGTGAAGACCAAAGCTCAAAATAATAAAACATATTTTTTCACATTCCTTAAAGATTAACTATTTACCCATAAATATCCAGCACTCCAATGAAAGAGTGCTGTTTGCCAGGCACACGCAGTGACTGGTTGATCTTGTGTATGACACAGTCGAACAGATAGGCGTAAAGGTGCTTGGCCAGTGCATCGCGGGCATTGATGGCACGTTCCCTCGGCTGAGGTTTGACCACTGTCTCAGACGCCAGGACGATACGCCGATGACACAGCCAGCGGCTCATATTTTCTTGTCTGACTCCCAGAAGATCACAGAACACAGCCAGGTGAGAGCCAGAAGACTGGAAGAGAAGCAAGAGAACATTAATGCTGGATCCATAACGGAAGTGTTCAAGACAAGAAGAGGGGAATGTTAGTGAACATTCTATACTTTCACAGACAACATCCTTATTCCATAAATTATTACAGATTATTTTTGCAACAAATATGTATGTAAAAACTGGGTAATTCACATGCATAATCACTTTTTGTGATTTTTACTTTTTCTGCACAATTTTAAAAAGCTGTTTCCTTCTCTTTAAAAATTTTTCTATATAGAAGTAAGTTATATGCAAATGTTTGAACACCTACAACTGAATTATGTTTTGCTGATTTTATATCTTGCTGTTGTCGGAAGAAAACCTATTCTTCATGAAAGTTATATAGAATGTTAAGGACAATAGGTATTTTCAAATAATTTCAAAAACCGAAAACTATAAAAAATGGAGATGAGGTTTTCCTCCAACAGCAGCAATTTAAAAGTAATCTTCCACAGAGGACACACACAAATACACCAAATTTTACCGTAAATTCTGTTTCTACACTAAACAGAAAATATAAAATGTGCCTTAACTTTTACACATGCCACATTTTTTGTTTTATTAATTTCTCCAATATGTAAAGTTCAGCAAATAAACAACAATTATGTATTAAAATGTGCAGATGTGTGTTTTCTGTAAAGGATGTTTTCACTTATTTTCACAACAAAACATCTGATTCAACATTTTTGCGGATGACTGTATCTGTGCTATGTAATCACAAATGCCTTCTATAATTACACAGCTGAAATATAACTTACGCTGATGGACGATTGGTCAGATCCAACTGCTTTGATCACCACATTGCCCAGGTGCAGAATTGCTGCCAACATCTTAAACACATCAGCCTGAAAGTCCTCCTTCAGTCCTGCAGGGCGAACAGCACAGCACCTTCATCACCACCACAAGCCACTGGGACAGTGATACTGTATGGAAATCTGTGCTGAAGCCTCACACAAAGTCATCCTGCTGAAAATGTAATGGGCAAATAAAGAGTCCGTGCTTCTCACCCAGTAGATTGAAAGTGCGGCGGGTTTCAGCCATGTCAGCGCGGTCATCCACTCCTTGGATCTCTGTGTCCCCTCCCATGCAGGTGTAGTTAAACTTGTCTGCACTCACTAAAGGGATAACAGATTATACATGAGCAAATACCACTTGTTTTCAGGAAAGAATAACGCCTTTGAGAAAATACAGGGTCCAAAAATCACACCAAAATGGATTTTTAGTTCTGAAGCATTCTGAACTAGTTGTGTAGCTTTAAACCTGGCCTTTAGAAACTGGCCATTGAAAGATTTAATAGAAAGGTACTCTCACTGTAAGAAATAATTCAATGTTGTAACTTTTAAACAATTTTAACTAGTTAATGTCAAAACTAAAATTGTGATTTTACTGAACTCGATCATTGTTTTGTTAACATACTCATCAGTTCAGTAAACTTAACAACATTCAATAATTTATTACAGAGCACAAGAAATGTGAGTTTTACTCAGTTTACACATATTTTTACAGTGTTAGCATTCAGTGAGCAGTAAAATTCAGTACAAATAGAGGCAATACAGAATCACATCTGAGCAAACTAACATTAAAAATTAATAACATAACAGTACTTGGAGCATATTTGTGAATTTGCTTCATGGAGGCGTGAATTGAAAGGTTTTTGATTGAACTTTGATGGAAATCCATAAAGCAGTCAGTCAGGTCTAGGTGACCTTATATGAAATAGGTCTATACTGAGCAAGAGAAACAAAGCAAAGAGTAAAGACACTTACACAGTCTCAGGCTCTTAAACTCTGGCTCCTCTGCACAGGCACACATCTGGTAGAAGATGTGATAGTTTCTCTCATTCTCTGACTACAGGGAGTACAGAATTGATGTAATGTGAAAACTACATAATTCAGTGTAATTCAAACAAATATATACAGTCATGTGCAAAAGTGAAAATACCTTAACACATCCTCTACAGAGAACATTCGTCTGCACATTTCAATGCACAGTTACTGTTTATTTACTGAATTTAACATATTTGAAGAAAAAAAAACATAAAATATGACCTGTGCAAACATTATGGCATATTTGAAAGCTTTTTTCCAATATTTAAAATTTTGCACATGACTGCAAAAGCAAACATTACAAATCATCACATCATCAATAATACAAACCCAAAAAGTCATGAAAAATTCTCTACCTGAAAAACAACCCTCGACTTTTCTAGAAGGTACGTCCTCATGTTGGCTCCAATGATCTGGTATCTTCTGTCAAAGCTGATTTCAGTGTACTTCCCAAATCGACTACTGTTGTCATTCCTTGTGGTCTTTGCGTTACCTATTGCCTTCAAATAAACAGCTGATTATCTACTGCCTTTCAAATATACACTTAAAGCACTGATATTGGTCAAATTAAAATACGGAGCTTTACATTTAACTGTAATGTAGTCAGTTCATTTTATATAACATTAGAGGATGAGTGAGGTGAACTGTTCAAAAGTGAACAACAATACCTCCGTGATGGGGTTCGATGCTAAAACTTTGTCCTCTACTCGTTTGTTGCTGCTAGATTTGCTGACCATTGCAAAATATCTCATAGCGTAGCGAGCGGACACAGTCTTCCCTGCTCCAGACTCTCCACTCACTATGATAGATTGGTTCCGATTGTTCCTGGATCAAAAAATTGACAGCACGACAATATCAGGCATGGTAAAACTGTAAAGTCATACATTTAACACTCATTCATTGAGTCCAAGCTTAATGAAGACAAAAAAATAAAAAAATACCTCCAAAAATTAGTTCTGGCAAAGTAGAAATAAGTCATTACATGACACAGTGGGTCGATAGCATGTCTGCTGGTTCTTGTCAATGCTAGCTTGTTGAAATACATTAACACTTCTACCTTGCCATCTGCTTGTATGCTTCTTCTGCCACTGCAAATATATGGGGGTCAAGATCGCCCATATTCTGGCCAGAATAAGCATGGATGACGGCATCTCCATAAATGGGGAGCTGTTTATAAGGATTGACAGCCACTAAGATAATTCCTAAAATACACAATGGTCAATAGAGATATAGTGAGATAGCACAGACAGAGGAAAGCAGAATAGTTTATCAAAAGTGAGATGATGATGATGATGATGGTGATGTTTAAATGACCAGGGTCAGATATCTATCAGCCAACATACATATTGATAAAATATAGAAAGTGGAACTAAATCCACATGAATTGGCATTATGAAGAAATGTAATATTTATTTCAGTAGAGTTAGAAACGCAGTAAAATTAATAAGATGATGTTTTATCACAGTAGCCCTGTTTCACCTTTCGCATTCTACTTTTCTGGTGTACAACAAATACATCATCAAATATCGTTTTGAAATAGATATGAATCTGATGTCATTGTGATGCCTAGTGGGCAGTAACTACACTGAAAAACTAATGCTTTGAATTTACACAATTCAAATCTGTGAAGTGGTTTCACATAAATAAAATACATAACATCAGCATGGTTCTTGCCCAAGGAAGTAAACTGAAACATAGCCAGTGTGTTGATGTGACCTATATTATTTACGTGCTTCCACATGACCCATTTGAGTCCTGGACCTTTTTTCACCTTTGTGAAATCTGGAGGGATTTGTACTTTTCAAAAAGACAAAAAGGGAATATTGCAATATTTTTTTTTACTCCAATACAGGCTGTCTTCCGGAAGCTACTTCTACTCTAGTCGTTATTTCACCAAAGTGGCATTAATTATTGTATGGCTAAAGGCTGAGTGTGGATAAAGCCTAACCTCTTTTGCCTATTGCATTACTGGTATTCAATGCTGGAAACATAACCATTGGATAAGCTACTTTCTAATTCTGGAACAACTTCAAGGGCAAAAATACTGTATGTAGTTCCAGCCTGGGTTCCACTGATTCTGCTTTTTCCTTATTAAATAGTCACACTGCTGTCCGGGTTCCCTCACCGCAGTATGTGTAGATGATTCTAGAGTCCACAAATCTGACACGCAGGTTGTGCAGCACTGCAGGCTCGTGCAGGTAACTCAGGGCTGTCAGGTCATTCTCCCCCACCAGGATGTCAGGGTTACGGAGAGGGGGTAACTGACCAGGACCCTCCACAGGATACTGAAGGACCTGCAGCACAGACATTCAAAAGAGCAGTATGTTAGATTTTACAGCCATCAAAAAAAAAAAATCTTATAAGTTTGGATCACCCTGCAGTTTTAAGAATTTATAAAGTTATGGATGGAATATTTCACAGCGAACTACAGTCAACTACTGACAGTCAACTATTTGGGAGAATTTATATGATGTAATTTTAGTTTAAGACTAAACTTAAATCATATAGGATTTAAGACTTTTTCGATTGTACCAAGTCATTATTATCTTTGTATTGACTGTTTTACATGTCCCTGACCTGTATGTACACCCAACACTGTATGTTACTGTCCTTCCCTTTCTGAGAAATGCAATAAAAACATGAAAAAACAGTACTAAGCTTACTGGACACAGTAACAGATATTCTGGGGGGAAAAAGATGACCTAAATATGATTGAAATTTAACTTAATCTACAGCAAATGGCAGACACTCATGATCATATAGAGTCTAAGTCTAGAATCAAGTCTAATCATGTTTCAGACATCTGGCTCAAGAACTCTTATAGGAGTCTTAATAATGATAATGGTGTTCCTACCAGGACGTGGAACTGAACTCCAGTCTGCAGCAGATGGGTGTTATCCACTGTATTAAAACTCTCTGTTATTAACGAGTCATAACTCTCTTTAAGCATGAAGTCTCTTTGAGCAGCCCATGTTGCCTTGCTTAAATCCTTGTGATCACAACAATGTAAAACTTGTGTCCATGACAGGTCAGAGTTACAGAGGTGGTATCGCTACAGGTGGTGGTACTGCACCAGAGGCAGCGCCCAAGAGTGATGACGCCTTGGTTCCACAAGGCTGAGCTGAATATACTGAAATGTGATCATATTATTCACACAAACCAAGAAGGCAGGTTTATAGTCTGACAGCAAAAAGGATGAAGCTCACTCTGGGGTCTATGACTGATGACTGTGCACACATATCTGAAGCTTACTGACTTGAAAAACAAACACAGGTTAATGTACTTACTTCAGTATCCCAACTCCCCCACCCTGCCCTGCACAGGCTCTCTGCAGTGCAGACAGCTGAGTAATACCGTTAGCTAATTATCAACTACTTCTTGACCTGAATCAAGTGTGTGAGAGAAGGAAAAACACAAACTGTGCAGTGCACATGAGTCTCTGGGTCTTGTAACAGCATTATAGAGGCTTTATAGATCAGTAATAAGCATGACTTTCTCATTTGTGAGCAGAACACTTTAGAAGGGCTGAAAGATAAAACATTTTTACATTGATAGAGTGCAATTTTCAAATCACAAGAGCTTACTTTATCAATGGCGTTGTTTTAACAAGTGGGACATTTAACCCAACAATATTGAGCTCATAAATTGTCTGTAGATCATTTGACCAATCAGATGTAACTAAACTCCCAAATGCTATGAACATGACAACACGGCCACAGCTAACTGGCAGTTTGACACACTACATTCAGCATTCATGCCAGAAAATGTGGATATGCTGGTCTTATTTGCCAAAAAAAAGGCCTGGATGTCAAGTTACAGAAAAGAACTATAATTTAAATAGCAGTTACATAGAGGTGGGTGATATGGCAAAAATACAACACCATGACGTCTCAAGACTTTTTTTTCATTACACAGTATGTCTCAATATTTTTTTGCTATCATCTTATATGGTGTAACAGACAAATAAGAACCAGTTGATGCCATATTTGAAAATAATTTCATTTTTAAAATATGATCACAATTTTTATTCAATGGTCCATATCCCGTTCTGCTGTAAATCCAGTTATGCAGAACTTATCAATCTTTCACTGTAATGAAACATCCGATTCTTCAGTGTTCTACAAATATGATATCCATGATATTCTTGGAAAAACGTAATGTAACATAGCGACATGATTATTGAGATAACGATAAATACACTAGTTACAACACTGGTGAGAAAAATCACAGTTAGATATTTTGCCCAAATTGCTCAGTCCTACACATTAGTTTGTTGAATTGCAATTTAATTGTTTATTGTTCAATTCATGTATGTGTTTATTTCTAATAGTAGTTCTACATTAAACTATAAGATTTCCACAGCATTGAATAATTCTGTAAAATTATACATTATTTCCATATAGTATAACATTTCTGTAAAACTGTCTTAAATGCATCTATAATATTTGTATAATGTACTAAACTATATACGAAGATTATAGATTAATTTTACAGAAATCCTGTAGAAACACTAAAGTTTTTCATAAGGACTGCTCACAGATTTTACTTTTTTAACTGTCTTTTTTAAATGTCTAACCTGCACAATTAAAAAGATGGTTTTGAAGGGTTCTTTAGGAAAGAAAATGATTCTGTATAGGACCATGAACACTCAAAGAACCCTCTGCATGATTAAATGGTTCTACAGACTGACGGAGAATGTGTTGTATATGGTTCTATCTAAAACCTTCTTGAAACAGTTTGTCAGAAATGAAGGTTCTGTGCAGATATATGAAGTGGTTTTAAGGTCCAGCTGTGTAGCGTACATACGCTTTTTCCAGAAGAAAACTACATATTTGTATTTTTTTCATAACCTAATGTTTTAAAATAGAACAATAGCATAAAAAACAGAGACCAGACGAGACCCCCTTGAGGGTATCACCCCAGTGAGTGCAAGAGGGGTGCTGCCCCATTGACAGTTTAGTACCTTCTCCATCAATCTGAAGAACAATTTCTCCATGTAAAGAACCCTTAAGGGTTTTATGAGTGTTCATGGCTCTATATAGAACCATTTTCATTACTAAAGAGCCCTTGAAGAACCACATGCTTTATGTCTGTAGCTCTTCAGACAGACACAGTTCTGTATGACTCTACTTACAGTTCCATCCTCGAGCTGCAGGTGCAGAGCTCGGTCTCCTGGTGTGAAGTCTTGGAGGATTTCTGCTGATTTCCACACCTGCTCAGCGTCAGGGATCCACACTCGGTTATACTGTGAACGAACACGTCAGGACAGTCCCGTCAGAGCCTTTTCTCACAGTGCGAACAGCAAACAGCGGGTAAAACGACGGACAAGTGAATGGTGTAGTGTAGTGTAGTGTAGTGTAGTGTAGTGTAGTGGTGGGAGAACTCAGCTCCAGCTCGGCTTCTTCACTTTTAACATATTAAAAACAGCGGCAGGTTCACGTGTGAGACTTTCTACCATATGTTACACTGATCGTAGTCATAGAAACAAACCAACAACAAAGACAGGCTGTACAGAACAGCGAAACGAGTCGTTTCCCAAAGTCTAGTAGCTCGAGTTAAAGCACAGAACTTTCTTTTCCGCCGTACTTTAGTGTAGAGTTCCTGCAGAGCCATGATCTCCGGCTCGTCCACGGACACACTCCGCTCCCGCTGCTCGCCCTCCGGCCTGTACAGTGGGGTGGAGCCGGGGGGCTTCACTTCAGAGAAATGTCCCACCACCGGCGCGTCATCAGGGGAACTGGGTCACCCTCTCACTCGCCCCCAGCGCTCTGCACTGCTCTGCTCTCCGCCCTCAGGTCTTGTGACACCTGCTTGCTGTAGGGGTGTGTTCATTTGAACAAGGATTCAGAAAACAAAAGAAACAGGATCCTCACTCATGTAGAGCTGAGCACAGCAGAGAGCGAGAGAGAGCGAAAGGGAGAGAAAGGAAGCGAAAGGAAGCGATAGGGAGAGAGAGAGAGAGAGAGAGAGAGAGAGAGAGAGAGAGAGAGAGAGAGATGGGGTTGAATGAATATTCAGAAATGAGAAAGAAAGAATAAATAAATGAGAATGAATGTTCGTAAGTATGTGTCAGGGATGAATTATTGACCGGGTCAGTGCCCAGAGACCAGGACCGCAGACCACAAGAACTCCAAGGAGGTTCAAATACTTGGGACAACCCACCGCAGATATAAATACCAGATGATCGAGTAGCCCCAGAATTTGTACATCAAGACATGTTATGTTCTCAAGCCCTTCAGGTTTTATATCATTCCGACTGGTGTATTACTGTTGCTATTCAAATGAAATGAAGATGGCTTCTGGCTTCAAACCATTCCTCAGGACTCCAGACAGCTTTGCTCCAACCTAACTCATAATGCTAGGAATAGAGGACCGTCTTGGGGCTCCTGCGCACTGGTTTAAAGACCTAGATGGCGATTTAGACGGCATGTCATCCCTGTGTTAGTGTTTATTTACTTTTGGAGACCCACTGCTCTGCGCAGTTTCAACTGTTCCCTGGTCCAACACTTTTGATCATGTTGATAACTGAGCTCTTCATGAGCTGGACTGGGTGTGTTAGGGCAGAGCAGACCAGAAACTAGAGTTGGAAACCATGGCAATTAAAAAAAAAAAAAAAAAAAAAAAAAAAAAAAAACACAGCACATTAATAAGACTTAATATATTTGAAACAAATTTGCATTACTCATAGTCCACATAAACTATTGTTTAACCTTTTTTTTTTCTTATATGCTGTGGTTACAAGTGCTTGTTCCCAGGGGCCTTACAAGACCATGATACCCCCCCACCCATTGTGTATGTTTATATATGTGAGAGGAGAAAAAAAAAAAAAAAAAAAAAAACACATGACAACAAAACATTCGTAAGCGTGTGTAGGCAACAGCGAGAGAAAGCAAGATAGAGACAAATGCCTAGAGAGATAGATGCAGAGCGAGACGTAGGGCAGTTGGGGGGGTTGCAAGAGAAATGGAGGGTCGCCTTGCTCTGCACATTTATACACCCTGCTAACTCTGCACATCTGCCTCAGCCCATAAAGAGCTTGTCCATTCATTCATTTTAATAGGGAGTATTAGATGAGAGAAAGCAAAACAAAAAAGGTGTATATTGTGGGAGGACCAGGATTGAGATTAGGA
The DNA here is from genome assembly GCF_015220715.1 of Pygocentrus nattereri. Classification (NCBI taxonomy): domain Eukaryota; kingdom Metazoa; phylum Chordata; class Actinopteri; order Characiformes; family Serrasalmidae; genus Pygocentrus; species Pygocentrus nattereri. The sequence goes on along the minus strand of NC_051221.1, from coordinate 32,830,599 downwards.
ACACCTGGTGCAAAAGCTTTACAGTTTACACTCCACATGCTCTTATACGGTTCTTATGATCTACTGTAAAAATATCACAAACATTAATAATGACAGAATGGGGAAAAATAAAGGCTTTCATTTTTCACTTTTATTTTTAAACAATTATGTTTTACTTTAAATAACATTAAAAAACATTTTCTGAACATTCCTACTCACACATATGTACATATATATGAACATTCCAGAGATCGATACAAAATCCTTTGCTTTATTATTGTTTAATAAACAATCCTTAATAACTTAATAAAATAAATATCTAAATCAATTGGGGGCTGGTCGAAGCCATTCCATTCCTTACACTGCTAATTACTTAGCTTCATGGACAGACACCAGTGTCATATGTTTTGGGTTTTGGCCACAAAGGCTTACAACAGAAATGAAATTATATTAAAACTAAAGATAAACTAAGAAAAAGCAGAGGCTAAGTGCATAATGACATGTTCCAAATAACACTGTCCCAACTTAGGAAGTTTACATTTACTAAAAGGCAAACTGAACAACACCGACATCAATTCAAGTCAGTGTTGTACAAAAATAACGTTTTCAACACAGGAACAGATTAATGTACCAAATACTCATCAGCACCATCTGTTGACCAAACAACATCTGTTATCATTAAGGCAACATGCTCATTTCTTAGTAACTAAACCCAGAGATGTCCTCTACAAACTTGTGAAGTGCATTTAAAAATGTTAAAGTCTCCTCTGTGAAATTCTATAATACTAAGTGCTTAGTAATAAAAGGTGAATACACGTGAATATGGTGAGAGACTTAACCGCCATGGTAAAGTTACCATGTTCAGAACTATCGTTTTCACATAGTCTTGTTTTCAAGAGCAGACGCTGTCAACTGTTGAGCAGCAGGTCAGAACAGATTCAATAGAGGAATGGAGACAAATAAAAGTGACTTTGGTCAGTTTGCTTGTAATCTGGTACTTTAAACTTACTTGGAACTTAAACTGAGAGCTAAAGCCTCCATTTTTTAACTTTGGTGCCATGGAAGATTTCATTCGGCTTCAAGAAAATCCAATGATGACATGCCTTTGGAGGCAGTTTAGAGGCGTGTGAGGAAGTTGATGTTGAGGCTGGCAGGTATCTGAATGTTCTCCAGGGCCACATGAGAAGGGTTAAAGGGGAATGTGATGGGGAAAACTGTTTTACTGTCCATCAGCAACTGGGGAGATTCCTGCCGGTCCTTTAACAAGGCCTGTAGAGAGCAAACACAGAGGGAAATTTGACGGACAATTGACGCAACGGAGATTTGTTTTGACAAAGAACTGTGAGAGAATCAAAGAGGACTAATATACCATTAAACAGCTTAAAATACATTGGGACCCTGGGGTTCTTGTGTGGGCTCTCGCACAAGAGAGACAGGTTTGTTTAGAAACCGCCTGTGTTATTTCTCTCTGCTACACATGATGCTAGCTTTACCGCAGATTCCCCTTCGTTTACTTCACGTGAATGGAACTGAAAATAAATGCTGACGTGCTTTGGAACTTCAGCTCACTTCTAGGTGTCTTGCTGCAGTAAAAAACGACCTATTAGGACTACATGTTAGTGAAGAGCACCCAAGTTAACTGTAACCTCTGATCCTCGTCTATGGCTGGTGGGGAGTATTTTCTTTATGGGTTAAGTGTCCTGGTGGTTATGAAATTAAGAAAACACTGCTATAATGATGGAAAATGCCTTGTTTTTATGTGGAAAGTACATGGATGTGGCTTTGGAAAGCACTTGCAGTCTAAAGTTTCTACAGCAGGGAGCACTGTTAGCATGCAAGTCACCTGAAATCTGCAGCAAAAGAAGCTCATGAATGCACACATCTGCAGTAACGCTTATTATATTGACAGATAAAGAATTAAAACTGTTAATACTTAAATTAAAAAAAAAAAAAAAAAACTAAATGAAATACAAAGTAGGTCAAAACTACCACAAACCACACATATTTTTGCAAATGTAATCAATAATCAAGATATTTTAACTTTACCACTTTTGTGATATTGGCCAGGCCTAATGCACACATGCACAGACATATACAGACACAAACATCTCACCTGTACGGATTTCATGCATGAGACAGACACTCTCTCCTCAAACTCATTAACTGGTGTGTAAAGGTTGAGTATCTTCACAATCTGTTGGAGACAAAAGAAAGAATAGCATATAAAATCTAAGACACTAAGTTTTACGCTTTATTCTTAAATCATTTATTAAAGGACTGGTTCGGAGGGAAAAAAAAAAAAAAAAAACAAAAAAAAAAAAAAAAAAAAAAAAAAAAAAAAACACATGAGCACCAGACTTCAAATCTTTTCCATGAATTCATCCCCAAAACTTCTCTTCCCATATCCAGATCTTCATTAGGGTTGCAAAGACTTCATGATGTAGTCTGAGGTAAAGCATGGCTACAAAACTACAAAAATGAGCAAAAATTCAGGGAAGCCATTTTAGATAACAGGTGTCTTAACGTTCATGTTTGTCAGATGGGAAAACAGGCTCTAGATTATATTCTCGATTTCCATTATTCCTATTTATAAAACTTCTTCAGTTAAAAAATACAATTCACAATTATTTATAAAAAGAAGCAACAGAAATTTCAGACAAAATCTGTAGCATCCATATGCCTGTGTGACATGCCTAACTGTAGCATACAGCTACACAGTGAAGCTTTGTTCATTTTTATAGCTCACATTAAGTAATACTGACCTGGATATGGGTCCGGATATGGTTTGATCATGTTAAGAGAAGTTTTGAAGACGCAATTACAGAAAGTATTTGGGTGACTACTGACATCTAGCAGCAAAATTTAGACATCAAACTCAGCTTATCAACTTCAACTGAGTTAAGTGGAAAATTGTGTATTTTTACTTTTTGCTAAACTATCCCTTTCAAATCTCTAAACTTAAAACCTAATGTAGTTTTGCTGTACTTGACATTAAAAATACATTTCTTATATTTTAGAGCTCAACTTCTGTGTATATATATATATATATATATATACACACACACATATACACACACACACACACACACACACACACACACACACACACACACTTCACGCAAAGCAAAAGAATCAACCTATTACACTGCCCATTACCTGTGTAGCAGTAAGAGCAGTGCACATTGTAGCAATGGCTTTTGCATCTTCCTCAGTCTTTTTATTGACCTGCAGCAATTTAGTAGCCTGAATGAGTGGCTCGAGCATCTCCCGCACTCCACCGACCTGAATTCCCTTATCCATCAGCCACTCCTCCAGCTGACTCACATTATACCTGCACACACAAGCGTTAAACCATCTCTTTGTTTTTCGAACACCAGCGTTAACATGAAATGTATACAAAGCCTTGTTCCCAGTTTGGAGTAGAAGTAAAGACTCTTATTATGCACAAAACTGGCAAAAAACTCACAAAAAAAAGACAAAGCAAATCACATATATACTCAAATAGAACCGGTTTTCCACAAAGTATCTCAGCACAAAGGTGATTTTAAATGGCAGAGCGAGCTTCTCCCCGAATAATCTCTCTACCATTTAAGATGATCTGACATTCAGATGAAACACCAAGATGTTTTGGGGAAACTTGGTCGAGATGGACTCTACAAATGAAATGTCCCTGTGGTGCCCCCCAGTGGTACATACCTGATCTGCAGCCCTTTGCTCCAGGAGCACATGTCCTTGCGAAGAAGCAGACTGTTAAGTGTGACAGCACAGATGAAATAAAACTGCTGCTTGACCACCTGTTTGACGAGGTCAGTGTCATTGCCGTGCTGCAGCAAAGTGGAATGGAATGATTCAAGTTGTTTCAGAATAGAGTCCAGAGTGTAGGAGCTTTCCTCAGGAAAACTGGAGGTACGTTTCCTCAATCCTGTGGGCTTCAGCCCCAACACTACTGGGATGGTCTCCTGCTCCAACATGCCTGCCACTGGGGCCAAAAAAGGAGAAATTCATAAGCAAGAAAGCTTGATTGAACACAAAAATGTTGAAAGAAAAAAAAAAAAAAAAATAGAGAAGCAAGAAGTTTACAATTCTAAAGACCGTAAACAAGACTACACAAGCCTCGTTTTGCAAGACTGCCAAGGCACACACTCTGTCCTCTGCAACTTTTGAATAACGCCAAGGGTGTAGCCACCAGAGGACTCGGTCAGTACATGACACCCCTGAAACCCCCACACCTCTCACTTGTGGGTTCAGTATTATAAAGCCTGCAGCAGCATGTGCATTTTTACAGTAAAGCCAATTTAAGTGCTTGGTGCAGCAATATCCCCTCCCGCCAGCTCTCAAACATGATCTAAAATTAGCCATTTTAGTGTCTAGATTTTTTAGCCGGACACTCCTCGCACATGTACATTTCAACAAAGTTCATCAGTCAGTCAGTGAGCAAAATTGTCTTTTAGACCATCCTGCCAAGTGGTCTTGCAAAAAATGAAAAGAATGGAAGGAAAAAAAAAAAAAAAAAAAAAAAAAAAAAAAAAATCAAGAAAACAGCTATTAAATAGTTCTGTGGTAGTGGTATCACGCCCTTACCAATCATAGGCTGAAGGATGCTTTCCATGCACTTGATGAGCTGTTGGTAGATCTGGATGATCAAGTCACTCAGAACCTGCCTGTACTCAGCCAGGTCAAAATTTAACAGGCACTGCTCATTCTGCTGAGGAGTATTGTGCTTAGTGAAGGCCTACGAAAATTCAAATAGAGGTTGAATGTTATGGGTTGAATATACAAATATCACTTCTAACAAATGTTGAGATGGTATGTGAAATGCAAAAAAATACAGCAGTGACTTGTAAATCCACTTTGACCAAAAATTATAGGGAGAAGACATTTCTGTAATTTTTAAATGTGTAATGGGCAATCCCAAAAACACAGAAAATTACTGCCTGTAAAAATTCTGAATACCATACTGAATGCTTTAATCCAGTGCTCAAACAGGTACTGGATTAAACAGTCACAGTCACGCTTCTGAGATTATGCACTATATTGCCAAAAGTATTTGCTCGTCTGTCTTCACACACATATGAACTTGGGTGCCACCCCATTCTTAATCCATAGGGTTTAATATGATGTTGGCCCATCCTTTGTAGCTACAACAGCTTCAACTCTTCTGGGAAGGCTTTCCACAAGGGTTAGGATTGTGTTTATGGGAATTCATGGCCATTCTTCCAGAAGCACATTTGTGAGGTCAGACACTGATGTTGGACGAGAAGGCCTGGCTCGCAGTCTCTGCTCTAATTCATCCCAAAGGTGTTCTATCGGGCTGAGGTCAGGACTCTGTGGCCAATCAAGTTCTTCCACACCAAATTTGCTCATCCATGTCTTTATGGACTTTGCTTTGTGTACTGGTGCGCAGTCATGTTGGAACAGGAAGAGGCCGTCCCCAAACTGTTCCAATAAAGTTGAGAGCATGAAATTGTCCAAAATCCCTTGGTCTGCTGAAGCATTAAGAGTGGGTTTCACTGGAATTAAGGGGCCGAGCCCAAGTCCTGAAAAACAAACCCACACCTAATCCTCCTGGCAACTGTCAAACCCAGACTCGTCCATCAGATTGCCAGACGGAGAACCGTGATTCTTCACTCCAGAGAACACGTCTCCACTGCTCTAGAGCACAGCTTTACACCACTGCATTCAACTCTTTGCACTGCGCTTGGTGATGTAAGGCTTGGATGCAGCTGCTCAGTTATGGAAACCCATTTCATGAAGCTCTCTATGCTGTTCTTGAGCTGATCTGTAGGCCACATGAAGTTTGAAGTTCTGTAGTGATTGACTCTGCAGAAAGTTGCAGACCTCTGCGCACTATGCTCCTCAGCATCCGCTTACCCCACTCATTTTATGTGGCCTACCACTTCATGGCTGAATTGCTGTTGTTCCCGAGTTGCTGTCATTCCCAATCGCTTCCACTTTGTTATAATACCACTGACAGTTGACTGTGGAATATTTAGTAGTGAGGAAATTTCACGACTGGACTTGTTGCACATGCGGCATCCTATGACCATTCTGGAATTCTCTGAGCTCCTGAGAGTGACCCATTCTTTCACAAATGTTTGTAGAAGCAGTCTGCATGCCTAAGTCCTTGGGTTTATACACCTATGGCCATGGAAATGATAAGAACACCTGAATTCAATGATTTGGATGGGTGAGTGAATATTTTTGGCAATGTAATGTATCACCTTATGGGCTCGGGAATTATTTGACAAATTACTGTCAATCAACACGTTCATTAGTGCATCCGCAAAGGTAAGACTTTATCGTGCAAAGCAGAAGCCATATGTCAACAATGTCCACAACGTCTACAAATGCCACAGACATCAAGAAGTCAATACTTTAGATTGTGTTCTGCAGGCCAAAGAAAAAAAAAAAACAAAAAAAAAAAAAAAAAAAAAAAGAAAAAAAAAAACAAAAAAAAAAAAAAGACAACCCAGACTGTTACCAGGCACAAAGTTCAAAAGCCAGGGTGTGTCAGAGTATGGGGAGCATTAGAGTCTATGGCTTGAGTAACTTGAAAAAAAAGTCAGTGGAAAAAAAAAACAATACATTTGGTAAAATGAAATACTGCCTTTTGTACTGGTTTCTATTTAATACAGGTCAAATAAATTTTATTACATCACTGTTTTCTGTATTTATTAGACACACAAACATACACCCTACCTCTTCTCCACTGTACTGTTTCAGGCAATGCAGGAGGCGGCAGGTGTTGGCCAGCCAAAATGAAGCTGTTTCAAAGTCATCCCCCTTTTTCTGTGAATACAAGTTCCAAAAAAAAAAAAAAAAAAAAAAACACTGTAATTCGTTCGTTATCCTTCATCACAACTGTGAAAATCTAAACAATGACTTATCGTTGTAGTAACTAAGCTACAACAAAATATCATTTCATAACCCCCAGTCCTCTGCTAATACTAGTTTCTACTCAGAACAATGCCAAACATTTTACTAACGAGCTCCACTCCAAATAATCTTGCTAGGGAAACTGTCTTCTGGTCCACTGAACAAATAACTACATAGAGATCACAATAATAAATTGCCCATAGTGTAACTTATGGTGTTAGAAAGATGCCTGTAATATCAGAATTGCTCAGTCTTTACAACAGTCTATAACTATAAATAGACTTTTTATTTCTATTTAGGTATGAAGGTGCTCTCTCACCTTCAGCACATTCTTGATGCTGTTGATGGAAGAGTTAAGCAGCGTGCAGACTTGCTGGTCATTGTTGGTGTAGTCAGCGTGGCGCAGACACATAAAGAGGATGTAGGCTGGCAGGCCTGGGATCAGGCTCACAGCAACCCCTCTGGGCTTCAGATCTGTCCCACAACACAGTACAGTCAGATAAAAACTTCAGCCTACTCTTCTTGGAATATGCTATGGGAACAGACTGTAAAACCACCTCACAAACTTGGGGGAAGCCTGTAGGATATCTGTTATTCAAATTGTTTAAATCTTCTTTCGTACAGAAGTTCAAAAAATTAGCCATTTTTAAAATGTGAAATGCTAAGGTCACAAGTGGAGCTAAAATGCTTTAGATAGATAGATAGATAGATAGATAGATAGATAGATAGATAGATAGATAGATAGATAGATAGATAGATAGATAGATAGATAGATAGATAGATAGATAGATAGATAGATAGATAGATAGATAGATAGATAGATAGATAGTAAAACAGCAGCAAAAAGTACAAGTCGGACACTTTAAATCAAAATCCCACTTCCTGTGCAAAGAACTTTACCTGTTATGAGGGCCCTGAGCAGCTTGCTCTCGTCCTCCTTCCTACACTCAAGCATGCCCTGGCAGTGTCGCTCTTTGCGGATAATGCTGACTGACGACAGTGCTTCACTTGCCTTGTTGTCTAGAATGGGCTGATCTATCTGGATTTCTGCATATATTAAAAGCGTACCACATTATTTTAGCATATGTTAAAAGGAATTTTAAAGCAATTTTTAAGGTTATGATTTACTGAACGTTATGATTTACTGAAAAGAACTCACGGTCTGACTCCTCGACCTTCTTCATGTACATCTTCAGTTGTTTTTTTAGTTTGCGAATAGTCTTGTCCTGTTTGTCCATCTGCTCCATTAGATCCTATGATTATCAAACTTCTTTTTACCATTCATTCTTCAAGACCATAATCAAGGGAGTATGATTTAAGCCAAATCAACATGCTGCTGAATGAACTAATCACTAAAGCTGTGAGAAACTCTGCACGGACCACATTATGGCGGGTGAGGCGGCTGATCTCATGTTGAAGGGCAGTGTGCACGCGGCCATCCTGAGGCAGCTTCAGTGTGTTTGTGAGAAGCTCCTGCTGCTGGTCTCTCTCCTCCCTCAGCGCTTGCAGCTGTGCTCTCAGAGCTTGAAGCTCCTCAGCATGATCCTGTCTCTCAGTCTGCAACTGAGACTCCAGCAACCTACAAAAAGATGTACCAAGTGAAGTAGGTAGAGACTACTGCACAGTGCTGTGACAAAAGGCCTGAGAAAACATTTTAAAAGATTTAAAAAGCTATTTAATTAGGCAGTAAGTGTTTATTTGCTAAGAAAAAAAAAAAAGACAATTCTGTTACATCAGCTAAAACACACTCACATTAGTAAGCATCATGCAGATTGATTAGAGGAGAGAGAGAGACATTCTACCCAGACAAAACAAGGTCAACCAACGTTCTACTATTTTCAGTTGTCTTGAATTGATAAACCACATGAACTAGAGTCACTGAGGAGAGACATTTTAGATTCCCACAACAATCAAATCATACACCAACTAAATGTTTCTGCTTGTTGCCATTTGTCTGGTTGATGTGCTTTGGCCTTAACACTAGCCTACTGGTGTCCCTGTTGTACTGTCACTGGTCCACCACTTAAATAATATCTGGGTAGAGCCCAGCACACATGGGCTACAGTAAACAATGAGCAGCTATATGGTACATGTATGTATGTGTGTGTGTGTGTGTGTGTGTGTGTGTGTGTGTGTGTGTGTGTGTGTGTGTGTGTGTGTGTGTGTGTGTTTGCATGCGTGCATATGAGTGTTGATTCCTTTCAGCCTACCTATTAGTTTCTTTCAAGCCCTCATATACCATATACAGCTCTCCATCCTCATTCAGTTCATGTAGATCCAGAGTGGGGGATCTGAGCACAGAGACATACACAGGCATATAAAACAAGGAATCAGCTGTTGGGACTATTGTGTGTATTTGTAGCAGTGGTCTGTCATGAACACCGGAGGATGTGGTAACAGGTTAGTTAGGAGTGTGTGGTGGAGAACGTACCTGCTGGTGTCACCAGAGTCGCCTTCACTTGCTGCTTCCTGAAACAGCAAAATGTACTGCATGTGAGTCAATAAGGAAGTGGAAGAAATACTGGGCTTGTGTAAAAGTAATGGGGCAGTGTAGTAATTAAATATCACCAACTTCTGTATCTCCTGATGTCTTGCATTATTGCATATGCACTGCTAACCTGTGCTATGTGTGATATCATTAAGACTCTCCTATAGACCACCTTTGTACATAAACAGCTAGTCCTATTGCTTTCTCACACTTGCCCTCTGCATAAAAAGAACACACTGCATAGTTTCACTTCTTAGTCAAGTGAATGTATATTAGAATTTACCCCAATAAACAAAATAATACAAATAGAATGTATGCATGTATATAGTGAGTGCAAGTCTGTCTATATTTGTTTTCACCTTATATTTGAAAGCCTCCAGGTTGACCAGCTGAGTGCGCAGAAGAAGTACCTCCTCCTTTCGCACTTCCAGTTCCTCAGTGATGGAGCTTAGCTGCTCAAGAAGAACATTATAGGCTGGGGCTCCAGGGGACGCCCGCCCTGAGCCTTTCCCCAGACTCAGAGACACTCGCAGGTCATTCAGGTCCTTCTTCAGTCTCTTATTGTCTGACTCCAGCTCTTGCCGCTGGTGGAAGTGAAGCACCAGACAATTTATATTATTTCAGCAGTCAAAACACTTTGGCCTGTATGGTTACATCCTTATTAGGATTTTATTCTGATTTGAGTGAGTCATTTATATCCAGACTGCTCATGGGTCAGCGTCCCAACTGGCAGCTAAAATAGTCAAAAGCCTCATCCAAATTATGTAATACTGATAGATCTGCGCTACTCTAATCAATGGGCTACACAGGTCTTAAACTTGGTTTGCAAGTACCATAAAACCACCTAGATATAGACTTACCTTCTGTGCTTCATAGTCTCTCTCAGCTATTAATGTTCTCCGACACTCTTCCAGTTCCTGAAAACAAAAAAAAGTATGTGTTGTAATGGTGTGAGTAATATAATGCCCTCAAATACAGGCACCCCTGGTAATCAATGTGCACAACGGGCTGTAAAAACAATCTTTATTGCTCATCCTTTTGATCTTTTATTCAAACTATAAAAAAAATCTAAATTTTTTGAAAACAGTAATTAAAAGAAAAACCTCTTTCCTCAAATCTGTGAGTGTCACAATTACTGCCACCCCTTCATTTAATACCTTAGTGCAGCCTCCTTTTGCAAAGATAATTGCTCTGGATCTTCTCCTATAATGCTTCATGAGCCTGCAGAACTCCAGAAGTGGGTATCTGAGCTCTAATTGTCAAGAATTCTATTCTCCTCAGTGAGCAGGTACCTTCGCATGGTCCTGTTGGAGCTGCTCTTCTCTGGAATCCCATTCACTCTGCAAGTTCAGCTTTTCCTGCTCCAGCTCTGCCACTCGCCTCTGCAGCTTCAACAAGAGACCAACATCTACAGCACCCTGCAGCTCCTCCTGGGGAGCACAGCAACAAGAATGACTAGTACAGCAGAAGAAGAGTTCTTTGCATCTTTCGAAAAAGGACTATTCCATTCTTATGTTTGTTGATGTCTCTGTCCTTTGCACTCTGATTTCACTGTAGTGTGACTGCAACTGCTGCCAGACACAGGACTACTCTGTTCAAGTTCTGATCACTGATTTAGATACTAGCACTCAATGCTCACCTGTTTCTACTACCTTACAACACTTAATGAAAGCTTAATGACTTTTGAAAACAAAATTTATTGTTCTGTAGTTCATTGCTCTATACGTGCACATGGTCACTCACCTCTTGACCCTGTAAGCTGACTTCTGACCCTGTAAACTCAGAGCAGTGAGTATACTGTGATTCATTGCTGCTGTAAGCAGAGTCTGTCCTTACGTGACCAGGTTTGGACATATGCTGGGAAAGAAAAGATCAGAGTTAATGGAATTTTCCCCCCTCTTCTTTAAACAGCATTAAGGCTACAGAAATACCAGAACATTATGTGCTTTGTAAATCTCAATAAATGCATGGCCCTTACTGCTGCAGCCTCCCTCTCTGATATCAGATCAGCATGTAGCTCCTCCAGTTTGAGATGTTCAGTCAGAAGTTTCTGGTACCGAGTGCGCTCTTCATTAAGATCTGTCTGCAGATGTTCAATGAGCTCCTGATGGGCTTTCTGCAGCTTATCTGTGAAAAGGTGTATATTTAGTAGTGGAAAGAATGACACCTTTAAAGTAACTTGACATTTAGATATAACCCCCATACCATGACAGACAGACCCTGGCTTTGAAACTTTATGCAGGTAGCAATCTAGATGGTCCTTTTAATTTTTTGACCAGAGAAAACATCAATTTTTTCTTTTATCATAAACAAACTGAAAGGTTGTTTTGTCAAACCACAAAACATTTTCACTTTGCATCAATGCAACTTAGATTTATCCTTTATGCACAGAGATTTCTCCAGAATTCTCTGAATCTTTTGATGATATTATTCACACAAAAGGATTAAAACCTCAAATCCTTGCATTCCCTGGCTACAACATTATTTTTAAACTGCTGTATTTTTTGCTGACATGTTTTTGGCAAAATCGTGAGCCCTGATTCATCCTTACTTATAAAGGACTCAGCCTCTCTTGGATGTTCATGTGAAGTGAAGTCACTTGCTGTCAGATAATTAAGCCAACAACAAGCACAAAAAAACTTGTACGCTGAAGCAGTTTCGCTAGTGCATAGCGTAATTACCTTTTACGTTGAATCACAAAAGATATTCTGCCTGCGAAGACCAGAAACTCCCAGAAAAACTACATTTCAAACAAACACGTTTTTAAATTCATTCTCTATTAGAAGCAAGATTAGCATGTCCAAAAACAACCTGCAGAGCAGAAACATCTTCAGACCAAAAATGTGCATTTCCCAACAACGGGTCTAACAGAAGTTCCACAAGAAAAATGTTGTTTCTACGCCTGCTCACTTACCTAGTGTGCTTCTTGTAAGCTTGTGTTTATCCTTTCTTTTGAATGTCTTGGCTGTCTAAATTTCCATTTTAGGGATCATATGTTTATCCAAGTGTTAAAAACATGGACTTACCAGTAATCTGCTGACCCTGTTCCTTTATCAGATTGTTCAGGTCATCTTTCTCACTCTTCAGAAGATTGTTCTTCTCGTTCAACTCTTCAACCATCTACGACACCACAGAGAAGAAACTGTTAGTCACTATTATGTTTACTATACATGTTACTACATGCTGTGACTATCTTTTAGCCAATTCAATGACCTTGACAAGTTTCTAAACATTTTCAAAATACTCAACAAAGCATGGAAACTGAAAAAGGAAGTTCAGGAAAGAGTGTAAGATTTTTTTTAATTACCAGAAAAACTTTAATGTCTGACCTTGTCTACGTTATTTTGGTTGGCATTTACTATAGACACTGAATTGATGATGCTAACAAAAGCTGACGTTTTGTGCTGATGCAAGGACACTGTTTGAATAAAAATGTTTTAAGGGTGCAATGACACATTTTTCAAGTTCAATGCAATGAATTTGAATTTGAATGAATATGAATTTCAGGTAAAGCCTATTTGATTACACACCACACAGATTGGTTTGACTCTGATAAATAAACGCTCTCCAGCAGTCTAACAATCACAATCCTAAAAATTTAATTTAGAATTTCCAGTCAATTAAGCTTAGGTGTGTACACAGCTTAAGCCCTGCCGCTCCCTACCCAAATTACTCAAACAGTAAGTAGTTTTAATCTTTCAAAAGATCCCCAGATGCCTAGGTTAAATCATTGAAAGAGAGTAAATGACATACACTGGGGAAAAAGGCAGAGGTCATATCAGCAACACAGTTTTACATTCTGACTGTTTCTAAATCTATTTTTTAAATACCATATTGAACTTTTTATAGTCTTAATATGTTTAGAGTTAACTGTATGGTAAAGTTTGCCAGACCTACAATGGAGTAATGCCAAAATAGACTTCCATTTTTCGATGAACATCCTACCTTTCTGTTCCTCTCCAATTCTTCACGGGTCAATCCCAGCTCCTCTTCCAGGGTGGACACCTGGTCACCAAGATGTCGAGCGTCCTCCTCCACTCCCTGTAGGGCCTCTAACTGGGAGTGCAATTTCTCCAACTCAGAAACGCTACTACTCTCAACCACAATCAAGCGCTCCAACAGCTCCCTGTTCTCCTTATGCTGGTGATAGGATCACAAGTGAAACACTCAGGAAAGTTTACAGCTAAGCAGGGAGTCATGTTCACTGACATCATCTCTAAAACCATGGTATTACTTTGAATAGCGAACAATGAAATATACCTGATCATCCACTTTCCTCTGCAGCTGCATGATCTTGTTCTCCATGCCAACGTTGAGTTTCTTGTAGTGCTCAACCGACCGAGCTTCAATCTTGAGTTTCTTGAGCTCTCGGCGTGCCAGCATCCGGCGCGCACAGCACTGCAGATACACTAGAGCCTGCAGGGTCCGTCTGTACCTCAGCCGCGCCAGCCAGCTGCGAACCCAGCGCTGCACCACCACTACCTTCTGCTCATACCGCAGCTAGACAGGAAACACATAAGCATAGTAAGTTTATGGAGAATGCTTTAAATTCTAACATTCTGAAGTAGTTACAACTATGGAGCAATTATACATGAGTCAATGATAATTCATACCAATCCAGTTGGATGACCATATCAGTCACCAGAGAAGAACATGGAGCATTAAAAGAGTACACCTTTTCTGTATATCTCAGCATATTCAGGTACAGGCCACTGCTATGGAATCCAAGGTGGTTACAAAGGCATTGCTAGGCTGTTGTTATAGTGTCTTAAATGGTTGCTAAAGTCGTCATCCCAGACAGCTGTTGATAATGGCAAGACTTTGCCAGGCCATGGCTATGGAATCCCAGATGGTCTCCAATGTGTTGCTAGACTGTTGCTATAGTATCCTGTAGGTGTGGGAATCTTTAGGCACCCCACGATTCGATTCTGATTCAGAGGGCTACGATGCGATTATAAAATGATTGTCGATCTTTTTTTTCTATACAGGATTCTTTTTTTCTAATGCCTGAGGATGTGGTAGTTTTAAAGGAAAGTATTTGTAAAGATTCATAATGTAAATGCATTATGGATCATTACAAATACTTTCCTTTAAATATCTAAAATCTTTGATTAATAAATCCAATGGAAGTAATGTGGCAAGTGAACTAGAAGGCTCTCATTCACTGAGACGCTGCTGCCACTCATCCACAATAAAATGCGCTGTTAGGGTGAAATAAGATCCAGTGGCAATGGATGTCAACGCTGCATGTTACAGCCGTCATACCTGTTTAATTTAGTGATTTTATAACTTCCGTTGTGGTCTTGTTGTAGAGAGTGGTAGTAAAATATTTGAGACTGGACACTGAATCTCTGCTCCAAAGTGTGCAGCATAGCGCCAAAGCCCTGATTCATAACAACTGAGAAGCAGACTGCAGGTCATATAGCAGTGAAGTCTTGCCTCGCCAGTAGCAAACAAAAAGACGAACATTTAGAGACGAATGGACTTATTCGCATTTATAAGAGCAGTTGGTTTCCTGGTACGTTAAACCTGCAACAAGAGACTGTCTCTCTATAAAAAGTTGCGAAGATGAAGACGCTTCTCTTACAAATTTTCCCGGTCTACCTTAAAACGTGCAGCAGTTACATTCGGTGCCTCAGGCAGAATTTAAGGTGGAATGGGAAAATTCAAACGAGAAGCTGGAGAATGAGAAACTACTTCAGCCTTGTAAAACAGTCGAACGCTAAGAGACATTTTACAATAAGATGCTCTACCTTTGAGGAAAGGTTTTCTTGCGGAGATGGAAGAAAAACTATAGCTGAGCTGAAGCTTAAAGCAGAGCAAAGTAAGTCTGCACTCTCGTTTATATTTTTAGCCTATACTAGGACATTAACACACACAGACATACCGGACATTACATGCTGTGGCTCCAAAAGTGGTTTGACTTTGTTAAAAGGACAAAATGGCTCTTCTTAACATTTGGGTTGTGACTCCTGACCTAACCTGGTTTTTAATGCAGAGGGAGCCAGAGGGATTTCTCACTCATACTTGTGTTTTTGTTATGTGGTGGCAGAGACTGTCCAGGTGCTGCATTCACCCAGGTTCTGCCTTTTACATTCCGTCAACATTACATTATAAATTAAATATTTAGAAAATTAATTTGACATTTATGAATCGATTCAGAATCATTCATGTCTGCATTGCAATGCATCTAAGAAGAGTTTTTCCCACACCCCTAGTATCCTGGGTGTTACTATAGTTTACCTAGGCCATGCTGTGGTTTTCCCAGTAGCTGCTAAGGAGTTGCTAGGGCATTGCTAAGGTAACCTGTCAAGCCAATTTAAATAACTGAACTGAGTTCTTAAACTCAGGTAAAAGCATAAAGGAAATGGTGAGGGATTTTCTCAACACAAAAACTAAAAATGAAAACAGGCAGTATGCTTAACTGTAGAATAAAAAGCTTACCTCCTCACATGGTAAATTACTATTGATGTTACCTAGACTAAACTAAATTTGTATCCAGGAAACTGAAGAAATAGTTCCAGAGTCAGAGTCACTCACATTATCATGCTGATTATGTAGGTGACCTTTTGTACCTGTCTGTACCGAAGTCTGGCAGTGTGGCCGCGTAGCAGGCGCTGAAGAAGCACTGTTGCAGCTCGCTTCCGCTGGTATAGTCGCCTGGCTGCACACATACGCTGGTACTTCTGAATGACCACAGCTGCCTTTGTCCTCCGTAAAGACTTACACAATCTATCCAGAACAAACAGAAAGTTACTGTTACTGATCAACCAGTTAATAAACTGATACTAACTTGTTCAACTGTTGGAGATTTATATAATTTTTTCTAACCTTAACCTGTGGTGTAATACAGATACAACTAGTAACACATTAAACTAAGCAAAACAGTTTCCCTGTACTCACGTTCGAGCCTGCTGTCCCCGCACATATCTCTGGATGGTGATTGTTGCTCGGCGCAGACGCAGATATTTCTTGCGTGAGAGCCAGCAGCGAATGGTCTTCTGGATCTGGACGCAAGCTGCACGAAGCTTGTCAGCCCGCAGTTTCTCTAAATATGCCACTTGTCCTGCCCTGAAGAAGATCTTTGTCTTCCCAAACTTATACTTATCGGAGTCCTGCAGAGCCAAATATTGTCCATAAAATCTTGACATGACCATTCAACACATGGCATTTTGAAAATAAGAATGAAAAATAAAACCTATAATATTTATTTAATTATAGGATTGATGTTACCTGTATCAGCTGTTCTAGAACATTCTGGCATGTCAGCTTCTTGTCTGAGAGCACATCTTTCTGTTTCATCAGCACTCTGTACCGGATGAAAAACTCCTGATATGTCCACCTGACAAAGCCATTAACAAAAACGCATGTCACATAACTAAAACCAGTTGTAGCAGCCATCTCAAAGTCTGAATTTTGTTCAGGCTTACATCATGCATGTCAAAATTCACATACAAAACTCTACTTGAGATTACTTAAATTCAAACAGCTTGAAGCAAGTGTGATGTGTGATTTATGTAGTTGACACTATGCTACACTATATTGCCAAAAGTATTCACTCACCCATCCAAATCATTGAATTCAGGTGATTATCACTTCCATGGCCTCGGGTATATAAAACCAAGCACATAGGCATGCAGACTGCTTCTACAAACATTTGTGAAAGAATAGGTCGCTCTCAGGAGCTCAGTGAATTCCAGCGTGGTACCATGATAGGATGCCACCTGTGCAAGAAGTCCAGTCGTGAAATTTCCTTGCTACTAAATATTACATAGCCAACTGACCTTCATGTGGTCTTCAGATCAGCTCAAGAACAGCATAGAGAGCTTCATGGAATGGGTTTCCATGGCCAAGCAGCTGCATCCAAGCCTTACATCACCAAGCGTAATGCAAAGAGTTGAATGCAGTGGTGTAAAGCACCGCAGCTGGACGCAGAGCCGTGGAGACGTGTTCTCTGGAGTGAAGAATCACGCTTCTCCATCTGGACAAGTCTGGGTTTGGCGGTTGCCAGGAGAACGGTACTTGTCTGACTGCATTGTGCCAAGTGTAAAGTTTGCTGGAGGGGGTATTATGGTGTGGGGTTGTTTTTCAGGAGTTGGACTCTTAATTCCAGTGAAAGGAACTCTTAATGCTTCAGCAGACCAAGAGATTTTGGACAATTTCATGCTCCCAACTTTGTGGGAACAGTTTGGGGATGGCCCCTTCCTGTTCCAACATGACTGCGCACCAGCGCACAAAGCAAGGTCCATAAAGACATGGATGAGCGAGTTTGGTGTGGAAGAACTTGACTGGCCTGCACAGAGTCCTGACCTCAACCTGATAGAAGCCCTTTGGAATGAATTAGAGCGGAGACTGCGAGCCAGGCCTTCTCGTCCAACATCAATGTCTGAGATCACAAATGTGCTTCTGGAAGAATGGTCAAAAAAATCCCATAAAACACACTACTAACCCTTGTGGAAACTGTTTCTGATCTCAAAATTAAATTTAAATTTTGTTTTTCACAGAACTTGTTAGCCACATACTGTACATCTGGGGTAAGGAGGAAACTGTGCATTTTTTCACATAACTGTTGCTTTAAGCCTTTAGTAATAACCAATGTGAAGTGTTTCCGTTTTAGAGAGATTAACCTGGATGGAAAGCCTGCTGCTGAGATACGGACAGTCTCCAGAACTCCACACGCTCTCAGCTGCTGTGCTGCTCTACTGGGGTCCATCCTGCAAAATGAAGGTGTACATGCTGTAATAAATAAGAAAAAAATAATCTTTTTTATGAAGTAACATATCAAAAATGAAAGTATGAATGGGCTCTAACATTAAAGGAGATTTGTGATCATTGGGTTTGATGCAGCGCACATAATGAGGGGTCGTAGCATTCAGGGTGTCCATGAGCAAGTTCAGAGAGTTCCGGAACTAAAACGCAGAAGGAGGAGATGAAAAATGTATCAACTAAAATAGTGAAAGAGTGAAAACTAAAAGCAACATTATCAAGCCAAGATATTTTAAAAACAGACTCACAGAAATGAAATGTTATTGAAGAAAATGAAAAGTCAGTGCAAGATCATCCCACAAACCTGTAAACCAACAGACTTCTTGTGGTCTCTGAGGGACTGGCCCACTCGTGGCATCTTTGTGCGGCCAGATGCTACTGTGCCAGTAGGACCTGGAGCGTTTTCCTCGTCCTGGAAAAGTTCTAGCAGAAACGCAAACTGCAATAGAGGTAGGTAAAGGCAGAGGCATATGAAACATGAGCAGATTGAAAGATAAACTCACACCACATGCCAACACTGGAACATTAGTTCAATGAGAAAATTAAATGCAGCTTAAATGTCAATTCCTTTAAACATAGCAATTAATCCTTTTTTTATAAACTGATGTAGGTTGAACAAGTGGATATATGTAAATGTGACATCACAAAAACAATGAGTTTAAAATGAACTGTTTCTACAGCATATGAACTGGGAAGCTTACAGAACCTTTTAAACCTTTAACAAACTTTACATACTACATCAAACTCCATTATTTAAAAAGGTAAATGTGGTTTTTATTATTTATTATTAAAAAGGTAAATGTGGTTTTCCATGACAATAGGCCTTTAAAACATATCCTGGGCTCATTACAAAACCCACTGTGGGTAATATAGTTCATTACACACAATGTTTCTAAAAAGATTATTTCCCTATTTATATTAGAATATATAGAACCCCCTCAAAGGGGGGTACAAAGTGAAATAACAATAATTGCACCCATTTTGCCAAATACATTCTTAATTTATTTGTTATAACTTTTATTTTACTTTTACTGTGAACAGCAGATGGCAATGGTTTAGGAATGAGGAGGCACTCCAGGAGGGAGGAATCCATCCAACAAAAAAGTGGAATCCAACAGCTAACACCAGCAAAAAACCCCACAAGCTGCAGCATGTTCCTCAAACTTCACCTCAGCAAAGCCTCTAAGCAGAACTGCATAAAGAATCTAGGAGTGCCACACTGGGCTGGACAAACCTTACTCGACTTCAGCACATTTATCTGTTCCTCATTCACCGTGTCTTTGTTTTTCTCCAGAAACCCCTCACACTGATACTCCACCTGAAGCAGAATCAATGGCAGAAAAAAAAAACAGTACAGAAAAGCCAGTAAACAATAATTTTTAATCTGGTTTATGCAGACATTTACATACCCTGTCAGCAAAATGGTGGATGATGAAGGCCTTGTTAGACATGCGTGGTTTGTCAAAATGAGCACTCTTTTTCAGGTGGGTGTTATAAAGCTTCTGAGCCCACGAGCCATCTGATCCTTTTGGCATCTGCAGGGATTGTGGCAGGATAGGAAATGAAAATGACCACACTAGTGATAAAACATAGCACTCATTTATGTACTCATTTAGCAGAACTTGTTAATTTTATTAAAATATCTAATGCAAGAATGAACTAGTGAACAATGTAATATAATTTAAACAGGGAATGAATGCATGAATTAATGCATGAATTAATGTGCTTACCATGCACTCCTCATCAAGCAGATCCAACACCCCCATCTTGGCCTCAATCAGGTTAATGCATGGCTGGTTGTCATAGAAATCAATCAACGTCCAAGGGATCTGCTCTTTCATGTACTCCTCTTGTTCCAGTTTGAACACGTGCTGGACAGAGAATGCTTTGGCTAAGTAATGATACAAACAGCGTTCAGGTGTTTTGGAAACAGTGAACGTTTTCATTCATGCGGAGCAAAGAAAGGACACACAACACATGCCACACTTACCAAGTTAAACTGCTGCTGGAGCTTCTCATTGGCATAGTTAATGCAAAACTGCTCAAAGCTGTTGATTTCAAATGTTTCAAATCTGGACCATAAAATTTAGAACTTATCAGCACAACAAATGGCTCACAATTACAAAATAAAACTGTACTTAATGATGCAAGCATGTGAAATTCTTTTACATACCCATAGATGTCCAGCACCCCAATGAAGGAATGCTGCACACTAGACGAACGCAGAGCCTTATTGATCTGGCTGACTATCCAGTTGAACAGTCTAGCATAGATGTGTTTTGCCAGTGCATCACGGCCATCCACAGCCTCAGTTTTAGCCAAAGGTTTGTTCAAGGTTTCTGTGGCTGTTTTCAGTTTTTTGTGACACAACCAGTGGGCCATGGACTCACAAGACACCATCATCAGTTCACAGAACACAGTCAGGTGACAGTTTTCAGTCTGAAACGGATACAGAGAAAAATAAATAAAACAGTAGGCCTCAAGATTAGCTATTTTTACTTTTGCAATGTAACTTTTTATGGATATTTTATCATTTTATATTGACAACAGTGTTAAAAACCAAAAATGCAAGTCTACTTGAGATTAATGAACAAGTGTTTGTGGTCTGAAGGGTACGTCAGTGATGATTTCGGCATACAGGTTACATAATGCTAACTTGTGGTGTTGTTTACTTTACTTCCTTGTTAGCTACATTAGCCTCAAAGCATACAAAACTAATGGAGTAAACTTCAGACACCAAACTTGGCTGAGGGCATTCGGCTTAATTTGAAATTTTGCAAAACTGCTGCTTTAAAATACTGCTGTACAACATCATAAACTCAAAGAAAGATGTGCTGAAAAGGTCCCTGCTGCATGTTCAGTGGTGCAGCTGCATTCTCTGCCACAAACTCACAGAAACACTGCAGTTTCCTGAGCCTCTTCCAGTCACTTCCACATTGCCAA
The DNA here is from genome assembly GCF_015220715.1 of Pygocentrus nattereri. NCBI lineage: Eukaryota > Metazoa > Chordata > Actinopteri > Characiformes > Serrasalmidae > Pygocentrus > Pygocentrus nattereri. The sequence goes on along the minus strand of NC_051221.1, from coordinate 32,809,547 downwards.
GGTGAAGAATTGCAGCTAATATTCGGAACAAATCTAACTGCTGTATTTCATGAATTCCTGCAATGAAGTAAAAAAAAAAAAAAAAAAAAAAAGATTAATTCAAAAACAAATTTTCCTCACATGAATGCAGTGAAACTATCAGTCTAGGTTATTGTACTGTGAGACTACAAAAAACATCAGCTGCAATTAGCTCTACTATAACAGAGAAAAAGTGAGAGTATTTTTACCCAGAAGCGAGAAAGCCCTCCGGGTGGTTTGCATTTCCTGAGCGTCATCCACTTCATCTATGATAGGGCTTGTGCCTTGGTTAGTGTAGTGAAACTCATCCGTGCTGCCTTCAGAGAGAGTCTGGTTATTCAGATAGAAGTGGCAAAGTAATGCACTGGGCAAAACAACCGTCTAGAAAGCCTATATCTCCAGCAGTATTTCTGATTCTGAACTCAGCAACAGATCTGAGCACAAGTAAACATGGCACCCATGATGAAAAGCACTCTAAAGAATCCAAACATGAAAGTGTTGGTCTACTCTTAGCCATATTTATCACTCACACAAGTGATGGCAGAATTGACTACTGTCAGGAAAAGTGGGGACTACAAATAACCAAGATTATTACCACAGATATTACAAGTGATCTACCACCAGCAAAGTATCACCTGAGTTTATTGCATTCCTGGTGTATGAGCGCACAAGAACTTTCTTACAACGAGGGGTCTAAAAAAATCTCTCTGGTCGCCAAAGGCAATGCATTCCTGTAGGTCAGACAGAACAGCCCCATACCTAACTGCAGAGCTTTGAATTCAGGTAAATGGGTAGAGGCACAGAGCTGGTAAAAGATGTGGTAGTTGCGCTCTTCACTTGCCTGAAAATGGGAAACAGAACATTTTATTAAAGAGCAGGTGATATGATGGAGAGCAAACCGCCATTCTAAAAATATAGCTGAGGGATTTCCTTTAAATGTGAGAGCCTGGGAAGTCATGCTTTTACAGGTAAAAAATAAGAACTAGTCTTACTTTGAATCTCAACCAGTTTTCCAAAGCCTAGCTCAGTGCTTATTAGTAATTGTGATTGTTTATATCAGTATCTTATAGGTGCTTCTGGAGACAAGAAGAAAACCAGCACTCAACAAATTATGTATTTCAACTTCTAAAATGCTAAATTCAACTTGGGTTATTGTTGCCGGGTGTCCTCTAAACTGTCCAAAACATCGCATTTGGATCCATTAAGTACAGACATTGTCTACTGAAATACAAATGTATATGTAATATAGGACCTAATTACAGAACCACTATTAGTGACCTTGTTTTTCCAGTCCGTCAACAATTTTTTTTTGTTTAGACTGCACAACACATCCATAACAAAATGGAATTTGTGGTGTTAAATTACATGAAGTTATGCAGTTAAGGAATCTCTAAAGTTTTTGAATTGGCCAAATGTGGGCTCTCCTTAATTGCTTACAGAACTAATTTTAATAGTAAAAGAGACACTTGCTCTTTTTAGATTTATTAGGATTCTTCAATAATTGCACTAAAAGTAGAACTGAGAGAATCCCTAAAAAAAGTGTCTTCTTCTTGAAGATGTCCAGCATGAGACATGATGACAAGCTCCTAGCTGAAAAAAGTCCTTGCTGAGTTATTTTTGTGTCTGTGTGAGGCTGTATCACAAATGAGATCTCTGACTGAAGAACACAGAGATTGAGAGAAAACTCATACAATTTGAGAGAGAAGAGCTCCAAAAGGAGGAAAGAAAAGTCAGTAAATTAAAGCAGTGACCTGAAACACCACTCTGGACTTCTCCAGCAGGTACGTCCTCATGTTAGCACCGATGATGTGATACTTCCTATCGAATCCAATCTCTATGTATTTCCCAAAGCGACTGCTGTTGTCATTCCTGGTTGTCTTGGCATTTCCAATGGCCTAGAAATAAAGGCATTGGTTACATTTACACAAAAACAGTGTAAACTCAGAGTAAGTTATTCACAATACATTCACAATTTCCATTATTTTCTAAAGTTGTATCTCCTACAGCTCCGGAAAGGCCTAGGACAGCAGGCCATCACTGTAATCACTCTGTTTTTTAAATGCTTAAATAAGCAGGTTAATATAAAACATACCTCCATTATTGGACTGGAAGCCAATATTCTTTCCTCAACACTGGCCTCCGTGGAGGAGCCGCTGACTGTTGCAAAGTAGCGCATAGCATATTTCGCAGACACAGTCTTCCCTGCTCCTGACTCTCCACTTACTATGATAGACTGATTCCTCTCATCTCTTACAAGAAAAAGGAAATACAGTCATCAAATACAGTCAGCTCTATTCAGTTTGTTATATAGGGCTCTGGTCACCCCTTATTGGTGAACAACTACTTTACCACCATTTCACACTGAAAAATCACTGATAATGTAGCATACCACACTGATAACCAACAAAACAATTCTCCAAACAAGTGAACTGAATATTCCAAAACAGGAAAAGATAACGGCAGATTTGCAGATGTAAAGACTTTACTGTACAAAATATAAACATTTTGCCAAATGGTTTTGCAGATAGAACAGTGAGCCACATTATTTGTTATACTAAACATTTGTTTTTTGTTATTAAAGACCCTAATGAAGATGAATATTTTCATTGGCTCAGCGACTGGGTTTTGCAAAAGATTCCAGATACTGGATGCTAATAATGTGGAACCAGATGCTGTAAAACATGTTTCTGCCAGCAAAAGACTAACTGGAACCAAACAACACACAAAATGTTGTAACTTAACAGGAAGACAACATAAAGAGTTAAAACATATCAAACCTGGCCATCTGTTTATAGGCTTCCTCAGCCACAGCAAAAATATGAGGGTCCATGTCCCCCATATTCTGTCCACTGTATGCACTGATGATGTCTTCTCCATAGATAGGCAAGGACTCATAAGGATTAATGGCCACCAAGATGATACCTAATCAGAGAAGACATTTAAAAAACAGGTTTCCTCAAGGGAAATTTCAGTGACACAAGACTGTAATGTGATTTAAGTTCACAGACACAGCTGGCTAGTCTTCCATTTCCAGTTTCAGTTTCTGATCCACCCAGAGATTCCTCCTCTACACTGACTATGATGTCACTTTCAGTACACTGCTCTACTGCCACTGAAGATCTCTACACTCAGTTATCTGAAGGCAAACTAAACTTCACAGTTAACAGGACTGCTGTATCGTGTGATATCCACAGCTACAGTGTGTAATAATGTAACTCCAAAGTCTACAGTCCATGCCGCTCAAGCCTATGTGGAGACAGCCCAGCAGATGCCTCACCACAGTAGGTGTAGATAAGCTTTGAGTCAATGAATCTGACACGCAGGTTGTGTAGCACAGCAGGCTCGTGCAGGTAGCTCAGCGCGGTCAGGTCATTCTCACCCACGAGGATGTCTGGGTTACGGAGGGGGGGTAGGGTGTTGTCTTTGGGGTTTAATTTATACTCCAACTCCTGTGGAAAGAAAGAAAAGAATCACAGCCATAGGTAAGCAGGCTGTTCGAAAGGGAATTTACTGTAGGTTAAGGGTGGGCGATACAACATTGTTACATTGCAGGCATCATCAGTATTTCTAGAATACTATCATTTTTTGTATGAATCACACAATTAGTTTGAGATTTAAATCAACTGCATTTTTTCCTATAGTGCCTCATTACACTGCATTAAAATCACTGCACTTAAGTACAGCTTATTGTACTTTTTTGGCACTGCTGCTTTCCTGGTTCACAGCCTGATGTTCAGATTAACCAGACACAATATTTATAAAACATTAGGTATCCAGAGTGCTGCTCTGGAAACAGAGTTACTCACCATTAACCATATCATGTGGCCATAATAGATCATCAACTTAATTCTGATAGGCTTGACTCAAATTACTTATGGAGTGACCTCTACTGTGCTCCAGCAGAGTGCATCTCATCTGCAGGTGCAGTTCAGTGGGCAGTTAAGTTTTGGGTACAACATGCAAAGCGGTTTACTTATCAGCAGCACATTTGCAGACTACAGATAAATTTACAGCACTTTACAGGCATGACAGGAAAACAAGTCTCAACTTCTTCATTGCAGTACACACATCACCTCTATTTGGTGATGAGTGTTTCCTAAGCCAGTCTGAAATTAACACGTGAGTGCAGTGCCATTTGTGAGGATGCACACACCCAGACTTCCTGCCATCTTTCATAATTCATTCTTGCTCATTCTTGTCAAAAGGGCAAACTCCAGACTAAATCAGCGTTTCCACCCTTAAACCTCATGACACCCATTTCATCTTCCCTTTCAGCGTGGATAAAATTACTCATTTGGTGCCATCATATTTTCCCTGCACTCATAAGAGTAGGCCGGAATGGGAGCAAAGCAAGCACTCAGTCACACTAGTTACACTGGCTCATTATAAAAAAAATAAGTATTAAAGTTTATAAATTAATGATTAGTAAGAAAAGCCAACATCAATAGTTCTCTCTCTATTGAGTTGTAGAATCAGGTTTCATTAGTTTGTCCTATATCAGCCAACAGAGGACAACTACTCTGTGCATCAAGAACAGCATATCAACTGGCTTTAAAAAAAAGACAATGATGAACAAATGTAGCTTTCTTCTCTCCAACTCACTGAGCCATCTTCAAGCTGTAGCTGTAGAGCAGCATCACCAGGGCTGTAGTCTTTGGTCAGCTCTGCTGATCTCCACACCTCCACAGCATCAGGAATCCAGACTCGAGCAAACTACAGGAGGAAAACACTCTTGAGGCTTTTAATTAAATGCCCATTTACATCTTAGACATAGTTCTGAATGACAAGGAAGACAGAGAAGCCATCCAAATAATGACTGAAGAAGAACTAAAGCACCTATTAAAAACAACTAGAGGTGAAGTAAACTCAAGTATCAGTTTAAAGTGGACCGAGTTCCCACCAGAACTGCAGTGGAACTTCTTAGCCATCCAGCATCTACCAGTAAATGAAGTTCAAATGTTATTCTAGTGACACTTTTGGTCTAAACTAAAAGGCTAAAGATCAGGAGAAGTGCAAGATACAGTAAAGAAGTCCAGGTCCAGTCACCCGAAGAACAAAAGCTAAACACGTAAAAAGCACACTCTCTAGAAAGGGTTCTTTGATGGATGCCATTAAAGAACCACTTCTGGTTCCCTAAAGAACTTTATAGAGATGGTTCTCTGCTTAGAGACTGTGATGTGAAAGACCTTTTCAGAGTATAAATAACCTCCGCATGATGTAAAGGTTTCATAAAGAGCCCTTATAGTGGTACAGAACCTTCAAGTTACTCAAGGTGAAGGTTAATTAGCCCTTTAAGAGGTTATTTACCTTCACAAATCTCTTCAAACACAACGGTGTTTTTTTCTATGGCACAGACCAGAGAACCCTTGGCAGCACCTTTTTAAATGCGTATACGTGTACAGACATGAAAGTATAAGGAGAATCGTTTGAAAACATTTAGATTTAATAAGCCACTCCATCGAAAGGCTCCTTAAGTGAAGTGAGTGAAGGTAGACTGAATGGTCATTAAGACTCCGGGGCTGTCTTTCAGGGGGCTAGCCTGTCCTCTTCGCTGCTGTGCTGAAGTCTTAACGTTACTTCACACAAGCCAAACTGCTCGTTGGCAGTAACACACACACACACTACACAGTCAGCAACGTCTAGCTTTACATGACTGCTAAAGTCAGCGTTTAGGACCAATTAAGCTAATCACACACTAGTCATAGATGTATGTTGTAATCCATCCGCCTTTAATAGTGGACCAAAAATACCACGCAACTGAAAAAATGGCTTATGAAGTAGTTTAACCACATTAAAAACGTCTAAAGTAGCGCCAACCAAGTAGACCAGAGTCAAATACAGTGAGCAGCAATGTAAAGAGTCTCTCTAACGGACAGATGGTGACAGGAGGAAGAGGATAAGTGCAGTAACGTTACCTTCGAGTAAAGCGCCGGCGCTGCCATCGCGCTTCTTTGAAACCTATTGGAGGGGAAGCCGCTTCATGAGGCGAGAGACTTCAGCAGAGCCGAGTTCCGACAGCAGTCTTTCAACACGCCTTCAGCCTTAGAGAGGATATAATTCCTCCTTGCCTGAGTCTAAGGCATTGTGGGTATATAGCTAGATAGTAGGAGATAAACCGCTGCCGGTCTGAAGGCGCCAGGAGAAAGAGCGCCACCTGCTGGCGGAAAGGAGCTTCACTCTCTACTCCAGAGCTCTGATTGGTGAAGTTGGAGTCGCTCAGAGATTCAGTGCAATTCAGGCTCTATTGGCTCATTAATGTTCATATCTGAAACTATGCATGTCCTGTACACGTACGTCACTGGTTTGCCTGAGCACACCAATTTGTTTTTCCAAATTAATCACGCCATATAGCCAAAGAGCGAGTTTTGATCCCTTAATGTATCATACTAAATGTACTGTTTCGGTCACATGAGACAATAACAAAAGACTACTAACAAAAATTGATTGTGATTAAAAATCAACATTAAATTTACATTGCTCTGAGGCAAAAGGACATTTCTTAGCTGTGAAACAGAACTGAAGTATATATATATATATATATAAAAATGTGTGTATATAAATATATATATACACACACACATTTCTATAGACATGTACACTAATATATACTTATCAAAATTCTGTTTTGTCCCCTTTAAAATTGTGTTGAAGTATTCTAGTAACAAAATACAGTATAATGTTAATGTTACAACAATACTGTAAAAAAAAAAACATTTGTACAAATATTCTGACATTCACCAATGTTTTCTTATTTGAGATTTGTTCTTAGGTAAGAACATTCAAGAGAACAAAGGTCAGAACAGTTCTGTGGTTTAAGAACACATCACAAATTTTATGCAGTTCTTTTCAAGACCTTTCTCAAGAACAAATCCAAGGAAAAACTTAGGAGGATATTAGTGAATGAGGCCCACTGCTCTCTGGCCCTCCCAAAACTAAGTTTTTTTTTAAATGCAGTTGTTAGACATAAACGGGTTAATTGGGGGGGGTGATACCTTCAGAAGACAGCCTCTTTTTAAAGTAAGTTAAACTACGTTTTTCCATCAAGATACGAGTGATATAGTCAGGACAGACACGCTACTACTGAAATATTCTTGTGCTGCTTTGTGTAGCAGCGAAGTTGGGAATCAAAACTCATGTTTTACCAAAATAGTAAATGACAGTGTTTATCCTGAAAACCAAACAACTCAAATGATTTATTCCAAAGCACCACTCTTCAGCAGCATGCTGTTTTCTGAGTCAACACGCAGACAGAAGGTTAAAAAAAAAAAAAAAAAAAAAAAAAAAAAAAAAAAAAAAGAGGAAACTGATCTGCCAGATATTGTGCAAAACTATTTTATTTACAAAACAAATGGCACAGCCGTGACAGTAATTGCTTGTGCACAGTTTGGATATTATGTGAGCGAGCTGCCCCCTGCAGACGACCTAAACGATGAAGAAAAGAGACATCAGAGACATAGTATGTCAAGCTCTGGAGCCTCAAACGGCTCCCCTCTCAGAGTGGGCAAATATTGCCCAAGAGAAACTGTGGCAGATACCATTAAGTCACAGGCAGGAGGCAAGCAACACACCTCAAAAAACCTCTGCGTCTCACAAGACATAGTTTTGACAAATGAGAGGGACATGGTTACTGTTCAAAGTCCGCTCAAGTCTTTCAATCAAACAACATAATGTACATGAACCACTGCATGAGAATGAGTGCATAAAAATGTAAAACCCTAAAAATGTTAACTTGCTTCAGTCAGCTTACAGTATGTTCAAACCTGGGAGTAGACTCTGGAACTAAATCTACAGCCAAAACCTCATTTCCACAGATGAACAGGTAAAGGAGCACCCAGCAGCAAACAAACAAGTGTCCTTTTTTTCCTTTATCAAAATGCATTTTCTTCAGAGCAATCAAACAGGCAATAGGAAGGTAAAAAGGGTGACAGGAAAAAAACACAGAAAAATGGAGGTAAAGGGAGATCAAGACACCAGGAATGGAAAGAGGACAGAGTCTCCACAGAGTTCATATCAGACGGCCAGTTTGCTGGCCACCAGCGAGGGCTTCCTTTGGGGCAGATCCTGAGGAGTGGGGATGTGGTCTCCAGTGATCTCCGTTTTCTCTGCAGTGGCTGTGGGGAGCTGTTTATTCTTCATCTTGGCTTTGGCCATATTGTAATCTCCAGAGTCAAAATACTTTTGCTGCAGAAAGACAGAGCATCCTAGTCAGAGACTTTAATCTTCTATTTTCAAAATATACACAGTCAGCTTTTCCAAATATGCGTCATGGGTAAGTAAAGAAGAAAACGAGAACGTAACGTTACCCCTTTTTGAAGCCTCTTCCTCAGGAGGTCTGAGCCACCAGGCTTAGTCCTCAGATGCGGGTATCGAGCCTTCAGTTTGGCTTCCTCTGCTTTCTCAGGACTCACAACCGTGTCATCCATCTCCTGTACAACACCAAGATGTGAAAAACACAACCACTGCGTACACAGCAAAGAAACGAACGGTAAAGGACAACAAAATAGCTCTCTAAACAGCACAGCAGCTGATAAACAGCGAACAGGCGCAGGTCCAAACCTTAAAGCTAGCAAGACAGGCGGTAACCCCGACAGACACCCAGCGAACCTTCCTAGCTAGCATTAAACCAGCAATACGCAAAACGAAACGAGCTTCTATTAAAACACACTTTCGACTCTGTACCGCAGCCAACTTGGCTACAAAGACGTGCACATAAAACGAGGCTTCGGAAACGTCCATATGAACCCGTTAGCACGCTAGCGTTAGCTCATGTCTTAGCGCGAGCTTGGCGGCGTGTCCCGCCGAGCTCACCTGCTGCTCCTCCGTGCTCGCCTCCTCCACGGCCTGGTGCGTCGGCTCAGCCTCGGTAGACATCAAGATAACTAGTGTGAAGAACAGTCTCGCCTTACTTCACCACGGCAGCGTCACACCGCTCGTCTGTCTCCAGAAGCTCCTCCACAAAGCCGCTGTTCTGCTAGCGGTGGCGGATGGAAATGAACTTTTTGGACCGAGTCCACAAGCTCGCGCTGCTGTCTGCAGTAGCGCCCCCTACCGACCCGGGGCACCACTGACCTACAGATGAATCAGGAAAAATCAGTCAGTCTTTTAACTCAGCTATAAAAGACATACCGACAAATTCGTCATCATAAAGCCCAATAAATACATTTGTCTTGTATCTTATTAATCTTAAATCATATCTTATATTATCCGCTATCCCAGACAATAATCCTCCCAAATAAGGAACACTCCCACTTCTACTGCTCTCTTCTTCACATCTTCATCTGTACATGCGGTGTTTATACATTCATCACCCATAACATTAAAACCACCTCTTTGTTTCTATGCTCACTGTCCACTTACCATAAAGATCGACTTCGTAGTCATACAATTACAGAATGTAGTCCATCTGTTTCTCTGCATACTTCAGTGGTCTCCTTTTACCCTGTTTTTCAATGGTCAGGACCCACACAGGACCACTACAGAACAGGTATTTATTGGGTAGTGGATCATTCTCAGCACTGCAGTGACACTGAGGTGTTTAAAAACTCCTGCTGATCCACTTGTACCAGTACAATACACACTAAAACACCACCACCACGTAACTGGTGAAGTTAATGGTGAATCATAAATTAAAACGCCATTTTTAATAATGGGTTGCAAATCCTTTGCGATCAATGACCGTCTGAAGTCTGAAAGCCATAGACATCACCAGATGCTGGGTTTTTCCCAGGTCAAGCTCTGCCAGGCGTTCACCGCAGCTGTCCTCAGTTCCTGCTCATTCTGTTTTGGCTTCAGTAAGTGAAGTGCATGCTAAATTGCACTGAGGTCAGGGGATTGACTTGGCCATTGCAAATCATTCCACCACTTTGCCTCAAAAAAAGTCCTGGGTTGGATTCACTGTGTGCTTTGTGTCATTGTCCATCTGTACTGCAAAGCGCTGCCCAATTAGTTTTGAAGCATTTGGCTGAGTCTGAGCAGGTAACATAGCCCTAACATAGGTAGGGTCTCCCTTTACTCTCAAAACAGCCTTAATTTTTTCATAGCATGGATTCCACAAGGTGTTAGAAACTTTTCTTTGAGATTCTGGTCCAAATCAAAACACAACCATCAGCAAAAACATTCAGTATGGCCAAATCAACTATTTGGTACAGTCTTAAAAAGAAAGAATGCAGTAGAGAGCTCAGAAGTGCCAAAAGGCCTGAAGTCCATAGAAAATAACTGCAGGATGACAGAAAAATATTTTCCTTAGTAACAAAAAACCCTTCACAACAGACATTTCAATACTTAACTTGAAACCCAGTCAAAAGAAAATAGTAATGGCTCATTTGACAGCAGTGAAGAAAGCAATTCTGTGCAAAACCTCTTCACTCCCTGTCAAAGATTGATACTGTGGTCTCTTGGTCTGCGGCAACGGATTCTATATAAAAAAAAAAAGTGTGAGACAGGTCCTTGTCTAACTGAATGTTTCAATTAACTGTACATTTTTGCGTTTGTCTGTTCATTTGCTGGATTCTTTGTTTTTGTACTGAAAACGCTTTAAAAGATTCTCACAAAAAAGAAGACATCACCAAGGTAAATACAGAGGGTGTATCAAATTATGCAAACCACTGAAGCTGACAAAGGTCAGCTTGTACCAGAACGATGGGAAGAGTAAGGAGAAACGAAGGTAGCATTAGGAGTCTTGCCCAAGTACTCTTACTGGTATAGTGTAGGGTGCTTGTCCAGGCAGCGGACTGAACCCCAGTCTTCAGCATGGAAGGCAAAAGGTGTTACCAACTATACTATATAACCACCAGAGTAAAGTTTTCTCTTTCTTTGGCATTAGTATTCAAGCTTCATTATCACTTCAAATAACACAATGGGACTCAGGCAGTACATTGTGATAAGAGCTGTTTTGTTTATGTAAAATGTGTAGGTGCACTTTATATGGTTCTCTTCTATTCCAACATACCTTACATGTTTTCCTTGTGACCACAAAAAGTTTACAGTACTGAATTAAGAATTAGATATAGACTGTCATGAATGTACAAGAACAAAATTGATACAATTGCACAAGATATAAAAAAGATGTTTAAAAGAAATTTTATTGAATAATGTGTCATTTTAGTAACATCTTGCTTATTATTAATATTAGAGATAACTCTATTCTTAGTTATATACTCAACTATTAGTACAAACATAATCCAGCCATACAGAATTTTAGTCCTCATACCCAAAAGTCACTTTTCTATGTACAGAAATTATTAGAAAAGACTGAAATTATGGAAACTGGTCCTCAGAATATTCATGTTATTTTTCAAGCATTAAAAATTGTGCTATAACTGTAAGGCAAACAAAGCAATATTACTATAGTGAGCAAGCATCTCCAATGACCCTTCTGTTGAATCTTCCTCTTTAAGTGTACTGGGGCAATGCCAGCTGAACACATCAGTAAAAATGTTTTCTTGTGTAAACAAGAATGAAGTACTGCATTCACACAAAATAATACTTTTCTCATAAAACTGAGAAAAGAAATAATAGAATGTGCTAGAAAAATATCTGTCAATTCTGTATTCTTCTGACTACATAGTAAAGCACAAAGAATATTAGAACCAGGCCTATGGATACATAGCACAGGATCTTCCGGTTATCTCTGCCAGAACGGACCATTGTGGAAAACCTCTTCACGCTACCTGTCAACAGTCCAGTTGCACTGAGGAAGTTTGAGTCCTGAAGGAAAACAATGCATCAAATGACTGTGCTGCTACAGGTTTTTATATGTCTCACAGTTCTATGACATGAAACCATGATGAAAAGCATTACAAAATCAACTCCAAGGACCTTTTTTTCCTGCATATATTTTGTCTAACCTTGGATTATATCACACTATTACGTTTGAATTAGGACTAGATACTCTGCATGTGTAAAATAACTTAAGGTTAATCAGAGTATAGCACATACCATGCCGTCCAAGTATGAATTCTGTTCGTCAGCGTCTTTGTCAATGTCATATGCCAACTGTGAATGAAAAGAAATACATATATTATGTCTCATGAACACAGAATGTTATTTGTCAGCCAGATGTTTTTAATATTTAGTGATTCTGACATACCGACTTCAGTCTGGATACTTTGCTTGCAAGATTTTCAGCCATGCGTTTGTTTTCTGCGTCCAACATATCATCGACAGCACCATGTCCTGCAATGGCAGGATAAGAAGAGCAGGAAGTTGAACCCACCATAAACAATTCTCATGATAGCTTTAGGTTGGATACAATTGTCGATTTGTAGGTCATGAATCAATATTTCACATGCTGAACATACTTCAGTATTCTAAAATAGTTCTCAGGTAGACACTTAGATCAATGATCTCCTACATCTTATACACGGCACCTTTAACTGTCAAAAAAGTAAAAAGTGATGATCTGTGGAAACTCTCACAGTTCACCTAAAATAGGTCCAGTATATAAATCCAAACAAGTGAAATAGTATATAAAGAAAACTTCTGTTTTCACCTTTACCAACATTACATATAAAAACTCAGACGACAGGAGAAGGGTCACTGGTAATTTGAGATTAGATTTTATACACACACACACTTATATATATATATATATATGTATATATAAACACATACATACATACACACACACGTATGTATGTATGTATTCATTTATTTGCGTTGTAAACATCAACAACCCGGCTCCTCTCAGCAACACTGTAAAGAAGGAAATTCTGATTCTGTACGTTTTCCTAAAATCAACCACTTCACATCAATTCACTCTGAATTACTTTGTTTACATCTCAACGATTAAACTGGGCACAACTCTCGACACAATTCGGCGGATTTCCCCTTTTAACTATTCACATTAGCGGACCTGGCAGCATGACAGCAGGATCCTCACAAGCTCCGCAGTGTTGACACAGACTATTATGAATACCATTAGAGTGGCTAGTCATTTACATGAGCAACACGGAAAGTTAAAGGCACTCCATCATCCCCTTTGTATGACCACACATCATTCTTAAACGGCTGCTCGTTATTCTTGCCACTTAACTCAAAATCTCAGCTTGAAGTAAAATGGCAAAACCCTTCTTCCCAACTTTAAAAACTGCTGGCGACGTGTCACTCACCTCTGTTCCAGTGATCAGCCATCTTAACGGAGAGGCGCTTTACCGTGAGAGTCCCGCAGAGACGGAACACCGAGACCAAGCAGCGGTCTAACTGAAAACGGGCCTTAAAAACAAACCCAAGAGCTAAAAGTACGCAAACATACACGACAGTCTCATTACAAGCCAAAACACGTCAGACACGAACGGTCTCACAGATCCTGTGAGCGAACGGGCGCAGAGGACTGTGGGATATGTTGGTCCTCCTGTCTGCGTCCTCTCATTAAGGCTGTAATGGGGAGCTGCTGCGCTCCGCTCAGCCCGCCGCTGCTGCTCAGGCACAATACAGATGCGTTGCATAAGATGTCCAGCTAGATAGCATCCTCCTTACGGAGCCCTCCAGCAAGGTAATGTATCTTTGACGACGATTATTACCTATATATTTTATCTGAATCCCTCGGGGTGCATTTTGTTGCGCTTATCCGTTTAGCATCGCCAGCTAACGAAAGAGAAAAACGTCGCGCTATTCTCATCCGTGCTTTGTCGTGCCCAATGGCGGCGAGCTGATCAGCGGTTTATCTTACAGAAATAAATTATATCAATGAGACACACAACGGCTAACAAGCGGTTTTGTGCGCTAGCAGCCGTGCTATTGGGGTTGAGTATAACCTGGGCTTTGTCGTTGTAATGTCGTTGTTACGTTACGTTTGGTTGTTGAGCAACAGCGAGTCGTATTAAAGGCTCTCTCTCGGCAGATGTTCAGCTGTTTGCCTGTCTCTACAACACCAAATGTTGAATTAATATCACGTGTTCGTTCACGGTTTCCATGTATCTCTAAGAGTTGATCTGTTTGCTTAAAAGGTTAGAAGAAATAATGAGCCAGATCTTCCAGAGTGATCTGTAATATTTAACATTTAGACAGTAGATGTAAAACTTTGTATCATAAACCTATATTTTATTTGTTTGTTTCAAAGCAGAATTACATGTAAACTTTACAATTTATCACTTCTTAAGGAAGGAATTTAGCCAGCCTGCTCTGGGCATTCTGTAATTGCACAAGCTGGACATTCATGCCCCTTCTGCCACAGTTCTGCCGTCAACATAACAGCAGCTGTGGATTAACTCAAATGTTTCATCTTATAGTTTGTTAGAGTGACGCTTTGAAAGACCAGAAATGTTGGCCAGGAAAGGCCTGCTGCCCGATGGATTTCTGTTGACGCGACTGGCTGAAGATGCCACACAGCCCAACCGCTTCCGCACCAAATCACAGCGAGCTCGCTTCATCACTAAGAGTGGATCCTGCAATGTTGCTCATAAGAATATACGGGAACAGGTAAAACACTTTACTCTACTTAAAGGTTCATTACTTCATACATTATAATGTATATTGACATTCTTGTTAAAGTGAGCAAGATCTGTATTATGCTTTTGATTTTTTTTCCTCGTTTTTCCCTTCAGGGTCGTTTTCTCCAGGATGTTTTCACCACAATGGTGGACCTCAAGTGGCAGCATTCGCTCCTCATCTTCACTTCGGCATTCCTCTGCTCGTGGATGCTCTTCGCCATGGTGTGGTGGCTCCTGGCCTTTGCTCATGGTGACCTGGAGCCACGTGACCCCCACGATCCTGGGCACGTTCCCTGTGTTACTGCCATTCACTCTTTCACTTCAGCATTCCTTTTTTCCATTGAGGTGCAGGTGAGGAACTGGCTGGATGGACTGAAGCCGTGTTGGACAGCTTACTGCTCTTTTGATACATATTAACTGAAATGGATATAAATCTTAAAAGGGTTTTGGGTTATTCTTTCAAATAAAAAGGCATATTTGAGTAATACCAACTAATAAGATATCACAGTGTACCTTTTTTACCAGCTGTGTTTCTAATGTCAGGTGACCATTGGTTTTGGTGGGAGGATGGTGACTGAGGAGTGCCCACTGGCCATCACAGTTCTGATCATTCAAAACATTCTGGGCCTCATCATTAACGCAGTCATGCTGGGCTGTGTATTTATGAAAACAGCTCAAGCTAATCGGCGAGCAGAGACGCTCATCTTTTCCCGTAATGCTGTCATCGCCCCACGCAACGGCAGGCCGACGTTTATGTTCCGTGTGGGAGACTTGAGGAAGAGTATGATCATCTCTGCTACCATTCAGCTGCAGGTGAGGAAAAGCTCAGCCAAATTAATAGGAAATTAGTTACACCTGTATCTTAGGCTTAGATTTTATTGCAGTGTTGAATTTGAACCTGTAAAGCAAGAAGAATATGTGAATCTGTTTTGGGAAAAAGGATACTTGAGAAATCATAAATTATGTTTTTAGGCTCCGTTTCAATCAGCTGTTTTTAGGCTGTGTTTTTGTTTATTGAGTGAAATCTCATTGGTTGTTTTCTGTCACTCTGCACTCAGGTAATTCGGAGGACAGTGACAGCAGAAGGGGAGGTCGTTCCAGTCTGCCAGCTGGATATCCAGGTGGAAAATCCCCTCAGGAGCAATGGCATCTTCCTCGTTTCACCACTTATCATCAGTCACACCATTGAGAGAGGAAGTCCCCTCTATGAGGTCTCTGCTCAGTCACTGCCCAATGAAGACCTGGAAATCATTGTCATACTGGAAGGTAGGAGGTTTTACTGTAGGCACATTGCTGTGAGTTTTAGGGTTTTGAAGAAGAGGAGTGAAAAGTTTCTGGTCCAGCTAGGATCGTCAGTGCTTCATTACCAGTAAACCAGATGTATTTATTTGACACTTAATCAAACCACCACTGTGTTGGAGTATAAAAAGTATCTTAAATGCATGTTAAATACAAAGAAAAAAGTCAAGGTTTCCCTTTCTCACTCCTCCGTTTTAAGAATAACTCAGTCAACAGTCAACATCCATTGTTTTCCTTGTTATTTCTGTGTAATAAACCTTTGCATGTAATGGGCCTGTGATTTTAGATGCATGAGGTTCTTGATAACCAATTTTGGGAAGACGTAAAAGTGTGACACACTCCAGCAGTGCTTGATGCCTGAGTAAATGTTTTGCAATAGTTGTGAGAAGATTTTGACCTAAAAGATTTTTCCAGTCATGACAAAGAGATATATGCAGTGTGTCCCCAAAGAAAGCTTGCTTTTTCAAATTTACTACTGTTTTACCATTCCTAACATTGTATATGTTGCTGAAAACTCAGAAGACATGTGTCGGTTCACTGGTAGTTTTGCATAGTAAATAAAATGTCCATATTGTGTTGTAGACATGGTGACCCCTGGTCTCTATCACCATCACTGTAAAGAATTCTGAGTCACTTTCTCTACAATTAACTATTTGACACTAAACCACTCTGCCTGGCTTTGTTTACTTCCCAGCAATTAAATCTAGTAGAAAATGGTGGAATTCCCCTTTAAAGAATGTTTATCGAGGGTTTATGCCTAAATGCAAATTAAATTTGTTGAAGATGGAGATTACAAAGTTGATATGTGTACAGATTTCCAAAAATCCTGAATTTAAATTAAAAAATGAAACAAAATATGTATATATTTTCAAACGACCCCCAACAAATGGTTTTAAGCAATAACAAGATGTCTGCATATTTGTATCTTCCTCAGTGCTCTCAGGTGGCTCCTCATGGATCTAATTGAGAGAATGATCAAGAGTGTGCAAAGCTGCGTCAAGACACAGCTAATTTTTAAAGCAAAAGATGATGTTTTTGTTTCATTTCTCAAAACATTTTTTGTCTGCCTGTTTAATTTGTTACATATTAGTTCATAGTTTTGATCTTTTGACTGTTTGTTTTTTTTTTTTTCACTAAAATGTGAAAAATGTTAAAAATGAAGAAAGCCCTTCTATGACCAGGTCTGTCCAGACTTTTGAATAGTAGTGTAAATGATGCTTATTTGATTAACAGGTGTTGTGGAGACCACTGGCATCACCATGCAGGCACGTACGTCTTACACACCAGATGAGATCCTGTGGGGGCGACGCTTCGTCTCCATTATGACGGAGGAGGACGGCCGCTACTCAGTAGATTACTCTAAATTTGGTAACACAGTGCCCGTCAGGATGCCCGCCCTCAGCGCCAAGGAGCTGGATCAGACCAGAGGAGTGCAGGACAACGGCCCTCATGAGGGCAAGCCGCAGGGCTGGGGGCTGGTGCGAGCCGGACGGGGTGGCTACAGAAGGGGCGGTGGCCGGGCATGCGAAGACAACGCAGCCAGGCCGTGGTACGCTCCCACAGAAAAGGAGGATGATGAAAAAGGGAAGGAGAGGAAGGGACAGAAGAAGACGGTGAAACTAGAGGTGATAGGAAGAGAGATCGAGGAGGAGAATGTGGAGGATATGAGTGATTGAAATGAAGCAGATACACTGCACATTGGTGATTTGATGTGGAGAATCTACAGAGTATCTACATTTTTAGAATGTTTGTTATGCTGTTGACATTTTTGTTTTTACAATGAATTGTGGAAAAAAAGATGCTGTATTTGATTTGGGATGAATGAACAGTTACTTTTTTTTAAATGACTTTTATCTGTATCTGCACTTTACTGAAAGTCTTGTTCTTCTTGAAAGTAATACTCCAGTTTTTTTTACCATCTAATCTGTCTGTCATCTGTGGAGTACGTGGACAATAACATCCCTGTGCTTAGAAAGGAACAAAAATCCCAATGGCTCAAAACACATTTATGATAGAAGCCAGTTGACAGGTGCTTTAGCTTCTATTATAAGTGCACTTCAAAGCAACATTTATTCTGTTCTTTTACTGAGTACTGGAGAAAGTGTCAAAATGCCACAGATGCAGCATAGATAAATATAGAGTATTCCTTCAAGAAGGTTCTTATTTTTGCCCTCAGGAGCTCAGTAAAACACTTTTGGAAGACCTATAGATAAATAAACACAAAGGCAGCTCTATGTGGTTTTTCATTAACACATCAAACTGTTTAAAAAATCCCTGTCTTTCGTTATTATTGTGGTCAGATATGGTATTTTTTGCCTCTGTTTTATTTTATTTTATTTTTTGCCTATGTTCCTTTGACTCTGTTAGAATATTGATTTGCTATCATGTTTGTGTGTCTTGGTGACTTGTTTATTGTGGGCTTGTGCAATTTGTGTAGTATACATCAAGCACTGAATATTAGAATTCAGTCTTGTTCACATTCCGTTTCCTTCGTTGTGATACTACTGAAGCTACTGTAAACTGTTGTGTGAGTCTTGTTCTCTACTGAATGGAATGTAAGTTGATTTCTGAATTTATTTATTTATTTGTGTATTTATGGTATAAATATTTAATAAATTATTTTTTATCTGACTAATTTTTCCTGTTATTCTATATTGAGGATTTTGAAAACAACTACCCCACCCCCCCTTAGACCTATTAGACCTATTGATTTATGCATTTTGGTGTAAAAGACAGACACCAAAAGAATGGTCATGTCCACAGAATCAGTGTATTTATTGTGTGTAACTAGTATTGTCTTTTAATTTCCAGTCATTTTCAATTTATGTGTAGTTCATTTAGGCCAGTACTTGCTGTCAGGCTCAGAAATATCCAGAAATAGAAGGGTGCAGTCTATACTTTTGCCTGATGTTCTCCTTTAAGCCGTCTGAGTGAGTAGCAAAAATAACAATTTTGACTTCACTGCCTGTCTACTTTCAGAAAGCACTGTACATGCAACATCTCGTTATGTCATCAGATTACGACTCAGCAGCTGGACATAGACAGCTGTAAAAGATTATTCAGATTTTGCCTTCCTTGTTTTCTACGTGTTTTTGTCTTAATGTACAATGAACTCAACCACAGCCTTTCTAAGGTTTTATTCATAAACAGTTTTAGAACCACAGTGTGAGCTGTAAGACCGAGGCCTGAGAGTTACAAAGCAGTTCTTCAGTTAATGCACTGCAATTCTGCTAAAAAATGATGACAGACTTCATCACATGATGGAAACGTGTGCATCAGTGTGTTTGTGTATTACGGTGTAATGAGTATGTATGCCCCCTGGGACACAGTGTTTTTTCTGTATTAATTTCTGTGCCAAAGTTTGAGCATCTCTGGACAAATTATGATTTGTTGATATTAAGAGTAAATCTAAGTGAACAAATCCTCTACAGAGAACACACTTTAGTACATTTTAATGTATAATTACTGTTTATTTGCTCAAACACTCCAAACATTGTGCACTTTTCACTTGGAAAATCTTCAAAACATATCATTTGATTGGAGTTCAACATTTGCATACAAACTGTACTTGAGGTTTGAATATTAATTTTTTCTTTCAGTGCTATTCATTTTGTTGCACATTACATTAGGTTACATTAGTTTGGTCACCTTAATCAGTTATCATTGTTTAAATGTCAGGTATTCACGTCTAAATACATCCGGTAGAGAAAACCTTTACTATACCCAAGCTATACCCTTCATAACATTAGTAATAGAAGTTGGGCTGCCTTCTGTTGTAATATTTGGAAGGTTCTCACAGGTTTGCCACAGTGTTTCAGACAGTGTTCTATAATCTAGAAACAGTTCCATATGGAATGAGTGGCTAAAGAAAATGACACTAAACTACTTCTGTCAAATTATTTTAAAAGCTTTTTTAATTTGTTTTGGGGGTGCTACAAGAGATTTCTTGACATATCAGAATAGTGAGGTATTAGATTACTGATCAAGCACAGTTGGGCTGATGGTGATTGTCTCAGGGCAGCTGGGTTCTGCAGGCTGCTTAATGGCCCACTGACCACTGTGAGCAGTGAGCTGTAACATTCACTGCCACTTCATTTGACTGAATTGTATTCAAGAGATGCATCTAGACTCTGCATCAAAGTTAATATACATAATTTTTTTTCATTTACCAGTTACAAAAAAAGATCTACACACTTAAAAACAATGGGCTCCTTTGATCTTCCAGGGTTCTTTAGTAAGGAAAATGGATCTATATAGAAACATGAACGCTCAAAGAACCCTTTGCATGATGTTCTTCAGATAGTGCAGTAGACGGTTCTATGTAGTTCTTTATAGACATTGTAACAGTAGAAGGACCCCTTTTAGTGCTATATAGAACCCTATATAGCACATTCTCCATCTGTCTAAACAACACTTTCACAATGCAAAGAACCCTTTAATCATGCAAAGGGTTCTTTGAGTGTTTGTGGTTCTAAATAGATCCAATTTCTTTACTAATGAACCCTTGAAGAACCATCATTTTTAAGTGTGTATAATAAGATTTCTATAATTTGTCTATAATAATCTATAGTACATTCTCTACTGTAGTCCAAATTTCCTATATGATTATAATTGGAATCCTGTTCAAATTCCTGCAGTGCTACTATGGACCTTTGTGTAAGGCTTATAGTACATGTGTATTCAACCATTTGATCGCACTTGGCTGCATGTTTTGTTGATTTTCTGAGTGAAAATAAGTTAACAGTTAATCTTTCACAGAGAACATTTCAATTGGAAACAACACATAAAATGCGGCCTGTGCAAAAGTTATGGTACATTTAGTATTGTATGTAACCCCCACCCCCACCCACCCCATATATTAAGTTTAGCAAATAAATAGAAATGGAGCAGTTAAATCAGCAGAAAAATGAGTGTTCTCTGTAGAGGACATGACAACTTATTTTCACTTTAAAAATCAGCAAAACGTCATTTGACGGGTTATTCAAACTCCTGCATATGACAGTATGTGAACATTACAACAGTAGTGATGTTACTGGTATGAAATAACTGAGCAGAGAACCAGGATAAGCTTTAGTTGACTTTACATCATGATGCAGCAACAAAACACTTTACACTAAAGTTCTAAAAAGTGTTTAATTTGAATGAGCTCAATACAAATAAAGCTGAAATGACAAAAAAACACAAGTTGTTAATGGCTGTTAATTGAATTTAAAAACATGGACGGAGATTAAGACATCACATTGTCCAACAGCACCACACTTAAGGAACATTCAAATGAGTTTTGCTGAGCAGATTACATGAGTTTTTCTGTGTCTTTGTAAACAGTAGCTTTCTCACGCAGAGCAGCAGCTCCAGCAGAGGCTGAGCAGACAAATGAGCAGGGAGAGCAGCGGGGCAGACACACTGTGCGCACTGTTACACAGATTACTGTTGCAACACCTGTAGGTGAAGCCGGACACAGCTGGAAACATCTGGGACAGGCGAGAGTTGTCACAGTCCGTGTATCGGATGCACTGGCGAATGGTTTTCCCTCCTATTCCACAGGAAAAGTATCGGAGGGGTGATTAGTACTGACTCAGAAGCAGGTGTTGGCTTCAATTGATGTCAGAAGGCCTACCTTTCTCATGCAGAGTCAGACAGGAGTCCTCGTAAGAGCATTCTTGCACCTTCTCGCACCTCCCGCCGTAATAGTCCGAGCACTTATAGCACTGCAGAGATGAGCCTACAGAGGAGAAGCGCATTCCATAATGCTTATTGCCTGTTCCAAATGAAAAAACATCAGGGTCATCAACCAAAAACTGGCACAGTAGCTGAATATTCAAGGCATCCAACACAACTTACCAACACTTATAGTCACTGAACAGACCACCACAAAGAGCCCAATGGAGTATTTCATTGTGCCACAATTTTTGTTACCTGTAGATGAAGAAAAATTCAGAACATCAGAAAAAGTGGAAACTGAATGTGACACTTGACAAAAATATAGTTATCCTAAATATTTTAAATTCCAAATAACATTTTCCACATAAATATAACTTTCATTACAGGCATGTTCAGCCGATGCCAATACCTGATATTTTTGTACCCTTATCTGACAATACCAATACATAAACATTCATAAAACATAGAACACGGGACGACATTTACCTGGATTATATAAATAAAACTATTAAAAATAACTTTTTAAAAACAAACTTAAAAATATGAACCTGTATACTATTACAACTGTAATCAAATGGATTATAATCAGATATTTGTGCATAGTAGCCCAGCATCAATTAAACGTTCTGCTCTACTACAGTACAATAAATACACAATCAAGTATCAGTTTGTAATTTTGGTCAGTTCTAAACATCTGTCCAGTGGCAATAATTTTTACAAAACTACAGTGAGGGGCAACAAGTAGCCAGACCTTTGTATTAGTTACTTAAAATACTTCCAGTTTATATATCCACTTCAGGTTTACACATGTAATGTCTTTTGACTTAGTACCCATGAAAAGGAACCAAAAGTATGTATTCACAACCATAAAAAAAGATTACATAAAAATGTTTTCTAGTTTGTTCTCAAATAGGCATTACATTTGGAGTTACAGTACTGTTCGAATTCCAGGACAGTGATAAGACAACTATTTTAAATATTTCTGCCCAACATTTCAGATTAGATATATCCACAGTCCTTGTGGGTTATTCAGTGGATCGATAAATTAATTGTGTCAAGCATTACTAAGAAACATTTCACAAGAAAAGTGCAAATGCAGTTATTAAGCTGCTCAAAGTTCAAAGGACTGATAAGATAATTACATCAAATATTATCAGACTACTTACCAGAGCAGTCCAAATGGTGAAGGTTGTAAAGATGTTTTCAACTGAAAACGAGTCAGATCTCCCCAGAACACACCCGTCCAACACAAAGCTCCCCAATCATTCCTAAAGCCACCTCTTCTCTGCTCCAGCGCTCGCCCAACCTCACCCTTGTCCTACTTGAATGATGTCATTGACAGGAGTTGTGCACATCTTGTGTTTACCCCTGCCGTGCCATATATAGCAAATAATAGTCCACAGACTGAATAAGAAACAAATTATCAGGGTTTCTAAGACCACCCATGTTGCCCCATGTTATACTTAAAAAAATCGTTACATAAACATATGCTTTAAATATACAGTATATCTCAAACCTGATTACTGTCCGTTCAGTATTGAAGACATGCTGATATACATTATTTCATTCTCTGTAGGGCTCAGTGTGTAAGCTACACAATGGTGTCAAGCAGATCTTAAGTGGTAAGTCTGGAGGAAACTACTACTTCTTGGTACATTCAGAGTGGACATTGACAAAACCAATACAGTTCAAAACAATGTTTTATATAAGAACATGGCAGTTTGGTCACAGGGAATAAAAAAGTATTCATGCATCTTGAGCTGCAGCTGGGGGTGACAATAAGGCCGCTGTGTCAGATTTTCCATAGACTTGCTGCCACAGACATTCAGGCGGTCGGTTTTTTTCTCAAAGCATCCCTTATAACCAGCACAGACGCTATATACTGCTATCATTCTGACTGTAGAGACAATGGTGCTGAACTTTCTGAAGTGGTTTGGCCTTTATAAATACCACACTGTGGACTTGTGTGCTTATTCTTCTTCTCTAACAAATATGAAATTGCATCATCTACACTAGAGGGCCAGCATCCAGCACAGTTTGGTAGCTCTTCTACTCAAACACACCCGATAAACCTGGCAATTATTAGATGAGTGTAATCAGGTGTGTTGGAACAGGTAAATAATCTAACTGTATAGGACACGAATGTTCCAGGACCAGAGTTGTGCATTCCTGATCTACGCATTTATCAGCGTGCTGATGGAGATGTGACAGTGACATGTTTGTTTGCAGCCTGCAGCTACGGAGACTGGGGGGCAGATAACAATGAGGTCGCGGTTGGACTCAACAAAGAGCACTTGATCACTATGTGCTTTCAACAGCTCCAACTAATTTTGGGTTACACAAGGTCAGAGATGGCTTGATTTTTTTTGTCCAACCTGAGCAACCTTGGATCATTCACAGTGTCTAGTTGTATCCAGTGGCTGTGCATGCTTAAGACAATCAGCTCTGTTACTGTGATGAAAAAAATTACCTAGACAGAAAGTAACTATAAAGAAACATACTGAAGTAAAAAGTAAACATTTCAACAAAGTTCAAAGTTTTCTTCATGTAGTGGAATGTGATAGGGCAGTGTGGTGCGGTGACTTACGGGCAGTGCTGGTCCTTGTGCGAAATGAATTAGCATCATTACAGGCAGCTTCCGTTTACACTGATAAATTTGGTTAGAGGTTCTTAAAAATGATAGAGAAAAATGAAAAAAGTTTAAAAATCACAGTCTTTGAGATTTGTAATGAACCATTTTGAAAATCGAAAAAAGAACAAGGGGTAAAAAGTATGATTTTCTTGTGGAAATGTAATTGAGTAAACGTGTTCACCTTCAATGACAAAGTAATACTTTGCTGTACGCAGACATTTAAACACACTGCTCAAATTCCATGTTTTGTCATTTTGCTTTTCTAAGTGAAAATAAGTTATCGCAACCTCCACAGTAAAGAGATGTCATGTTCCTCTCGTTTTAGGGCACAATTTCAATTTATTTACAGAGTTTAACACACTTGAAAAAATAAAATATAAAATGTGCCCGACCACATTTTGTTTCCCCAATATGTTAAACAGTAAAAAGAAACTGTAATATTGTTATTATAACATTAAAATGTGCAGAAGTGTGTTCTCTGTAGTGTTATTTTCACTTAGAAAAGCTATGAAACATTTCATTTGACCAGGGGCTCGTAGACTTTTACATACAACTGTAATTGCAGTAACAAGGTACAATCATTTAAATGTTTTCCAACCCTGGGGACTAGAGTTACATTACATCCTGTTATTCGTACAAATCAGTTTTCTGTACTGAAAAAAGGGAAAAAACAGATAACCACACCACCAGTGTAACTGTTTTTCTATATTTTTTTCCATGATCCAACAAATAAATCAAGCAATTAATGAAGATTCAAGGCCTATACCCTCTTAGACCCAATATTCATCTCAGCATATTAGTTCAGTTCATCTGTGGTTGACCTAAGATGGGTTTTCATTAGTTTTGGTGTGAGAAGGCTCTGTCAAGTCAAGGGCTATTGAACAAGCCATTATTTACAACAAGCCTGCTAGTGATGTAATGTTAGCCTACAAATACTGCAATCTGAAGACAGCAGCCAATACTTTAACATCACCGCTTAAAAAAAATGTCTATCATTTTTGTTGCCTTATATTTTCTGCACTATTTGAACACAGCGGCTGAGCTTTGTGTGCAAATCTCAAAATGGATGTTCAGTAGAAGTTAAGAAGGTTTTTTCTTCTGTTAAGTTACATTTAGGAGGTGCATGTTTTTCTTGAGAGAGTGACAATATGCATTTGTTAGCTACCTAATTTGTATAATTACAAAGATTGCTCAATTGGGGGCTCAAGATGGGAGCCGGCCCCTCACTGATCTCCTCTCTCTGTCTGTGCAACAGTTCAGAAGGTACGCGTTTTGATGTTTAAAAAGATCTCAGCTACACATGGATTAATACAGATACATGTGAACATTTTGCCACATCAAAGAAGAAACACATCAAACTAATAAAAAATAAAATACAAAAACTTTATTAAATCATTATATGTGGAATATATATCATTAAGCTTACATTTTGAGTGGATTTATACAGTACATAACCACAATCTCCAGCTATATAATTCCTTAAGTTCACATATAGTTTATAACTATGAATTTCCAGTGTTACAATGTATTCATGCAAATGCTAAGAGTGCGGCGTATAGAGCTGTGGGCTGTGTAGATGTTTATAGTTGCGGCCACAACTTACAATAAAAACAAAGTATTTCATTCACACTGACTTATTTGAATATAAACCTGACATCAGAGATGTGTTTGTTCCCATCATGCCTAAAATGCTGCTCTCCCAAAATAGGTGAGCAAACAAAACATTGACAGCATATTATATGGACTCGGTACAAAATACAATACAGATTATTGTGAATATTTTTACAAAAAGATGTAAATCATGAAATACAAAAGTATGAATCTTAATTTGGAATTTACATTTTGGTACATAATGCTTCAAGAGAAAAAGACAGTCAAAAGACAAATGACCGTAAGCTTGATTTTGGCTCAAAAGAAAAAGTGTGTGTGTGAGAGAGTGTGAGAGTGAGAATGAGAGTGAGAGTGAGAATGAGAGAATGAGAGAGAGAGAGAGAGAGAGAGAGAGAGAGAGAGAGAGAGAGAGAGAGAGAGAGAGAGAGAGAGAGAGAGAGAGAGAGAGAGAGAGAGACTGTCTGTTGGCTCAAATACAATAAAGTACGTTTAACAAGCATTCTGGTAACTAAAGCAGAGTCAGAGAAGAGTCCAATATATGTATATCTTTGTGCCAAAACAAACAAACAAAGAAACTCCCCCAAACATGTAAAAATCCCAATGATCTTTTAAGGACACATCAGGAAGACGTGCATGAGGATGAAAAAAAGTCCACCATTTCATTTGGCTGAAGGATAGCGCAGGTGTACTGTCCATATCATAACTAAAAAAAGCTTATACATACAGTGACCTACCTCATTATGAGGTAACAGTCTGTACAACATTCAAGCGCTCACTACAAACCAGAAAAAGCTGGAATTCAAGCAGCACACAGTGAGACTATTCAACAGAACTAAGAGATTAAATTCAGCCTGAACCAGAACTGCAAATTGAAGAATGCTATGCCAGTTGACATTAAATATGAATTGCTACAAAAATGACCAAAGTACACAAAAATGTACAGTACTGTGCAAAAGTCTCAGGCACATAAGAACATTGTTTAAAACGACTTATCTTGAAAATAAGTGTGATATAATTTGGAATAGCTGCAAATAAACAAACACAATGAATAAGTAAGAATGTCTTATTTTGAAAAAAAGTAGGCGGTCTCTTGTGAGCTAAAGAAAAGTTTAGTTCCAGATTTCTCCTGGAGGTTCCCAGCCAGCACATGGATTTGTCAAATGCCATTAGCAGCACATCCGTTATATGTAATGAAGTACCGATTGGACAAACCAGGTACTAAATGATAACTACAAATAAAAATTTTGACTTCCCAAAAGAGAGAGGTGGAAATGGTTAAACAAAAACATTTATAAATTTACTACTTATTACATGAATATTAGTTGTATTCATTCTGGTATTAGTGTTTTTCTGAGCATATAAACTCTTACTGCCCAGATAAAGAGCTTTTCAAGTCTGAGTGCCAAAAATTTTGCACAGTACTGTTTGTTGCTGATGCATCATTTGGAAGTACAAAGGTTTAGGATGGTAAAAATAAAACGTCTGTAAAAACTGGACGGCGCAAATCCTTGCATTAAAGCTTTTTCAAGTCCTCAGTCACGCAAATCAAGATAAAAAGACTTTTCTGCAGCCATGAGCACATGCAAGAGTTTACAGGTCTGTGAAAAACCAACAACATTACAAAATAAAGACCATAATTTTATAGAAATTTCTACAAGAGTTACAGCATGAAACATCTATTTTTTTCTCAAATATAAAATCTTATAACTCAGCCGTATTATCTGTTTGAACTATACACACACACGCATTTGTGCAGGTAACATGCAAAATTACTGCATCAAATTTTTCACACAAAGACAAAAGTTGTGTATAATTAATATTCCAACAACATATACTGCATAGGGCTGTATTCAATGTTTAAGTGCCTCTTTAAATTGAGATATCATATGACACATTATATTAAAGTCACTGTGAAAATGATAGGAAGGATCTGTCGCTCTATTTCTTCTCATTTATTAATCGTTTTCAGCAGATACTTTGGCAAAGAGGGTTAAGACTTCTTTAGCAGCATCAAAATGATAAAGAAATTCATTGTGAGCATAGAAATGGGTAAATATGCCACCTGTGATCAATAAACACTGAATCCCAGCACACGGCATTTTTATCAATCTTAACCTTCTAAAAAATGGTATTCCTCACTGAAGCATGAATGTGTTCTAACTCCTTAACATTTACAAAGTAACAACGTCCATAAAAAATGAATAAATTGCACATATTATCAATGGTATTTAGTGGCAAGCCAAAGAAGTACACTGTAAAATGATATAGCACAACAAATACTCATACCTACTTTAAAGTGTCAAGGTATTAATGCATAATACCATGTCTTCAAACATTTGTTCTTGCAGTATTAAAAGTCTGTAAGAGAACTCATTGACTAGATGCTGAAATGTACAATACCATCTCCCACTGCCGACCTATCACCCACATAGCATTAAGCAGGGGGGGAAGAGAGAGAACATCAGAACAACAACAAATTCAAAAATCATGAGTATAAGGCATTAGCATCTTGCATATTGCATTTTATACCATGTTTGACATAAACTGCATCGTGCAGGGTTATGATTGCATAATGCATTATGGCACATCCATAGGTCATCAAAAAGAGACAAATATACACAACATTGCTGGATTGCAAGTTTTCCTCTTGGTTCAAATATCTCTGAATTTCAGGTAAAAAGAGAACATTTCATGTCTAAATAGCAAAATAATGTGGCAAAATAAAGTCTCTTTCTACTTGAATGGATGAGAAATAGCATTTTAAACATGCTACAACAATCAAGAACCTTGTGTTGTATAATTCTCACATATTATAAAGCAACATGAAGTAAACGTCAATCGCTTTGAAAGCTGAAATAGGAAAAATCAACGTTAAGCCATAGGTGGTTTCTCTGTTTCTACTAAACAAAACAAGCTTTACTGTGCATGTTCAGGCAAATATTGTAACTAGACGCTCTGAAATTAATAAGTGAAAATAGCAAGAGCTCCAGAAAATGTCATATCAAATTTTCGATATATGTATTTGTTTCATCAGACAATAAGTGCTTTCTTTTTCTTTGGAGCATCAAGTCACATGAAATAACACATTCCAGAATAATTGTAGGTGTGCAAGTGCCAATGCTCTGCAAAGGCATTCCTACTATTCTCATAGGATGAATAAGTATAGCTGACCAGGCCATTGTAGCAGCAGGGCCAATGTCATATTGGCCAATCACATAATAGCCCAGAGATCAGCTCACGCCCACAGAGATGGCTTCTTTTTTTTTGGAATATTATTGGCTGAAAAAGCAGGCTCTGATCAATCAAATATCAGGATAAAACTCTGAATTCACATCCATTGTGTGCAACACAGCCTTTTGTTCTGCGTTGGACATTCTGCTCAGCACTTCCGCAGAAAGTGTGTAGCTGTTCCCTGACTTCTCCTCAAACCAGCTGTCCAATGGCCTCTTGCCATCAAAGTTGGCAATAGGTGGCCCATTCACAGCCAGGGTGAGCAGGTCATTCATCTGCTCCAGAGTTAGCCTGGAGCGGTTGTTCCTTCGCACTTTGTGTAAAGACTCTCGTCCTTTGTCGCAACAGGCAGTGGACGTTGGTAGGATCCTTACCACTTGCAGGATTTGGTTCAGCAAAGGAAAGCGCTGTTTATATCTGCAGATATGACTCATCACTTCCTTAAAGCCATTCATGCTATAGTAGTCGGCTTTGAGATCCCTCCATTCGCCTACCAGGCTTCCTCGTATATCAATCCGATCATGTGACAGTTCACGACCTGATGAGGGAATCGTCTCCAGATGGTCAAAGATGAGCAGGATCTCTTCCTCCCCATACATTCGGAGATCATCCCTGTTACGCGGCCATGTAGCCAGATCAAGAACCTTGCAAGCCTGCACCACAGAACGGCTGCGCTGATCAATGCGCTGGGCCAAAATGCCCTGGCTCCTCTGGCAGATTTTTTCCCGGATGGACTGAAACTTGGATTCTGCCACCCGCAAATTCTTCAGGTCCACACCATTGAAGCTCTCGCGAAAGTTCTCCTCAAACTCTTGCAAGTACTCTCCTGGAGAATCAACCAACTGGCCAATCTCCTGAATTGCCTCCTCTATCTTGGCATCCACCTGGGACACTAAAAGATAGTCTCCCTGAAAAATGAAGGCAAGGCGTGACAGAATAGCAATGATATCCAAAAGGAAATAGATCAGCTTGACAGATTGGTAATCCATAAGAAACTGGAGGAGAGACAGAGCAATGGCTGATGCATCGGCTCTCTGGGTTTGACTGCTGATGCTCTTAAGATGGGTGACCACTTCCAGATAGTCTTTAATAAGGGCATTCAGAACGTTAGGCTCTCCTATGATCCACCGAACTGCTTTTATATCCCCAAGGAACTCTGTCTCTTCTGACAAAGTAGGTGCCGTTGACCTCAGCTCAGCCATCATACGAGGAGAATATCTGTAGAAGCTCAATAACTGCTTCAAGTTGTTCTCCAAATCATCTAAACATGAGAGTTCCTTCCCACAGATAGCATCCAATATTTCCATGTGGGGACGATGGATCATAATTGGTAGACACAAGACGTAGGGAATGGTCTTCCGTAGGGTTACATAGAGGTTTGCCCGGAGGCTAGAAGAGATGTTAGAACCATCTATTCCCAAGCCAACCACTAGCATGTCCTGAAACCTCAAGCCTAGGACACCAAAGGCACGGTCAACTGCCTGGAGATAGCCATCTACACTGCCACCACTCAACCTCTGCAAAGAGAGAAACTCGGTAGCAGGTGGGCCCTCTGCAGTGATGAACTGCACATAAACTGCAACTGTGTCTGCCAGTAAATCATCATTTTGCCCATCCATGATCACACCAAGGAAAGGTGAGAGGCGGATTTTCTCTGCCAAATCCTCTTTGAATGCTCGAGAAATGTGGTGAATAAGAATTTGGCAGTCACTCTCATTCATGTACTGATCAACCACTTTAAGTTCGCACTTCTTCAGCAGCTCTGCCAAGGGGCGAAGGTCAGAAAAAGGTCGTCCTTCCACTGCAAGATGGTAGGCAGCATTGAAGAGTGTCATCATATTCTTACACATCTCCTCTGTCTTCTCAGGATGCATGCGTAGCTTGTACAACTGCAGACACTTCTTGTGCAGGTTGCTCTGACTGTGGAGCTTGATGGTATGAATTTTGAATTGCTTGGAGCCAATGATGAAAGCAGAAGTCCTTGACGACTGCACAGTGTACTGCCGACACACATGGCACCACATCTCATTTAACGTTGGAGAGTAACGCAAGAACCAAAACTTCTTTAGCCACTCTTGCTTGAAGCGGCGAATACGCCGGCCCGGACCAACAGACAGTTTTGAAGTGTCGTCAGCAGCTACCATCATGTCAGCAGCTATGGACTCATCTGCAGAGTCAACATCCTGGTCATCCTCTTCCAACACGACTGGGATGGGCGTCATGGCTTCTGCTGCTGCAAGACAACAGAAATAAATCTTTACTTTATATAAATCTCTGTAATTTCAGAATATATTATGGCCTAGGTGTTCTTGTTTAAATCAAGTGTTATGTTCAACATAATCTTTCACAAATGTGTTTGGAAAAATATCTTAACACTCACACAAACTCTCATTTCAAAGCCGTTTTCTGATTTGTACCAAAGAAACACCAATACTATCAATAGTTAACAGTCAGACAGCAAAATGAGACAATGTTTCTTTTTTTCAAGTATTTAATAATATCATTAGGTTCACAGTTTAACAGACAACGGATTCTGACAGTGCTCTGATGGAAACATGATTAAGGATTTGAGGGACAAAAGAAATTCACCTAAGTAAGAACGCAAGAACAGGCTTTGCACTTGAACATTTGAGAAAGGTGTCAGCAGAGATCTGAGACAGCATGACATCATTCCACAGCAGAGTTCTTGCCCAGCAGCAAACCTACCTCTGAGGTCATCACTGGGCAGGGGCTCAGATGGGGCCAAATTCTCAGTCTGCTCTTGCTGTTTAAAACGGAGTAGCTCTGCCTCCAGTTCACGTATCCTTCTCTTTAGTCTCACACAGTTTGGGCAGAAAGATGTAGATGGCCCATCATTAGTCATTGCGGGCTCTTCCTCCGCATTCTCCATTTTGACATATCTTTCCCCGAGGCTACTCTCTAGCTGTTCCACAGGGGCCAGTCCAGAAGCCACGAGAGCCACCTTGCTTTCAGTCTGGCCAAGTAATGATTCCGCTACATGGTGTGAAAATGAACTGGACTGGTTGAAAACATTGGCGACTTGTGTTCTTGCTCTTGGTAATGACAGAGTGCTGTTTAGTGGATTGTCTTGGCTTTGGCTTGCTTCCAGCGACGCCTCTAGAACATCTTTGAATATGAGATCAATCTTTTTCTTCTTGGCTTGGGGCTGGCTGTCTGCCTCATCACTCCCATGCTTGCTGAGGGTTCTTCTCCCATGTAGAGCCGAACGGAGGATTGGGCCTTGAGTTTCTTCCTGGTGTTGAGTTAGGTCTTCTGAATTTAACCCTGCAAAGCCATAGACGTGCATATTAGAAACATCTGGTGACATCAAGATGTACTGCTACATTAAATTGTGTACCAAAATATTTAGATCTCAAAAAAGTAAAACTTTGCCACATGAGGCAATATAACTGAGAATAGCAAAACCTGTTTTACTTACCTGTAAAACCTCTGCAGGTAAACGGCCAGGAAAATATCCTCTGTGATAGTTAATTTGTTGACAAAAGTTGTTAAAGCTCATTTTACAACCACTGTTAAAGCCTGGGTTACATTTAAAATGGGGAACCTATCCTTATTTTCTTTATATTGGATCATTAGTTTAGTCAAAAAAAAAAACTAAATAAATGTGACAAATTTAGATATTTTGCAACAGACTCTGCTGCATTTGTCCACCCAAGAACCCCTATAAATATACCAATGACATGGTAGTTTATTCATGGATCTATAAAGCAATTTATAACCCATCCTTAGAAAACTAGATTACACTAGATTAAAATATGTTCGGAAACTACTGTTTTGAGGTCAACTTTGAGAGGACAAACAAATAAGTCTCAGGGGTTGATCACAATGTGAGTGTAGCAGTAGCTCAATTCCTCAGTAAACACTCAGTTCCACTACATGAAATGAGAACTATTATTTTTCTGGCTGGGACAGAAGTAGATAGCTCACCCATGTCCAGGTTGTGGTCGATGCTGTCCTGAGACACACTCTGTAGTCGTTTCATGTAGTCATCGCTGTACCACACACGAAGCCTCTCCCCCACGGCCAGTCTGCGACACACACGAAAATAAATGTGCTCGCCATGCTGGAATGCACTCAAGTTCCTCTCATTCTCCTCTGAAGACATCCGAATGTACCTGGAAAAAGCACACATGGATTAGCTTTCCTTAATTGAGGAAATTGCATATGAGCTAATCTTTAAATGTATGAGGAGAGGCAGGATTGCAATCGTTTACCTCATCCAGTTTGCTAAGGTTTCATCACAGCCATCAATAGATTTGTATGTGTTGTCGTCATTAACCATCTAAAACAAACCAGCCAGATGTTGAAATATTAACAGAAATCAACTTATTAGATTAACTTCGAAGTAACATTCAAAGACAGGAAATCCAACACACCATCCAGGAGTGCATCCCTGATGGTTTGTCCTGGGCTATCAGTTGGCCTTGGTAAGGGCCAAACAGTGCTCCCTTGGGAATGTTCTCATCCATGCAGCAAACGTCCACCTCCTGGCCCTCCTTAATGATTTCAATACCCGAAGGCACAGTGAGAGCTGCGCGATCAGGCACAGCCAATGCAACGGGAGTATCAGGTACAAACACAGGGGGACCATGGGTAGGGCATTCCTCCAGGAAATATTCTTTACACTCTTCACAGACTACAAGAAGAATAATACAATCGATCATCTCTTTTTGTAAATGCTTAATTTAATATTATTATGTATAGCAGTTGCATTTCAGAAACCTGAAATGTCTATAATAAAGACACATTGTTCATTTGAGAACCTAATACCTACACCAGAAGTCAACATTTTGCTGTTCCACGTTGGCACAACGCTCATGGTTCACTTTTAGTTTCTTGTTTGGCTCCTCAGAAGAACAGTTATTGATGACTCTAAAAATGACATATACACAGTGCAAGACACGTAATTTCCATTACTGTTCAAAACACACCCTTATTAACATTTCCATGCAGCTTTGACTTGAGAATCTCTACTGCCATCAGTGCTGCTTCATTACTCCATAGGTTCAAGTACAACAAGTTACATGAGCTTTCTAACTGCAAAGGAATAGAGGTCTTCTGGACTTCAAACTGCGTATAATCTAAACAGTAAATCCTAGAAGTGTTCACTTCAGAACAGCACAAACAGAATGTCGGACAATTCCAAAAAGCCCACCATAATTAATAATTAATAATAAAATCATTAAAGATAATTAAAGATTTTTTGATCAAGGGCAAACATGTTCAATATTAAAACAGAGCCTCACAAGCCTTTTCTGCAAGTCTGAACGTGACAAGAAACTATTGAGCCTTTTGATTTTTTTGCACAATATTTCCCAATAATAAAGTGCATGAAAATAGTCATAAAAGAGTCTTGAGGGTTTTTTTTGCATAATATTTTCCAACATAGAAGTGCAAGAAAAAGGTCTATTAAAAGGGGGTATCATGTTACCCTGTGCTGCAGTCTGGCTCAGTTTCCATACATGGCTCAGTCTGAAAAGTGGCAGGGTCTGCCATGCTCAGTGCAGGGAGGAGGACCAGTCCCTGGGTGCCCCTTTTCATGCCAACATCTTACAACTGAGGAGAGAAATGAAAAAGTAAAACACTGACAACCTACATGGCACATGCAGACTAAAGACAGAGGCGTGACCGTATGTTGTGACTTTGGTCTTCTGACTTGTCTAATTGAGAAATTCTAATTGGTAAAATATCCCCTTAAATTTGATTCTATTCTGTTATGGTACTCTTTTGGTGTTACACAGAACCAATTAAAAAAAGGTTCCATATAGAATCACACACATTCTCCATCAATCCGCAGAACAACGTTATCATGCAAAGAACCATTTAAGCATGCAAGTAGTCCTAATGTTAATGGCTCTATATAAAACCATTCCCTTTACCAAAGAACGATCTTGTGTGAAATATTAAGAATATAAAACTTTCCTTATGCATCATGTAGCTTTGTACGTTGCTCTTCTTGTGTGGGTTTAGAGCCTCTACATGGCCTTGTATGTTGTCCATGTTACTGATGTGACTCGTCGTGACCCCATAGGGCGATGTAACCGAATCGAACCGAGTCGGAGTCGCTTCGGAAAAGCGAATCGAACTTTCCACCATCTCATTAACGTGGAATTCCAGAACGCAATTAAATTTAAACGGGAATTGCGCCGAAGTTCAAAGAAGCCGCTCAGAGTCACGTCAAATCGCGCCCCAATCATCGCGATCGTTCGATGTTTACAGCTCTCCCAACTCCCACTTTCTGTGTGTAGAAGTATTTCGGTTAGAAAAGCTGGCACGTGATTGGTCGAGAGCGGCGTCGCTCAGGGTCTCCTCGAGCTATGAGGAGAGCGAACGCAGCACAACAAACAGGGCAGCGACGACGAACCCTAAAACCCACAAAACTTCAATTTCTCCAACAGTTTTAGCCTCTCGAACGAGGAAGGGCGAAGCGCCTAGGGGTCATGGACGCGCGTACGGTGCCTCTGGCCGCGGGGCAGAGCGTTCCGAAGCCGCCCCACATCCGCGGCTCTCGTGCGCAGGCGACTGGCAATTTGCCTACCGCTTTCGGAAGCCATTTTCATTGGCCACAGTGGCTAGTGAGAGAAACTCACCTTGTGGAGAAAACACAGTCCGTCCGTCTGGGGCTCTCAGGGGGGCTGCCTAGAGAACCAGCTCGGCTTCGGCCGCCGCACGGAGAGCACCGGGGCTCCGGCGGAGCTGAGTAACGTCACTAGTCCGGGGCGATGTAAAGTTTATCATCGCAAACATTTGTAACGAGTCAGCTGCTTCTCTCAGCTTTGACCACCATCTTTTTTTATTACAGGAAATGACATGGAAAAACGGAAGAAAGCTGCGTTTATGGAGGAGAGGGGGGAACATGCAAAATGACTAGAAAGAGAAAGTTAGGTTCCACACACGGAGCTGAGCCGAGCGAGACACGCAGCCTCTCGCTCGGTCACAACTCGCTCGTGAATAAGCTCAGGGATGTGAGGAGCGCGTTCGTTTAACGGTTTCATCTCCACGGCTTTAAGAAACGTCCTGTGAAAGTTTCCGTGTCTGTGAA
Source organism: Pygocentrus nattereri (assembly GCF_015220715.1). NCBI lineage: Eukaryota > Metazoa > Chordata > Actinopteri > Characiformes > Serrasalmidae > Pygocentrus > Pygocentrus nattereri. Next base: position 32,773,603 of record NC_051221.1, on the reverse strand, counting down.
AAGGTGCCTTCCAGACACATCACGAGGCTGGTCTCACGGAGCCAGAGTAATTCTGAGCCTGCACTAAAACAGCTTTGGCGCTGCAGTTTAATCCAAGATTTACTGGCCTTAACCCACACACAGGTCTCACACAGACCTGACTGCAAATGAATTTTCCCCCAACTCACCACAGTCGTCTGTTTTGATATACAGTTAGCTAAATTACCACGGAGAGCTTTTCTTAATCTGATTTTAACTTCTAATCTTAATCTAATCAACCGTAACATCAGTAAGTTACCTGGGGTTTATATCTCAAACCTCATCACAGAGACAGCACTGTATAAATTAGATGAGATCTGACGGAATAAGAGTTTTCACACATTTGTGTTACAGAAGTAATTATCGTAATGTAGGAATTTTATCTTACATCTCATCTCTAGTTAGGAAATCCTAACCTAATCGATCATAGTCGACAATCAACTGTCATGCCTGTAACCTAGCAACCGACCATATGCGCACAGCTGAAACGTAAAAATGTAAATTGTAAACAAGTTTACAATGTAATGTAAAATGTAAACACGTAAAAAAAAACAATGTAAAAAAGTTATCTTGACCGCAAAATGTAAAAGAGTAAAAACAAAACTTAAAATGCAATAAAATGAACTGGACGTTAAGCATATTGTGTGTTCCAGGGTGTTGCTTTTCAGTTTTTAACAACATTAGCGCACGAAGGTAATAAGAGGGGGCAGTGGAGATCGAGTTTATGGATTAATATAAATATTAATTTAAGAACTGCTATTCTGAAATGGCTTCTGTCCTAACTTTTGTCATGACGACTAAAAAGACTTCAGTTAAGTTCCTGTAATACGGCAAGTCGAACTCTCTCTGTTACATGTAGCTAATTACATTTATTGAATATGGGAAGAATAACCCCTTTAGAAACAGCTGTCTCGCTGTCTGGGTGAGCTCTATTCGTCTTATAAGTGGCTAAAAGTAAGAACTGAAGAAACCAGTCCATAGATTAACCTCTGAAACTTAAAGGATATTCCACTGATTTTTCAACCTTTTTGTATAATTCAACCTTTGAGATGTAAAGTCATTTCTAGTGGTTTGATGTGAAATGCTGCATTCCAGAAAATAAAACTGCTTTCTTTACAATGGCGGCGATAGGAACCAGGAGTCACAATGTCATTTTATTTACTATCCAAAACTGCCAGTGTACCTACATGTCTAAGGAGTTTTATGTGTAATGTTAATTATGTAAATATAGTGGTAAATCTGAAAAAGTTAATTTTCTTCAGGTATTATTTTGCATTACAACGCACTGCACGGACCTCTCTGACATATGGATTTCAAGGTTTAGGCCAAGCCCATCTCCAAAACTAACATACAACAATGTCAGGCAGCAGACAAAGTATTTGTAATGTTTTGATGCAATACTTTCTGTCAGGGAAAATTTAGAGGCATTAACTCCTCAAATGTCTGGTTCCTACAAATCACCCCTGAGTACTGAATAAGTTTCCTAACACAGAGCATTTCACATCAAACCTCTAAATTATTTTGTTCCCATCTTACTGATTTAAATTATATAGAAAAAAATCCACCGCCAAGGAAAATGCATTACTAAAATTCCATGTTTTTAAACAAATTTAATGGCTGATGGTAACCAAAAATTCCAGTACCCAAAAGTATTAAAACAGCAGTGTCTGGTCATCCAAAATATGTAGAAGGAGACTCATTTTCTTGGTCAATTTATTAACAAAATGATAAAATAAATAAATACAAATTGATCAAATGCTCCTAATATCAATTTCTTCTCACGTTCCCTACAGTATTTCTAAACACTGCATACAAACAACTCAGCACAGGCTCAAATACAGGAGAGAGGTAAGAGAACCAACCGATTCACTCACAATGTCAGGCAAACGCACAAAGCAAGAGCTCTGTAACAGAAAGAAGTCAAAAAATAAACACACTCCTTTTTAAAATCATTATGAAAAAATACAAACAATTTTACAAATATTCATATTGTGTAATAAACAATTTACACATAGTTCAGCACACCAGGTGAACGTTTTTTTTTTGTAATTACTCAAATCGCTACAATGCATCCTCTTTTGTGTTTCGTTAGTGGAAGATATTTTTTTCCTTTTTTCTTTTCTTTTTTTTTTTTGCACGCGTAAACAAAAGTCCTCCAATTTAACAGTTGATTGCAGATGAGGTAAAACACAAAAACACACCCCAAACATACATACATACAGACAAACGGACAACAGGGTGTACAACACCGGGGAAGTTACAACGGTATAGATGAAATGTATCAACAATACTAGAAGGCCACAATCATGACTGAGTATAGTATAAATGAACTAAAACTACAGTGAAACGTGTCACTGAGGAAATATAAATATGAAAATATGGAATATCTAAACACCAGAAGAATAAAAGGATAAACGTAATGAGATGTATAACTGGAATGAGTCTGCAAATGCTCCCATTTATGCATAAATGTGGTCCCTATTCTCACACTTTTCAAACATAGTAAAACCCAAAGTATAAAGCATTGGAGAATGAGGGGAAAACAAAACAAAAACAGCCCAGTTCAATCTCTAGCGTGATGCTGTAAGCCAACAGCCTTAGCACAACAGTTAACAATTAACAATGACTGAAAAATGTTACTGATATGTATTTAAAATGCATATAAAAGAAGGCTTCCTAAAAGCAAACTGCACATTTGCCATTTCTTTGGGTAACTGTGTCTAGCATGTGAATGTGTGGGGCCTACAAACCCCATTCAGACCTTACACGTTTAAGACATCAGTCCACCTTAGGATTTTTTAACCCTTCTCATTGATTCAAGCCAACTGTAATTCAGCGTGGTGCAATTTCAAAGATAGAACTGATTGAAAAATCAATGGCCCATTAGATTAAACATGAGAAGAAACAATCCACATTTCTAAGGCCACCTTCCATGATTCTTGCCCTGTAGCTGTTAAGAGTACGACTAATGACTAACCTCACATAGGCTAAAGATGCCACTTTGAAAAGTGTGTTTGTTCATCAAAAGATGGAAAGAGAAACTACAAACGTCCTTTAGAGATATACAGCATGTGTGTATACCTTTTTTTGTTTTGGCGTCTTTCTGCCAGAAATGTGAAAAGAAAGTGACAATTCGGCATAAAAATCTTACAAAATAAACTGAAAACCAAATGCATATTAAAAAAAGTTTGACAAAACATTTATATAAAAACTTGCATAAGAAGGTATGGTTTGAAGTTGAGTTGAATTGATTGGTCATGTAGTTTTGGTGGTTTCCAAGTCTAGCCAGTCAGCAGATTTTCTTTGTTCATTCCCAAGTTGCCCAAATCTAGGCTAAATTCTGAATACCTGATTAACTATGTTGAACTCCTGGTCTAGAACAGAAGAAAAAGCAATATGGAGGAGTATTTAACAGCTATTTGACAAATAGATGATGTACTAGAACTGTCTATATGCACAAAACAGTCCTAGTTAGCGACTCAAAAGAACAAAGGAAAAACTTTCTTGACCAAAGATCTCTAGTTATGAAGGCAGTGTAAATTTGGGACACAAAAAAAGGAACATTTTTACTGAACATTGAATAAATGAGTATTACATTACAGCAGTATGTGTGGAATATTTCATGGTGATCAGAGTGACGCTGAAGACAATAGACCCAATTCGGCTGTTATGACATGTGGCCAGCTGAGTTAGTAATGCATGACTTGCAAGTGAACTGTGAGAATATTACTTAGTGTACCTTCAATACTAAGGGTATCACTGCTGAAAGTGCATGAACAACAGAAACAAATAAATGTCAATATCTATTTTTTTCTTGCATCCACCAAAAAAAGAAAAACCCTGAAGAAAAAAAAAAAAGAAAAAAGTATGCTTTCATACTCAAATACATCACGAATGACAGCACTAAAAAAGGGGACTAATTCTATATTTTCACAATATAAAGAGCACATTTCCTTTACAGGTTTAACTTGTGCAATTACTATGATAAATACACTTTTGTTCAGGGTTCTTTAAAAACAATAAAAATAAATCAAAATCAGAAAGAAAACCTCTTAAGGCAACGTCTTAGCTAAACAATGTTTTTTCCCCCCATTTTAAAAGGGTGCATGTGGGAAACATCGAAGTCCACAGACAGCCAGAGAAAATCAGACAATCACGCCATCAACACTACATTATTACACTCAATTTGCTTTTATCCAATAAAATCACAGTCTGCAGCTGTGCTTCTGTTGTGGAGCTTGAGGACTTAATAGAAGGGCTCTAGCCAGAGTAAATGTCGCTTCAGCTCATCTGTGGTAATCTAATGGTAACACATGAGAGGGACTACAGGGAGATTATACTGTATGTAAAAAGGCACCTGTACAGGAAGGAGAGAAGTTGTTTCGTTTTGAAGCAAAATGTCCTCGCACTCTTGATGCGCTTGACAGTGACAGTTTTGGAAGGCCATAAAAACGTCCTTTCAGGTTATATGACTTTGTATTCTGATAATAACAACTTGCCATGATATGAAGAATCATCAGCCTGTTACCCAGTCCCAGCTCCGAGGGTAACGGAGGTTTAAAGGAATGCTCAAATATGATCAGTGTTTCACAGTAGAGTGGAGGAACTGCAGCATGCTTTCAAAGGTAGAGCAAAGCAATGACAAGAACCAAGGACATGAGAAAATTTGAAAAGAAGAAGAAGAAGAAAAAAAAAGACCAAACAAAAACAAACATTTGTTGTCCTTTACAAACTACAAATAGCAAGTACACGAAGTTTTGTTTGGTTATATCTTAGTGAAACAGTCTGAATTAACTAGGCCTGTCCTGCAGTAACTGTGCATTATAATTTACATGTTGTAATGAACAGAAGCACTTATAGGCTGTTTAAAAAAAAAAAAAGTGTGTGATATTTATTGTTCAAAAATAGCCTTATGGTCTGTCAAGACAGATAAAGTTCACATGAAGAGCTCAGGACAGACATGGTGAAGATATGTCAATTTGTAATGTAAACATGTTTGAGGTGCCAACTGTGCAGTACCATTAAAATGCGGGGTAACTCAGGACATTTTAAGAATGTTCATAAGAGAAAGAAACTGAGGGGATCGATCCAGAGCAGCTAATGGGTCGAATCTGGGTCTGATATTTTGGTCTTAAAGATGGCAATAACAAAGGCTCAAGATGACTAGGTACAAAGCGCCTTACAGAGCATCCCTCCACTTACAAGGTAATTCAGCATCACAGCTTCATTACACGTTCTTCAAAAAGAAGAAACGCTGGCGAGCACAATGATACAGAACAGAAGGTTAATTCACTTTTAGCTATGCCATACCTAACAAAGTCTTTCAAGAAGTGTTTAGTGCGTTTGCTTTACTTATTTGCAATAAGCTTGTGCTTTAAATTCAGGGTTTTCTGTCTTTGTCTTATTACTAAATTTGGCTCAAACATCAAACCCTCAAGTTTAAGACAGCAAATTGTGAGACATTATTGTTGTTTCTATGTGTGGTTAACATACAGGATGATGTCAGGGAAGGAGGCTGCAATGTTTTTGTTGTTTCCTAGACTATACATAAAATATGCTAATGTATCTATATTCTGGATTTAGAAAAAAAGCATTTGGCAGTTTAGAATAATAAAAAAATAAACATACACTCATTATGCAATGCCCCCCTCTTTGTAACAAAGAGGGATACTTGCATAAATGATGCCATTTTAACACCTTCAATAACAAATTACTGTTTCAAGAAACAGAAAAGCACTTTTTTGTGAAGACTAGGAAGACCTGAATACATTTTCCTATAAAAAAAGACAAAATACTCCTCAGAGATGGACACCTTTTTTCTTATCTCATTAACAAAGTGAGCCTCCAATGTTTCACAAGAAGGGTGCAATAAAGACCCACATCACTTTTATATTTGTATGATGCTGTTGTAGCTCTTCTCTCCAGCCCTTACCTCTATAGAGACCTGCCTCAGCCAACCATCTGCCTGCCTCTCTCCTGATGTTTGGTCTGAGGTGTACTCATTTTGGATATGGATCATCAATTGAACCATATCGCTCACCTTCTACAGCACACTCTGAAGTGAAAACCGGGCTGCAGGGTGGAGGTGAATGGATAGATGCATTGGTACAGTCCTAATCGGTCCTGATTTAGTCTAACAAATGCCCGTGACTTCAGAAGCCTCGGTGCTTCTCGCCGCTGGCGAATACTGTTGCAAGTTGTCCTGCTAAGAATAAACGAAGCTTTTGGTTTTGGATGGGTCCTCTCAGGCCTGGCTGGAGACTCACGGGGGTGGGCACAGCATGCAGTCTTTGGACATGTGTGACCTGCCACCCTCCTCCCAGAGAAAATAAAACTAAGACAACCTAAGAAACAATCCCCATGAGTTTCAAGGGCAACTGTTGCAGGCACACACTGGTGTGATGTGATATATTAAATGATCCTCTTCCTTCATTATTACTCACTTAATTCTTTGTTATTTTTATTATTAGTATTCTTTTTTAAATAATCCACTAATTGGCATGACACTGTAATATAAGCTCCCCTCCCCCAACACCCACTCTTTTGGGCGCACTGGTTGATAAGAACCTTGACTAGTTCACCTTGGATGTAGAAGCACTGTTGACACAGTCTCACCTTACACAGAAAAAAAGAAAATAACAAAAAAAAAAAAATTGCGTATATACGTATAATATATATTTATATATATGTATATAGATTGGCAACTTGGTGCACCAGTGCAGGGTGCAGTAGAAGTTGTTTTAAATGTTTGGGAGAAGGAGAACTGTACTTAGTTGATCCAACAAGCCTAGGTATTATTTAGAGACTTCCACATTGTTGGGGACTGGCGAAAGCTGCTGGGAGGGTTCTGAGGTTTTGCCGTTGTTGGTGCTGTTGCCGTGGTCCAACTCCTCTTGATGTTCAGCTTCCATCTTGACTGGTTCTGCCGTGTTACTGTTGGTAGCAGAGGGAGTTGTATTTTTAGAGTCAGTGGTGTTCACAGGACTCTCCTCCTCCACATGGCTCAGAGCAGGGCTCTCAGAGTCCACACCCCCATTTGCTTTGACCTCAGTCACTTCCATTGGCTCCACTGCCTTTACCATGGCTGTCTTATCACAGACTGCTGTCTTAGGGTTCTCAGTTGCTCCCGATTCCCCTGGCTCAGCCTCTGGAGTGACGGCAGTGGCTGACTCGGCCATTTCCCCCACCTCAGGCTCAGCTTGTATGTCCGGCGCTGTGCCACTAGCTGGAACCTGAACAACTGCAAGTTGCGCTGGGTTCTGCTCAGGCCCAGAAGGGTTTGCACATGCATGTACAATGGGCTCATTAGTCTCCTGGAGGTTGTCACTCTTGGTCTCACTGCTGACATTCTGGGACACCTCCACCTCCATAGGCTGAGGCAGGTTAAAGCTGTGGATGAGGCGCACCAGGTGTTTCACCTTCTCCAGTGACACCTGCATTTCTTTCTGCCGGGCCAGGATGCTGTTCTTGGTCTCCATGCATTTCTAAGACAAGGAGAAAGAGAAAATGAAAGAGATGACAGCATGACATCTAAGATGTGTGTACATACATACACACATACACACACACACACAGTCTCTGTCATATCATATACATCAGTGGTTAAAAATCCTGCAACCAGCCCTTCCTGAGTTAAAGTGTGTGTGTGTGTTAGAACAGAGAAAACACTAAAATGTATTCCAGGATAAGGGCAGAGAATTCAAAATATGTCAGTTTCACTAGGCATATTTATTTCTGATCATATTGTCTAATAAAAAAAACTAGGGCTACATGATATGGTCATAAAATGTGATGTTAGATAAAGTTTTCTAATGACGATACAAGTAGCAGTAGTATGTTATTAATAAAAGTGGTTCTGACTGGATGTGACAAGACTTTTTTTTGATGTGTAAACAGAAATTTTAATTTCTCCCTTAAGCAAATAGCAAAATTATAAAAACACCATTCACTTTTGTGCAAAATAATGAAATTAAATACTAATATACTTATCAGAACTGCAACCATTTTTTGTACTTAAATGCTGAAAAAGTCAGCATTACCTCAATAGCTTTTCTATAAAGTCTCCAAAAACAAATTAATACGTCTTTATTTTTTATATAGGCACAAAAGAATGAATAAACAGTTTTGTCGTTTCATTTTTTTAAGTTATAAAATGTTTGTTAAGACAGTTGTCATTAAAACAATACAGAGTGTGAGACCAATCCTAATGTTTGGTGTGTTTTCAGAAACTTTAGAGTTCAGGAGCTGTGTACCAAGTGGCTGAGTGAGGATTAAATTGGAGTGCAGAGAAGCTGTCATTATGCTCTAAATGGTTTGTACTGGTAATGTAATGACATCATTCTGGCACTACTTGTATGAGGTTATTTGAGCCGTTGTCATCACCACTCCTAATGATGTGTTTATTGTTGAAGCTTGTATCACATTAATGACAAAAATACGATTTATCTTGCTACTACAAACTCTCTGGCAAACAGCAAATTACAAACCCAATTCCAGAAAGTTGGGACAGCATGTGAAATGCTAACAAAGTATTGATTGGTAAATTCAGTTTGACCTGTACTAAATTGAAAACTGCACAAAAGCCCAATATGTTATGTTTACTATATGAAATTGTTTTTTACAAATATGTTTGCATTCCAAATTTGATGCCTGCCAGACAGTTGTGCACCACAGACAGGCCAATTCTAGCACCTGTCTTTGGTCCAGAGAACACAATGTTAATTATTTCTCTACATAATCTTCCACTATCACATCAGTCTATGTCAGATGAGCTCAAGCACAGGGAACTGGGCAGCATTTGTTATTGCTGACAAATGACTTCCACAGTGTGAAGTACAGTCTTAACTTGAATATATAGATACAGCAATGGATGGTGTTTACTGAGAATGGTCTTTCAGAATATTCCCAGGCCCATGTGGTGATCACAAAAGCACGCTGTTTTTTTTCCTTTTTCTTTTTCAGTGCCGTCTGATGGGTCAAAGGTCATTGGCATCCATTTGTGGTATTAGGCCTTGTCCTTCACGCACAGAGATTTTCCCTGATTTCCTTCTTCTTTTGATGATATTTGCCATAGAGCAAGAAATACCTACAATCATTGCAATCCCTGGCTGAGAAATTGTATTTTTAAATCTTGACCCATCCATGTTCATATAAGACTTTCTCTTTCATTGCTGTTCTTTTTATACCTTTATAACACTGATGTATACATTTATACCTTGTTTAATATTTTTGGAATAATACAACAATGTTCCTACCTGAAACCACTCTGCTGATAAGACAAAAGATTTTTGTTCAAATACAGGTTAAAGTAGATTTATAAATCATGCATTGTTTTTATTAGCGTTTTACCTACTGTCCCAATGCTTAGGAATATGGTTTGTATCTAATGTAAGTTTTTTTGCCTATGTAAAATTAACTGCTAATCAATTACAGGTATACCGTTATAGAGTTGCTGAGCTGTTTGACTCGTTGTTCCAGCTGCTCTCGCTCCAGTTTGAGCTCAGCACTCCATTTCATCAACTTCTGCTTCTCTTCTTCTTTCGCTATTGAAGAGAAATAAACAGATGTTTTCGTATTAAAAATTTCTAACTACTAAGCATACTTTTAATACTAGGCTAGACGTACTGGGCCTAAATTACCACACATTTGTACTAACATCACAAAAAATAGCTAGTTCACAATATACAAGTAAAGTGCTAATTGTTAAGAGAAAAACATTTGTTTTTGGTTTCTCTGGTCTAAACAATTTTTTTAAATGGTCAGAAACAGAGAACAGATGTATTAAAATGTCCACATCAGTAACTCCATCTAATAGGTACTGGAAAGTTAAAACCTTCCAAATACACACCAATTACTAATAACTTGGCTCCTTCCTTTTAAATACAAGGACAACAAATTCCATCACATCAACAAACGAGGTCTGCACCAAAATAGTCTTCATGAGCGTTTGTTCTCATAGTAAGACTTTTTGGAGAACTATGTGATTGGTGGTGGATGTTTTTTCTGACTGCATTATGGATCTAATCAATATAAAGACATATCAATAAGAATAGAGTTTTACCTTCCTTATATGCAATATAGGAATGTACAATTGCCAGGGTGCCAGGCCATGGAATGGCCTCTTCTTTCTTCAGTATCTGAAAAGGAATATTTTGTTAACACTGTGGGAGCGCTGGATAAAGTTGATCTTTGCGACACGTAAACAGAACCCCCCCTCCCCAGCGATCAACTGCAAATGGTGTAATGATGAACAACGAAAGGTATTCAATGAGAATGTGCCGGATGCCATCTTCCATTTATGTGATGAGTGACATAAAAAGACAAATATATCAGACCATATGGAAGCTTACAAAGGAGAAAACAGCCTTATTTTAATAATTAAGGGCATGTATGAGTGCTACTGATCGGGAAAAGAATGTTTTAGATCAACTAATTATATTATATATTATTTATATATATACTGAAAAGGCAGAGAACCAGTTATATTAGCAGAAGTTGCTCCAGGGGGTTTGGGCAGAGTGATGTGGTTTACCTGGTCTTGACATTTGGGACAGATCCACATGCCTTTTGGAATGTTTTTGAGGGGCGGGTCCAAGCAGTCAAGGTGGTAGACGCGTGAGCATGTGTCGCACATAAGCAACTGGCCACTGCGTCTGCACACAGTGCAGAAGTCCTCATGGATGTCTCCCTGTTAGGAAGAACGGCACGGGTCAGTACTGCTGCCCCTCTGTGCCGGACCAATCTTCTGAGGAGGCAGGGCAGGTAGGTAAGGAAGATTTACTGGATAATTCGTGTACATCTTTTGGTTTGAACTTTTTAATTCATTAGCGGCCTGAAATAAGGTCACCTGAGAAGTTCAAATGCACTCATCTGTGCTTTTTATGCCTAATAACAGCTGAGTAATAGGGTTTACACTGTAAATATACAATTTGATTAGGCTAACCAAAAAAGGTAAGAGTTAGGAAAAGGAGCTGGGAAATGAACCTGCTGAATTACTTTAGAAAAGTTCATACTCTTTTGACCAGTGAGGGAGACAAAACACTAAGACTGTTTACTTTGTAAGGCTGCTGGCTCCATTCAGATGAAATAACAAAAAGACACGAATGATGGTGTGCAAGGAGGTCAGTCTGCTTCCTTACGTGGCAGGAGCAGTAGAAAGATGTTCCGCAGTATAGTGTTATATCCACTCCACTACGGTATAGTATGAACAGGGTCAGTACAATAGAGGAGTAAGGGCCAGCCTGTGGTATACAGTATTGTGCTCTAGAGCAGAGTGAAAAGTGGGGTAACCTCTCCGGCTACTTACATCCCCGGAGCTGGGGCTGGGCTGAGGGAGAGAGTGGGGGTGGACAGGGAGGGGGATGCCCCCAATTTCGGGCCGCTCGGCGGCTGGGGAGGCGGGGTGACTGCTGGATGGGGAGAGCAGGGGGTGGCAGCCCAGCTCCGGCCCCGCCGCACTGCTGCTGTATTTGGGAGGGCGACCTGGGTGAAATGAGACAGACGAGAAAAGGAAAACAAAAATAGAACAGAAAAAGATGGAGGGGGAAAAAGGAAAACAAAACAAAACAAAAAACACAAAGGTGAAATAAAACTGATGACATCTATCGGTCGCAACATACCTTTGAAAGGGGGTCCTCATTGGCTAGCATGAAAATGGAGGGATGAGGGAAAGCATAATAGGGAGAGGAGGGCACAAAAAGCAGTTAGTGCACCAGACGACAACAGCAGCATGCAAGGAGTTAGAGCAGAGAGAGAGGGGTAGGGAGAGACAAGGGTAGAGAGGTAGAGAGAGAGAGAGGTAGAGAGAGGTAGAGAGAGAGAGACTGAACCACACGTTGTGAGCTACAATGAGGAACAACAGAGCTCCAGTCTCTTTTGAGAAACACTGTCAAAGGCACTTGATAAGAATCAAAGAATGCAATCTTATCCCATCAATAGGGTTTATTGTTTGCTTCAAGTGCGAGGTGCTATGGAATTCATGCATATCTTTTTTCCAATCTAAATTCATGACTCCACTATTATAAGGACTGACAATTAAAAACCTACACTTCTTCCAATAGTGAAGGTCACTCAGAGTGAACAACACTCATAGTAGTGGAACAATATTTATGCAGCTTCAATGTAGAAAGTAGAATATGCAATAAAATTACAGACACACAGTTCCCTTTTTTGGGAATATGTTTTCTAGAACAGTCAGACTTTAGCCAGTTCTTCAGTTTATCCTGTTCTGTTGTTGAGGGAGACTAAAGTAACCAATTAAAGAAAAAAGTTTGTAGGTGTTGACAGAAACTACTAAGCTTGAGAGCAGTAGCAGGAAAATTCATAGATGCTATGGGTTTACTAATCTCAAGTTGTGAGCGCAACAAACTTTATTCAGTTAGCAAGTATGTAAATGAAGAGGGGTAGCAGCAAACTTACAAGACACACAATATTACTTTGACAATAACACACAGCTGCATCAAAGTTATTCAGTGCTAAAGTAATGCAGTAACAGACCTCTCTTTCTTGTTCCTTGATGGAGGGGAGTGTTGAGATAGGTGACGGCACTCTTTTTCCTCTGAGGGGATAAAAGGGAGATAGACCATTAGAATGCATTTAAGACATGGCTCTCCTCACCAGGAGCAGAAGGTTCTCACAGATGGTCCAATTTTGCCCCCATATGGTGACCCCAGTACAGGAAAATGTTCCTTAAGTCAGTAAAATTCCAATTAATAGGAGGTTTGACAACTGCTCATAGTGTAAACAAATACAACAGTCAGTCTTTGTTAGTCAGTGTCCTGTCTTACCTCAGACATGGCAAAAACACAGCAAAGTGACTGATGTTTGGTAAAACAACAAGAACACTAAGGCTACATTTACACAGCAGGTAAAAGTGGCCTGAATCTGATTTTCTCATCAAATCGGATTTTTGTTTGGCTGTTCACACCATCTTTTAAATGTGATCTGTATGCAAACATCAGTCTGAACTGATCAGCTTCTAAACCGACCCACATACGCAAAAGAACAGAGATTCATGAGGCTCATCCAGAGGTAAACAGTCATGATGGCCAGTGAATGCCAGCCACTTTGCCAGGAGCTTTCAGTTTCATCTCTGCCAGCATCACAGGAGCGATTATGAAGTTCCAGTTTTTGACAGCTAGACTCGTCACCCACAATGTGCTTGAGTTTGCTGTAAAAAGGACATGTTATTCAATCACGGCCACTTCTTTGGTTCGTGTCCTTAGATTCTTTTTTGTTCTCTGGCGCTGCAGCCTCGGGCTCCTCTGGCCGCACTCGGCCGTTTTGTTTGAAACCTCTTCAAACACGGAGCAGCAGCGATGAGTCTCTTCTAATTCAGAAACATCAGCCTAAATGTTTATGAGGTCTCAGCAGCGCAAAATTATGACTAATGTCGCATGAATTCCGATCTGGCTGTTCAGACCGAGTCGCACTGCCGCAGATCGGATACGTATCGGATTTCATTACTACATACGAACGTCTCAAATTGGAATTGAATATGTCAGATTCAATGTATTTTTTTGCTGTTCACACTGGCATACAGACTACACATTTGTGTCACATATGAGGAAAAAGATCGGATTTGGGCCACTTTTACCTGCTGTGTAAACGTAGCCTAAGAAATATAGCGCTTAAAAGATCAGTCTAATTTAATTCAATAAATGTTGAGGATTCTACGCAGTTTAGACAACTATGCACGATGACAATGCAGCAAAAAGACAAAAAAGTGTAACACTAAAGCTACTACCTAGTGGGTGCCTTTGCTAATTTGTAGTCCTTTGTTATTTGTATGTGTGGTGGCTCTCATTTAGGTTGAGGCTAGGTTGTTAACCCAATGTAAAATGTTAAACCAGAACATAACTGTCAGCTTCAGCAGCTTTAGACACACAGTTCGTACACTTACAGGCTGCAGGTAAAGTGAAAATTGTGACAAAAGAATAATTAAGTACGTACTTCTGGTTCAAATACTGCTCCACTGTACACAGGGTTGGCTGTTGTTCTCCTTTTCCGTTCCTGCCTTCTGCTCTGAATCTCTGCAATGGAGATGAATGGCAGAGAAAGTGCTTTGAGTTTGATTCAGGACCAGTTAGTTTCACCAATCACAACACAAGTAATTTACAATCACTTACCTTCTAGATGGTCATGTGTCACTAACCCAAGAGACACCATGAAGGCAAGTTTCTAAGGCAGAAAATATTTTAGTAAAATGAAATCACTTCATAAACAGTCTCAGTGTTATTATATACACTGAATTAAAGTAAAAGCCAATATTATCACTGCTGAACTCTGTAGAATGTCCATGTTGCAGAGAGCAACTAAGCAAAAGTCAGATAAAGTAAGTCAGTCATGTTCATGTTAATAACAAAGAGAAAGAAAAACAAACAAAAAAACAAACAAACAGTATCTCACTACCTGTGGACTCTCCTCTCGCTTCACCTTAGGAGGAGGGGGAGGAGGGGGAGGAGGAGGAGATGTAGGAGTGCTCAAAAGCACCTGCTCTTTACTCCCCTGAGATTTTACAGTCTGACAGCGCAAATCAAAGAGAGACTAAGTTAGATGGGCTTAGATTATTAATGCCAGCACAAATATTATGCAGAAATGCTTGTCCTTCCTAATTTGCTTGATCAAGCAGGAGGTTGAAAAGAGGGAGATTTAATGTCCATAAACAGAATGAAAATGCATTAAATACATTATCACACTTAAGTGACACACCTTTATAGTTACATAACTTAGTTTCATATCATTAACCAAATAATTCATAGTAGTACAAATAAAGGAGTTTAAATGAGAGTGATTAGTCCTGGACTTAATCTCAGTCTGGGAAACTGGTCAAATAAGTCAAAAGATGTCATGTTGCTACATGATCTTACAAAATTCCAGAGACACCAACATGACCCACCTTTATGTCCGTGCTTAAGCTGCTGATCTGCAGTGTCTGCATGGGGCCGCTGATCACAATGCCCGTCACCTGGGCTGTAGTGGCTCCCATAGGGGTTGTGGTGGTTTTGGAGACAGCCTGGCATGGTTGGCCGTTGACTATGCGCACCTGGTGAATGGGGCCAGCTGAAGCAGGCAGCGCTGAGGTCAGCTTTGTGGTGAGCATGACTGGTCGCTGGAGCAGCTGTGGAGCTGCCATCATGGGTGGCGGAGCTGGGGCAATGGGCACATTATTGGGGGCAGTAGGTTTTGGGCGGACCTGAGAAATAAAGATAATTGAGTAAGTCTGTTAAATGAGGCACATAAAACTACAACCCCCTTAGTTCCCTTGTTTTCATGACAAAAGTTCTGTTAGAGAGCAATTCCATGCTCTTAACAAGCACCATGCCATCATGTTAATGGATGTTTAAGGCTCACAAGTAATGCCAATGAAAAGCTCTGGTTTGCTCGGTCACCAGTGAGTATGGTCACAAATCTTCCTTTACTGATGGGTCTTTACTTACTTCCTTTACTAATTCAGTCTATTTTAGCAGGGCATAAAGTCCTGACAGGGTACATAGTCCAGACTTTATTGTACATTCAAGTAGTAAAACCATTAGCCTTCAAAACCCATTAATTAAAGATGAAACTCCAGTTAGACTACAGAGCTCCCAGTGGCATTACATAACTCTGTGATTTCAAAGGCCTTTGTTTTTTTTTTTTGTTTGTTTGTTGTTTTTTTTATAAATACAGTAAAGGTCAATAAAAGGGTCAGCCAAAGCACAACCAAACTTGCTGAAAGGGGAAAAGAAAAAGTCAAACAAGCCTGAAGGGCAAAGTGCAAACAACAGGGTGACACAAACAGATACGTAAAGCCCTGGAAATGCTGCAGCAGAAACATCCTTACGGGAGTACAAATACACTGTGACACACACATACAGACAAGCTACAGAAAACAGTTAAAATGAACAGAAACAGTACATAAAAACGCAGCCAGCACTAGGTTGGAAAATGTGATTGTCAGTACCATCATAATGCAAAGAAGACCAGAAAACTGGCTTTAATGCCAGAAATAAGAAAAACACACACTTGATTTGAAATACACTCACTGAGCACTTTATTAGGAAGACATACCTTGTAACTACACTCATTGCCCATTTTATCAACTCCACTTACCAAATAGGTGCACTTTGTAATTCTACAATTACAGACTGTAGTCCATCTGTTTCTCTGCACACTTTATAAGCCCCTTTTACCCTGTTCATAAATGGTCAGGACTACCACAGAGTAGGTATTATTTGGGTAGCAAGTTCTTTTCTGTACCTGCAGTAACACTAATGTGGTGGTGGTGTGTTAGCGTGTGTTGCGCTGGTCTGAGTGATCAGACACAGCAGTGCTGCTGGAGTTTTTAAACACCTCAGTGTCACTGCTAGACTGAGAAGTCCATCAACCAATAATTTCCCGCAAACAGTGTCTTGTGAGTAGTGTCCTGTGACCACTGATTAAGGACAAGAGGATGACCAGCACAAACAGCAGGAACAGATAATCTACTATCTCAGACTTTACATTTAAATGGTGGACCAACACGGTAGTTGTGCCTCATAGAGTGGGAACTGAGTGTTTAAAAACTCCAGCAGCACTGCTGCGTCTGATCCACTCGTAGCAGATTAATAACACACAAACACACCTCCACCACCACGACAGTTTTACTGCAATGCTAAGAATGATAAATTATGCAAAGAAACAGATGGACTAGTTTGTAATTGTAGAACTACAAAGTACACCTATATGGTAAGTGGAGCTGAATAGACAATGAGTGTAGAAACAAGGTACATATTCCTAATAAAGTGCTCAGTGAGTGTATATGATAATACAAAAAATATAGTCACTCAATTAATGAAGTAAAAGGAGTAAGAAATATGGCAAGACTTTACATGCTGAGCACACTGCATCTTTATCAAAGTATCAATAGACATGTTTTGGTCAGCGAGGGTCAGAAGCGTTTAGATGAAGACTGACATTTTCTGACAACTTTGACCTCACTGTGGGACAGTGAATTCCCTGTGTACAGCATCTTGACAACTGCACTTTCTCCAAGTCTATAACTATTTTGTGTTCTTGGAGTCCCTCTAGTGGCATCTGTGTTGAAATGCACACAGTGTGAGAGGGAAGGGAGTGGGCGGTTCTGACAGAGACGCACCTGTGGTAGAAAGGTGGGTCGAGGCGTCAGTCTAGGAGGAGGGACAAACTGGGGTACTTTGATAGGCTGAGCCGAGGTGGTGCTGGCCTGCACCTGTGACAAAACCCACTGCTTTATTGACACCAAAACGCTGAGCAGCTTTTTACTGTTGTTCGGGAAAGCGACTGTCAGTGAAATTCATTGCATAAGGTGGAAATTTAAAGATTCAATTCCATTAGTACTACTCAGATAAACATTATCACAGTTTGGGCCTTTTAAAACTTATAACGCTATCTTTATTTCTTGGTTTTTAATCACAGATGAATGCCACCAAACACCACAGCCTAGCACATCATCACAGAGAAAGTCATCTCATTCAGACAAACATTCTTTTCTATCCACAACAAATCAAAGCATTTCAAGGTTGAATAATGACTCATACAAAAGGCTATGAAAAATAAACTAATAAAAATGGATTCAAATTGCACTGAAAATGTCACTGAAAGTGCTTACTTACTTGCACTAAGGCAGAAAGGGTGTGTATGTATAGTATCTCAGAATAAAAATCCTGATTTTGGGTCAGCTGTTGCTTTTCTTATCTTAATTATCTATCATTATATGGGCAGGATTGAGGTGATAGTAGATCAGCACTCTTAGTCTGAGATATGTGGAATACATGTGTGTCATATTTACAGAGCTTACACAGGGAAAACAAAGAAGAGATCTGATTCAGCAATTTTCACTCACTACGATAACGTTCTTTGACACAACCCGTGTTGCACCCTCTGGGTCCTGACTGGTTAATTTGCCGGCCACCTGAAGGTTGATTGGTGTACTCTGGGAGTCAGGGTTCATGGCGGGCCTGGGGGGATTGCTGATGGCAGTGACCATGGCGACAGTAGGGCGTGGCGTTGCCATGGAAGCAGGCATGGTGGAAGTGGCAGCCTTAAGCACTAGAGGTAGAGTCTTCGTGGTGAGGACCGGCGTGACAGTTAGTGTCTTCTATAGTGCAAGGAAGAGAAACAGTAAAAACAACAGGGGAGTAGTCAGCAGGGACAGGTAGAGTGAGTAATGGGGTATCAGGTAGAAGATATCTGTACAGTAAGACTGAATTCTGAATTCAGTCTTAATACAGTAAGACTGAATTCTCCCTTTCTACACAGACTTCGATCACTACAACTGGGGCTGCCATGTGCTATTTTGCTGCTCTAGCTTAACCATAATTGTGCCATCCCTGGTGCAACCAATAGATAACATCTCTCCATACTCCACCCATACGCACAAATCAAATATCGTTGGGCTAGTGTACACTTAACACCTTGTTAAACACACATTTATGCAAAATATAGTGGTCAGCTTCAGCCCTACAAGATTCACTATGCATGGATGAGCATAGAAATAACATTTTAAAGAAGTCTGCAGAATCACTCAAATAACCCGGTTACAAACTCAGTATTTCATGTTCTTTATTTATTTTAGATACATATGCTAATAAACCTATTATGTTAACAACGAAAGATTTGCTAACTAACTAGCTAGTTATCTTTGCCACATACCAGTTTTTTGTTTCCTCAAACTGTTTTTTTAATGGATTGAATTGGAAATGTGGACTTCTACGTTTTAAATACACATCATACACCTCTCCTCTTGTGTCTTTAAGAAATTAATGTAACTGTTAGCTAACGGATGCCGACATTGACAAGCATCACGTGGGGTGATGGAGATCAGAGAGAGCAACTATATAGATGCACCAGCCCTGACAGCAAATGTCTAATTTGCTGGGTGCTTCAAATTGTTTTGTGGTTACTGTCCAGGTATCATTTACAATACAATACTTTAGAATATTTTCTTTGGTGTCATTTTAAGAATGAAAAGAAAACCAGAAAACAGAACAAAACATTCCACTTTTTTGATATTGCGGACTATTTGGAAAATAGGATAGTTGGATTTGGTCAATCCTGTCCAGCACCAAAAGCACACCCCATTGGACCAGTGTGCGGTCATGTGAAGAAAAAAAAAAACTACTCTAAGATGAAACCCCATCCCAGTGCTCTATTCACAAAGCATTGTTATACGTGTGAATATTTCTTGCTGTCTTTGCCTTGTAAATCTCAGCATGGACAGGAAGGAGCCTGACCCTGGGCTTGCACTCTCACTGTGAGATTCTTTGGGTATAGCAGACCAGAATGATGATGCTCTATTGTAATTCCTTTTGAGTGCCTGACTAGGTGGGTGTGTGTGTGTTCAGCAGGGCAGGAGCAGGTGCAGCATTACCTGTGGAGCTGCCTGGTTATGAGAAGGCCCTGTGGACTGCTGTGGGGGCTGGCAGGAGGGCGTGAGCAGCACGGTTTTACTGTCCATGGTTGTCTGCACCGTCTGCAGCTTGATCTCTGGCTCCTGCTTCACCAACAGCTCCTTCCTCAGCTGCTCCACTACCTTTTTCTGGGGGAGGGTGGTGGACAGGGAGAAATGATTTTATTTAAATAATCTGTTCAAAAGGTGATTTTATGGATGGTTGAACTCTGGGAAGGCAGAAGAAAATCCCTGTTGTTACTGCCTCCCCCACCACCTTATTATTTTCTCCAAATCTGTAATATAGCCAGGTTTATATTCACTGGCTTTCTCTATCCACCGCAGACATGGCTCCTGTTCAGCTTAGAGACAGTGAGTGCCAAAAGATCTCTCAGGTGTGAAGCACAGTCACACACCGTCAGAGGAACCTATTCAATAAAGGCCGCGGGAGTCACTCCACATACACACACACAGACATTGAAATTCATCTCACACACTCCACTGCCTCCGAGTCCAGTGGAGCCAAAACGCACCTCTGAGACACACACACACACACACACACAATAACACCCTCAATGCAGATTTCTGAGCAAAGTCCTTGCACAGTTTGAACAAAACTAATTATCTATCTGCATACAAATCACATCTGTCATAATGGTTTCACACTTCAAACTGTGTAGGTACTTTGTACGGACTCATGAAGTACCAGTGCCAAGCTGTACGTCAAAAACATTTTGGTAATATTAATTAAACAATAGAGACCCTAAATATAAGCAGCAGTAGTCTTTCCATCACTTTTACAATACAGTGAAACTATTTAACCAGAAATGAAGTCTATTACCATGTATATTACACAAAATTACACTGAGTTTTTAAATAAGCCTCCTATGTTGTGCAAGTATATGCTGTGGGATCCATTCTGACGATACTATATATACATATCTCACAAAAACTCACTGAAATTCAACTCAATAGTTAGGATGCACAGTTGGAATTTGTCAAAATTAGAATCAGCAGATCTTTGCTCCAAATGCACAATCAGTGCATTCTAATGTGTTCTAATTGTTATTTTGTGCTGTAATATTGTAAATTTATTATGGAAATAAATGTTAGTTAAGTAAGCACACTCACACTTGAATGTGGCTGCTTCACCTATACCATAGTTGTAGCACTATTATGCATAACTTGTGATCAATAGCCAGTTACCTTACTTTCAACATAGCACTTGGATTCATGTTGGCCATAAAAACATGACTGATGCACATATAGCTAATAAAATACAAATGATACTATGGTGACATTTTCACATTCATATCACACGGACTTATGAGGTAGAAAACAAACCAAAATGCAAACACAGAGAAAAAAAATAAAGATAGGAAGATGAAGAACCTATCCATTTCACTTTGAATTCATAGCTGACTGGATTTAGGAGAGAGTGAGGATGACATATCCACCATATCCACCCACCCTCTCCTTCTGTTTAAACGGGACAGAGTAGGCCTGAATTAGTATTCACAGAACTGTCACATTGTTTCATGTGCTAATCCTGGTCTGCTAGAGTTGACTAGAGTTGCTTACATGCGCACACACACACACACTTTACCCAGCCTAGAAGTTACAGTGTAAACATAAAATCAGGTCTGCCTAGAGCGATATCTTTTTATCCCCCCCACCCATTCCTTAATAAGAAAAAATAAACTAAAAGAAAAGAAAAACACTGGAAAACCAACCAGGTAAAAGGCTGTGTTGTTACATCTTCATTCAATTTTTGAATCAAATTTACTGATTCCAATAGACTTTTTATCTCAAAATGATAAAACTGACAGCACTTTTCAGAAATTGTTTCCGTCTCTACTATCATTTGAAAAGGCAGACAGATCTGGAGATTCCTACAAAGGCCAATATAATCACAGCAAAAACATATTTATTCATGAGTAGTTCACCTTTATTTAACTGAGTTAATATATACTTGAACTTACTCTCTTTTACACATGAAGTCAGAGAATAGCCAGAGCATAACTGAGAAAGGAAAAGAAGGCGCAGAGGACAAAATGCCCACATTCACCTGCCAAAGAGCATATATCAGGCATATAAGGAAGACATGCCTAGCTGGCAGGGACAGCAGCTTGGACAGAGCAAGATAATAAACTTGATATGATGGCCTGGCAACTGTTTGCAACACTGTTTACAACGCTATTTGCTTCAGGCAACTGAAGCAGTTTTGGTAATAAATGAGGAGTGTTTGTGGAAGAAACAAGAAAGAGTTCTTAAAAGTATCACTTCTTACTGCTGAGCTACGGGTGTCCCTGCAGCCCTTAAACCCAGTGTTCTGTGTCCTGACTTCACCAGCCTCTAATATATTAGAGTCATATATTACTGCAAAAAAACAGTGCTTTTAGTCTGTCAACAAAGCCTTGAAATATATTAACAGAACTGCACAGGACAGGCAGATAGGACAGTAGTGTCATTATGTAAGAGGTCAAATATAAACATGCTCAGAAACACAATGTATTATTACCATGAGCACTTATATAGCTAAACAATCCAATAATAAAAAACATTTCAAAACCAAAAAGTGATACACAAAAACCTAAATAAAAACCTTGTATATCTTAGTCTCAGAACATGAATGTTAATTACTTTACCAAATTAATGCTACTCTTAAATCACCCAGTAACACAGGTGCGTCATTTAACACCGCATTAGTATATCACAATATATAAAAGAATGACCTATAAAATGATATTTTTGCAAAAAAAAATTTTTTTAATTAAACAGGGAAACCTCAACAGATCGGCATACCTGTTTCTCACTCAGAGCAGTGATCTTGGCCTGAAGTTCATGCAGCTGTTTCTTCAGATCAGCATTCTGAGGAGAAAGAAAAACAGTGCAAATAAGAATGTGTTATCGCTGGCAACTTCATAGATTTTGAGCAGTGTGTTGTGATGCCTAGTGCTCCTCAAATCAAAAGATGAAGGCAGAATCAGAATGAGAATCACTTTTATTCACCAGTATGTGTCATGAACACTGAATTTATCTTGACACATTTGGTGCAACCTATCACATAACCAGAAAAGTAGGGCACAAAGATTCTGTGACAGAGAGAAAACATATACTAAGATTACACAAACCCATTAGGAGGGGAGCCTACTAAATGACTCACAGTACACAGTGATGATGTGATGAAGTGCTCAATGATAAAAGTGATGGTGAGGTTTAAGTCCAAAGATGTGATTCTGATAGTCGAGGAGTTTTTTTCTCAGCTAATGTTCTTTCTTGAAGGGGGTTCTCTCTTGGCTGAGAGTTTCACAGTTAGAAATCCACTGAAACTACATCATTGATTTTGTTTTTCTTTTCTTTTTTTTTTAAGAAGTCAGTCAGATTTTCAGAAGTTATGATTAGACCAACAAGACTGTTTTGCTGTGCAAACTTCAGTATTTTCAGTAATCACAGGGAGATGAAGAGGTGTAGGGGAGTAAATTGTGTGCATTCAAACCTGGCCATATCTCTCGACACGCTGCATCTTATACTGACAAAATAACACAAACATTTCTAAAAATGAAGAATGATTGCAAGGCTGTCCAGCTCATAGGCACATCTCATTATGAGATTGCTGAAATGCAGAATGCCATTTAATGATAAGTTACAAGTGACAATATGCACAACCTATATGCGGGAGAAAAAATATTTAATATGGTCATAAAACTTTCACTCCTTAATGGCTGCATGTTTATTTGGCATCATATCAGCCAACTTGAGCTCTAAGGTTAAGAGTGCACTGGATGTAGCTCTGTCTTTTGGGAACTGTTTGTACTGTGTGCCAACTTGCAACCTCCTACTGAACAGCCCTTACTGTCTGTCCACAGCTGACATTGCTGCACTCATTATAAATCTTACAAAACCCTTGAATTGCACTTCAACAGTGCTTGCATACTATACTTAATGGCCAATTTTAAATAAGTAAATAGATAAATACTGTGATGTTACTGCACTCCCTGAACACTCCCTAGTAACAGCCTAGCCTGTAAAAGGGTTACTGGAATCACAGGCTGTTCCACTGGGGAAAAAACAGACAAGACAGGTGCCCAAAATAGCTTTTTTATACTACATGTTTGACAACACTAGATGCTAGCAGACAGCTTCAAGATAAAGCTTCAAGATAAAGCACATTAATATGCTTATTTTCAATACAAATATGTGTTATCAAAGAGCATTTAATCTAAATTGCGCACCACTTTAAGTGGAAGTGATTCACTGTCATGTGGTCATATTTAAAAGAAAGACTGTGACCTACATTGTACTATATACACATGGATGAACTGTTTGTATTTACCTGTGGGTCCTGTTTCATTTGCGCAACCAGTTTCTACGTAAAAGGGAAAAAAAACTTGCAGTTAGATTAGCAGTGCCACACAATGTTTACACATAGAGCACTAGTGACTCTCACAGGACAATTTCTGAACTGCAGCATGATGCACCTGCCCAGTATCATAATACAGTACGGACTATGAAATATACTAGTACTGAGGAAGCACCCAGAGGCATGACAGAGATGAGAAACATGATTGTCATTCATCTAACTGTCTATGTATTATTCATTTATGGTAACATGAGGCATATATTGTAGTGGCATTAAAGATAGCTCATACAATGCTAAATAACTCTGACATTTAGGACATAGTAATAAACTGCAGATGGTGGCAATGAAAACCAATAATAATGATGAATGACATTCAACTCTTGAGAAATCTCTTCAAATGTAATACTCCTGCTGTGATTTTCAAATAACTTTTTGTCCACTAGCAGGCAGAAGTGAGGCAATGAAACAACTTGCAGGACATCAGTAACGGAATGGGACGAGATTGGGTGGGGTTTAAAGACCCCTATACACCTTAAACATTCACTTGACTTCACATCACTGAGGCTCGGCACACTTCTCTGAATAAACGACTCAAATGTCTAATTGCTATGAAACAAACCTAACATGTTAGGTTACCATTGTGCAACAGAAATAGAAAAAACAGACTAAAGCCATTTTTCGACAGTTGTGCACTTGCAGTACAAGAACAATGTCTCTCATTAACCGAGAGCTGGCCAGGTGCACTCAGAGCAGGCTGGCAGAGAGACTGTAAACAGCCTAAGACCTGGCTTAAATGTGGCAACTCTGACTATGGTGCTGCCATGATGCTGACCTACTCTCCCCTCTACGATCATTCTCTACCTGCCGGGAAAATGCAGGTCCTAATTATACCACGGCTAGAAGAAGAAAGTGTTTTCTTCACTACTCAGTCCATCCACAGTCCATGCACATCAAAAGCAAGACTCCAAAAGCAAGATTGAGAACCAATGTGCAAAGCAACTAGAACAAATTTACTTTTGCATACAAATTAACAAGACAATCTTTGGCTAAGACATTTTATTTTTGGAAAGGTGAGGCCAACTAAATAAAAGCTTCACTTCAATAATAAATATATTTAAATCATTTGGTGAACAGCTACAGCAGTATCCAACCTGATGAACTTGTATTTCCACTTTCAGGGCTTCCTGTAATGTTTGTAATTCCATCATTGATCCAGTTCGCCAGCAAGTCAGTCTCAGAAATCTTTCAGCCTGTTAAAGAAATCAGACAAATACTTTAAAAATAGCATACCGTTATTTGTTCAGGGTTTATTTAATCAAATAGGTCCCAGGGGAACCATTCTGAGAAAACTGGGTGAATCACTATTTGTGCCACCTTAAAGATGAACTGCAATGAACCTAAATGAGACTGATGAGAAACTTAAATCAGCAACCTAAACATGATCATAAAGCACCTCGTCTCCGGCATCTGTAGACATTAGATATTAACAATGACTTTTTCCCCCATAGTGCCTTTAAGCATCTGCTTTTGTTTTAGGTAAAGAATACTCTTACGACATAAGGACATCATGCATAAGAAGGCCATCTGTACGTTTCCTAACAGCTACAATAAATTTTAGAACCAATATGTGGTGGAGCAGGGTAAACAGTCTAAAAAACTGAAAAAGGGTGAAAGGATGTGCCACAAAAAAGCAAGAAAAGATATTGGTAGACTTTTAACAGCAAATATCCATTTGGCTCTGCACGGAGCATCACAATTACTCCATAGCAATGACTTGTGTGAAAGTGAGTCAGAGGCAGCCTTACAGACATTCAGTCCCATTGATTTTGGTGTGCGAGGCACTGAGCCAAGAGAACAATTATAACTGAAGCTATTACAGGACTCACCAGCTGGCAATGAGACTGGTGTCCACTCACTCTCCAACTCCCTGTGCAAGAGGAAACACACACACACACACACACACACACACACACACACACACACACACACCCTGTTAGGCTGAGGGAAAGAGACTCTGAGCCTGTGGGACAGCACAACATTCAACTGTCGGTTCATTACTGGTTCCACCTGTGAGCTAGCAGTTCTACTACACAATAAGCAGACAGAATCTATTACTGTATCTCATCGCTTTACTCCAGAGTGCACACACATCTTACACTAAATTTAGAGCGCTGATCAGAAATTGCTGCATGTACCAGCCTAGTTCATTATACCACAACAACACATACTTTCCAGAAAAAGCAAAAAGACAGAAAACAGCAAGAGGCACAATGAGTATATCTGTATGTCAAGAGCTGTGGGTAAATTCAGAGCCAGTCTTGAGGCAGCTATATCAGTGTTACAGCAACTGCTGATCTGGACTTTGAACATTTAAACAGGACATATTCAAACTGATGGACACCAGCTTAGGAGCCTACTTAGACAATAAATCACTAGTGGGTTTATGCTGCAGTAATTTGCCATGAACACAGATTCCTATGCACAGACATATGCACTAATTCTTACACATTTATCATTTAAAGC
The DNA here is from genome assembly GCF_015220715.1 of Pygocentrus nattereri. Taxonomy (NCBI): domain Eukaryota; kingdom Metazoa; phylum Chordata; class Actinopteri; order Characiformes; family Serrasalmidae; genus Pygocentrus; species Pygocentrus nattereri. The sequence goes on along the minus strand of NC_051221.1, from coordinate 32,747,315 downwards.
TCATTCATGCAGTTACCTAACACTCTTGATTGAGCTTCTGCTAATCAAACATTCAAATATTTCATATTATTTAGCAAACTTTGGACTCCAGCACAAAAAAAAAAATCTTTTGTATTTACGAAGCAAAAGATATTTTTACACTCAACACCTGACACTTAGTTGGCCTCTGATTCTGTAGTTAATCTGCATGTCCCACTCATGATGGGGTTTTGAAATAAATCTCTGGCTCTGTAGCTCAGCACTGACAGCAAAATTAACTTCAGATGTCCTAGATTTGCTACTTTTTCATTTTTGTACTAAATGAGAAACAATAGCGCCTCCACTATTGTGAATTACATCTATAAATGAGCACAGAATATATTTACCAGCATTTACACAAAAAAAAAAAAAAAAAACTCAAACAGGTCAACTGTACACAAACTTTGCCTGCACTGATTTAACACTTAACATTATAGTGACTGCCTTTAGGGGAAAATGTAAGGACCTGACAAAAATTTCTAGATCTGATTCAGTGCAATACTGTGGTGTTTCAGCTCAATACTTGCAATATAGTAAAATTACGACTGACTGAAAACACGCCACTCGGCAATCTGTTCATGTTTCCACTTTGAGTTTATTAGAGGATTCAACGTTATGATGTGACATGATTTAAAAATGAAAGATGTACTTTATAGTGTTCTGACCTATTACTCATATATATGGCACTGCCAAGATATCAGACTTGCCACAAGCGAGCATGCTAGTGACGGTACAATATGATATGATCTACTGTTACATCTCTAGGAACACTGAACTCTGTTCCTCTGTGTCTTTACCCCAAAATATCAAACATTTCAGAAGGGAATTTTTAAACTTGCACAAACTCATTTTATAATTGTTTTATTTTTTAACTGCTGTACTCAGACAGCTGATATTCATGATTAATCTACACGCTGAATGACACTTGTGCTCCTGTTCACTTTTCACTTAAACACTGATGTCTCCTATTTCACTGTCTGCGTGAACAACTAATAAGTTATAAATACAAGACCTGTCGCAGTGCAAACTGCCTGACCTGGCAATGACAGTCTCAGCAACATACTATGATCCTTTTCCAATACTTTTCAAATTACTTTCCATTTAAAGGCTCTGGTCGAAAGTACAGCCCGTACTTTCATTCGCTGAAAGCTACTTGCATGCTTTTAGCATTATTACTTCACTTATGTTTTGTCATGTCGATGGAAGCTACACGATATTTCCTCATATCAAGTGTTTTTAATCCTAAACTTTTTAAGTATTAGCCTTTTTAAAAACTGTAATAGAACATTTGTTTTTTTGTATTTATTTGTTGACATTTAAATAAAGGACAACTACTGCCAGTGCATAACACTTTAATACAGCAGATAAAAGTTTCTGACCCTGATGAAATGAGTACTGAGCAGCCTATAGCACAGAGCCTGCATCTGTCACAAATCCCCTCTGGCCTTCCGTCACAGCAAATCAAGCCTGAAACAGACTAAAACCGTCCACTCACTCAACGCATAGATGTATGACATATATCAGTGACATTATCATAGTTTTATTATTATTTAACAAGTGTTCAGCTTTGGCCCTTTTTCATAAATCACAGAGCTTACAAAACACAGCTTTGGCTCCCTACAGGTTATCAACTGAAAACAAAATAACACAAGTCAACAAAATAAGTTAGTCTCCTAGGCATGTCTCAGACTGTTCTACACATCTAATGGAGTATCGTGTTTCTAAAAAAACGGAAAGCCAGAGTGTGAAAACAAATTACAAAATGACAAAGTAGCTTACAGTATCTCAATACATTTAGTGTCCCCTTACTAGTTTCCACATATGGCTTTGCTTGAAAATGAAAGTGCCACAAAAGATCACAAAAGCTCAACTGTTCAAGATGTTTGTGTTAGTGAGATGGGAGGGTGAAGAGAGCTTTAACGTACCACAAAAAAAAAAAAAAAAAAACAATTTAAGCAAATAACAGTTTTTTGTTTTTTTTATCCAGATCACTGGGGAAGGGGTGACGAGTATAAGCCTGGTTACTGAAGTTAAGCAACAGCCTAAATAAATAAATTACTTCAAACATAAGAAGATAAACATTCAGCATATCACAGTAAATGTGAGTCTGGTGGACATGCGGACACGAAAAGGCTTGAAGTTAAGCCACACAAAACTGCAGCATAACACAGTCCAGGGTCTGAACGATCGGCACCTGCAAACTATTACGGACAGAGAGGGGACGACGATCTGCGTGGCGCGGTGTGCTTAACCGCAGAAACTCATCAAACACAAGTAGTGATCGTGGACCGTTTCCCTACATGACGTTCCGTGAAAACCAAAACTTCACACAGCTGGCCGTGTGTGACTGTACCTGGCCTGCAAGGTGCAAATAATGGGGAAAAGTTGTACGCCACCTCATTAGGCCCAACCATCGAGTGAGGGATGCGGGACTCGAAAGACCAAAGAAAGGAGAAAGTGCAGTTTACTCTAACACGGGCCTCGCACTACTAGCCCCTCTCTCGCTCCGCTTCAGGAGAAACAGTGAGGAGTGGAAACAATAAGAACATTGTGGTAGTAAAGTTTCCGTCGAGCTGCTGATTCTCTCCAAAAGAATCTGCTGCTGCTGACTTCTGGACTTGGTGCAAGCTAGCTAGGTAGGTTAGCCAGCCGAACAACTCAGCGAGGAGGCAGTAAAACACGCCTCGGAAATAAAACGGGGGCTCTTAAAGAGCCCCCCGTCCATCGAACAATCAGTCCCAAGTTTCAGCAACAAATGTATAAACTATGAAGCTCACTCTCTGGACGAGTAACTAGCTTTTTACACGCACACGCACACATCCACTCACTCTGTTACACACTGATGTGGCATGCTAGCAGCACTTCGCTTAAATCTAGCACGCTAACGTTTTGCAGATATGAGAAGAAGCTAGCGCGGCTAGCTAACAGGCTAACACTAGCCAATTGAACGACAAATAACTGTTAGAGCAGCAGCAGGAGGCTAACTGTGCCGAGCGGCCGCCTCTCCGCACCGACACAACGGTCTGCTCGCACAAACAAGATCTGCCGCTTTCTTTTCTTAGCTCCTGTTTCTCCGCCGAGCTGTAAACGGAGCTGGTAGCTGCAAGTTAAAATCGGCCCCTTTGCTGTTCGTCCTCCAATGAGCTCTGCACTTACAGGAACACCACTCAACTCCTAGAATAAGGAGAAACGAAGGAAAACGCAGGCATCCAGACTTCCTCAGCCAACACAAGACAACGATTATCTTGAGTGAATGAAAGCAAAAGAGGCTCAGTGAACGACCAAAGTCCCGAAAAAACCCGACGAGGACAAAAAAGTTGTAATAATAAAGAGATCCCAAGGTGCACTTACCCTGCACTACTCACTTGAGCAGTAGTCCTTCTCTCCTCTCACAAATTATTTAAATAAATATTTACAAAACACCCCAATATCTCGCCAAAGAATCCCCGATGCGGCCCCTCACATAACTCTAATAATACGCTAGGCTGAACTGAAGCAGACTAGCCAGTCTAATTTTCAGTTTGTTTGAATTTAATTTGTGTGTAAAAAAAGAGAGAAACTGAGATACAAAACAAGAACTCTTCTTCAATCTCATTCACCACAGCCTCAGCACTACAATTATCAATGCGCGCAGGAAGAGGGAGACGAAGGGGCCACGAAAACTAAGCAGACAAAAGCGCAGTTCTGCTGACCCGCGCCACCAAACGCTTCATGGCCCACTGGGCTAATGTAAAAGTGAGCAGAATTACTCCAGTTCGCCCCGTAAAGTGAAAAGAAAACGTGTTTTAAAAGAGAACTACTTTTTGTGACGGTGCGGCGAATTTATTTCACTTTGCCTAGGGAACAGTGGTACTGCGTCTCCCATTGCCTAGGGAGAAACCCGGATGTAAACTCGGCGAAACTCATCTGGAGAGAGAAGTGGCGATCTAACTCGGCTTAACTCAACGCCGAGCAGCAGAAAGAAGTAGACGAGAGAGAGAAAGAGACATAGAGAGAGAGAAGGAAAAAAAAAAGAGAGGTGGCATTTCGTCATCCCCGACTATCATTTCAGCCCCGGCGAGAGGAGCCCTTCACGGGCACTCCGCACGGACCGGGGAGCCTCACTTTGTAGTAACGTACACACATTTTAAGAGGGTCCTCGCTTTAATGCCCACCCCCCTCCACACGTGCATCGCTAACACAGTGCAGACGGAGAGAGAGAGAAACAATACTACTGCGGAGTGTGAACGCAGGCGGACGGCTGCGTGTTATGAAAGAGGAGGCTGCTCCGTTAACCAATGAAAATGTCTCAAGCCAACAGTTTTCGCTGGGCCGCCATGACATGTGTGAGGCTGACCGAAATAATGGCTTTTTTTTTGACGGGCCTGTTAACTTCGACAAGCACGCTAAGGGTGGGATGGACACTGCGGAGAACGCTTCATTAGGCCTGGCAGGACGCGGGACAGTTAACTCGGCATAGTTATAATAAGGCACGTGTAGTTAGAATCACTACACAAAGTGTCGTCTTTCAAAACAGCGCTTTAAACAAATGGCACGGGACGCAGCCCGCCTTCCTCATGAAACCGAGCGGTGGGTCAACTGAGTGTAGCCGTCTGATTTGTTAAGAAAATACGGCATCTGGAAATCAAGTAATGAAGTGTATGAACTGCTGAACACACATATAACCCACTTGGTGATCGTAGGAAAGCTGGGCGGTTTTAGCGAGGCCTGAAACTAAAGGGAAATTACGTCAGAGTTCAATAAAAAAACTACAACAGTAAAAATGGAAATGGACGCAGGAGAAAACATCACACTGCATCACTGAAGATAACTGAGCATGAGTGTAATAAAAAATCAGTCACTAATTGAATCCGGGGGCTACGTGGCTCCATTGTAAAGGTGGTCTTCCATCATTTACAGACTAAAAGACCAGCTTCCAAAGCAAATTCTCATATCAACCATTAGAACATTACAATTAAAGGTCAAGCATTGTTTTATACGTTTAAGCAACCCCCCCCCCCCCCCCCCCAAATGAATCAACAGACAACATAACATATTAAAACAATCCATGTGCTTTGGATTAAAATCTGAGTTAGAATAAGCTTTATTGAAGTCAGCTGTCCTTATGTCTTTCCTAAATCTCTGCAATGATAGTATTTGGAAAATTTCTCAATTTAACATTAATGTACTGCCTATTTATGCCCAGGCCAGTGGGAGGAGAGGCTAACCCTGCGTAACACATTATACCACAATATACAGTGTATGAAATATATGGCCAAACTAGCTCCACAGCACTTCATTTTATCGTTTATGGTGCCTGTGTGTGGTTCTTTAGATGCTTTAAGTTGAAATTAGTTTTATTCACTATACTGCAGTAGATGAGACTTTTAACCTTACCGTTAAAACAAAAACGTACATGTCCTTTCCAACAACGCATATGTCTAGAGTCGTGGGGCATGACCTTAAAAATACTTCATTTATGTTGGAGCGTGTAAGAGAATAGTCGCCGCCCTCCTGCAACCTACATAAACAAACAAAGAGGTTAAAAGTGGTCCTCAGATAATAAAACAGCATAAGCAGTGTAGAGTGTATTACAAGGATGGTGGGTGATTCACAAGTGCTGCCATTCTTTGAAACTATTCATTCACTTCACTGTGGAAGACATTATGTTTTTTAAAGATAGTAAGGGCTAAATGAAGGAGGACAGAGGGAGCTGTTTATCTGAGATACAGCCTTTGTTTTGGTCAGTAGAGGGAGACACAGTACTGAGGATTCTCTCAGACCACTGGACCAGTGACGTTTTTCATCTTTATAAGAACCTGCCCATCCACCTGCATTCTGTCTCACCCAGTACTACTGTTAAAGACCATCGTAATAGCACCACACAGGCAGTTTACAGTACAGCTAAAGTGTTCTTAGTATTTTGAGAACTGAACAGCCTGGTGAAGTTGAGTATTGCACAGAGCAGCTGGTGCAAGACCACAGAAAAGGAAAAAATGCCAGTAAGTGCTTATTATTATTGATGGCAATGTGAATTACTATTCCTAATGAATTGTGGGAAGCAGTAATAATGTTGCTGAAATATCTAAAATATATTTTCCTTCTATCCCATATGGAAAAAAAAGACATATTCCGAATGTATTTATTAAATAAATAATAAATATATATTTTTAAAATGTATGAATGAACTGAAACGAGCAAAAAATGTTTTTAAATCGATTTTTAAAATGCATTTATTTGTTACTTTATATTTATTCAATTGTATGTAGTTATAATGAACATTACAGATATAATTAAATAAACATAAACTGAATGAATGGTACTGACATCTGGGTTTTGCTTTGTACTTGGCATTAACCACTGTGTGTATGCAGTAAGACACAAAATACAGTTTAAATGAACAAGATATCAAATCATCAAAGTGCATTTTCACAGTGTATCAATACCTACAGCAAGAATTTTATCACGTTAAAAGTTCATTTGTTGATACTTAAAATTAAGATACTTGAAAACCAATTCATTTCAAAAGTAATTGCAATAGTACTTTACTAGTAGTAATAATACTTTCGCTATTTTCACACATTTTCAAATGTATTTGCTAAATATATGTACATACATTTATTTTTGGGTGATATGATTCTATGTGTAATATTTTCCCCTACACTTTAAAAAAATGAATTTTAAAATATATTTGGTTAATATGGTAATATATTCTGAAATACATTTTAGTGTTTGGAAAATGTATTTAAAATATTTTTTAAAAATTACATGTTCATATACAACCCCATTTCCAAAAACATTGGGATGCTGTACAAAATGTCAATAAAAACAAAATGCAATGATGTGAAAATGATTTAAACCCTATATTTAATTGAAAATAGTCTAATAGAAAGACAACATATCAAATGTTAAAACAGAAATGTTTTTTGTTTTTTGAGAAAATATTTGTTTACTTTAATTTTGATGCCAACAACACATTGCAAAAAAGTTGAGGCAGACAACAAAAGGCTGGTAAAGTGTAATGCTAAAAAAACAGTTCATCAGTCAGGTTAAAACTCTAAATTGCAAAGAAGAAACTGTACATAAACAGGATCCACAAATGCTGCCACCTTCTCTGGGCCTGAGCACATTTAAAATGGACAGAGGTGAAGTGGAAAAGTGTTCTGCTGTCCAACGATTCAGCATTCAAAATTCTTTTTGGAAATCATGGACACTGTGTCCTCCAGGCTAAAGACCACTTAGCTTGTTATCACAGTTCAAAAGCCAGTATTCATGATGGTATAGGGATGCATTAGTGCACATGGAATTGGTGACATGCACATCTGTGAAGGCACCATTAATTCTGAACGATATACAGTATACATGTTTTGGCAACATATGAGAGAGAGGAGGACAACGGGGGGAGAGATAGTGGATCAGGAAGTGTAGAGAATTAGTAAGGTGGAAGTGAGGGCAGCTTTAAAAAGGATGAAGAATGGAAAGGCAGTTGGTCCAGATGACATACCTGTGGAGGTATGGAGATGTTTAGGAGAGAAGGCAGTGGACTTTTTAACCAGGTTGTTTAACAGAATCCTGGAGAGTGAGAGGATGCCTGATGAGTGGAGAAGCAGTGTATTGGTCCCCATTTTTAAGAACAAGGGTGATGTGCAGAGCTGCAGTAACTACAGAGGTATAAAGTTGATGAGCCACACCATGAAGGTATGGGAAAGAGTTGTTGAAGCAAGGCTAAGGCGACAGGTCCAGATCAGTGAGTGGCAGTTTGGTTCCATGCCCAGAAAGAGAACCACAGATGCAATTTTTGCATTGACAATGTTGATAGAGAAGTACAGAGAAGGTCAGAAGGAGCTACATTGTGTCTTTGTGGATCTAGAGAAGGCATATGATAGGGTGCCAAGAGAGGAACTGTGGTACTGTATGAGGAAGTCAGGTGTAGCTGAAAAGTATGGTAGGGTGGTGCAGGACATGTATGAGGATAGTGAGACAGTGGTGAGGTGTGCAGTTGGAGTGACAAATGGTTTCAAGGTGAAGGTAGGGTTACATCAGGGATCAGCTTTGAGCCCCTTCTTGTTTGCAATGGTGATGGACAGGTTGACAGATGAGGTCAGGCAGGAGGACCATGATGTTTGCAGATGACATTGTAATCTGTGGTGAGAGTAAAGAGCAGGTGGAAGAGAATCTGGAGAGGTGGAGGTTTGCACTGGAGAGGAGAGGAATGAAGGTCAGTAGAGACAAGACGGAATACATGTGTGTGAATGAGAGGGAGGCAGGTGGAAAAGTGAAGATGCAAGGAGTAGAGGTCATAAAGAGGGTGCAGGCAGGATGGAGTGGGTGGAGACGGATGTCAGGGCTGATGTGTGACAGAAGGATAGCAGCAAGAGTGAAAGGGAAGGTTTACAAGACAGTAGTGCATCCTGCTATGATGTATGGTTTGGAGACTGTGGCTCTGTCTAAAAGACAGGAGGCTGAGATGGAGGTGGCGGAGATGAAGATGCTGAGATTTTCGTTGGGAGTGACAAGGCTGGACAAGATTAGAAATGAGCAGATCAGAGGGACAGTGAAGGTGGAGCAGTTTGGAGATAAAGCCAGAGAGGCCAGGTTGAGATGGTTTGGACATGTGTTGAGGAGGAATAGTGGATATATTGGGCAAAGAATGTTGGAGATGGAGCTGCCGGGTAGAAGGAGAAGAGGTAGACCTCAGAGAAGGTTTATGGATGTAGTTAAGGTGAACATGGAGATGGTTGGTGTGAAAGTAGAGGAGGCAATGGATAGGACAAGATGGAGGCAGATGATCCGCTGTGGCAACCCCTAAAGGGAGCAGCCGAAAGAAGAAGAAGATGCTGCCTCCCAGATGATGTCTTTTTCAGGGAATGCTTTCATTATGTCAGCAAGACAGTGTCAAACCACATTCTGCAAAACAGCATGGCACTGTAGTAAGAGTCCAGGTGCTAAACTGGCCTGCCTGCAGTCCAAACCTGTCACCCACTGATAACATTTGTCACATTATGAAAACTGTTGAGCAGCTGAAATCCTATTTTAAACAACAAAGAGAAAATTTCACTTTCAAAACTACACCAGTCAGGCTCCTCAGTTCCCAGATGCTTACAGAGTGCTGTTAAAAGAAGAGGTGATGAAACACAGTGGTAAACATGCCCCCGCTCCAACTTTTTTGGAACATGTTGTTGGCATCAAATTTAAAATGGGCATATATATTAAAAAACAAAAACAAAAAAAAAACAATAAAATTTCTCAGCTTCAACATTTAATATGTTATTTTGGTAGTATTTCCCTTTAAAAATATGGTTTACATAATTTGCATTTAATTGCATTCTGTTTTTATTTACATTTTGCACAGTGTCCCAACTGTGACTGAGATCATGCTACTGTGCTTTACTCACCGACAGAGGGCGCTGTTGCACACGAAGAAGTGTTTCTCACTGAGGAGCTCCATGGACCGAAATATTTATTAAAATGACAGAATTTAAAAGCGATTGAAGATCCAGCAGTCACTGCCTCACAAACCTTAATCGAACAGGTAATTAAAACAGACACCCTGAGTTTATTAGAGAAAAACACTGATTATTTTAGTTGGGCATATATTTGAATGCATGAAAATCACATTTCGTGTTGAGAGAAATTTCTGTTCTTTGCGCTCTACTGAACAATGAACGGGTTTAGAATCTTCGGGATCATTTTCATTTCATTTTAAGCCGTAATCAGGTCTGCCATGTGCCACATGAGGTCTGAGATAGAGCTTTAACCGATAAAAAACCGGAACCAGGCGCCGCAATGTCTACAACACAAGTATAACCATATAGTGGTGAGTAATCCAGGTCCAAACAGTAAAAACCCTCCCCAGGATTTTGTTCCAACTGCCTGAACACCTTTGCTGCTGGTTTGAGCAAATTAGAGAAGTCAAGCAGTTGGAACAAAATCCTGGGGAGGGTTTTTACTTTTTGGACCTGGATTACCCACCTTTATGTGAGTTTATTTTTCTGGGTCTTTATATGTACTGCTGCTGATGGTACATCTAATAAAAACACACATATTCTTTGGGGACTGTTTTGTCTCACTACGCCCTGCGTGTACCCCTGCACCATGATCGGATCAAAATTAATGGACGTGTCAGGCCCGAACATTTTCACAAAACTATCGTGCAGTGTCTCAGGCATTAGGCAGCGTTCATAGCCTTTCTGATAACTTTCTGTACGGGAGCTTTCAGAGGGATTCAGCTCTTCAGACGTCTGGTTGTCACCACCCCTGTGAACAGCTCTCACTCGGTAACTTTCTCTAGAACGTTGCACTTCACGCCAAACCACTCTGAATGTCTTTATTTGCATTTTAATTATGTTGAACTTTTGAAAAGTTGGTGGACGTCCCCTTTAACACCACGGGACAGAACCTACAGGCTCCACACCAACAGGACACTGAACAGCCTGAGGCTGACCCGGATGCTCGAAAACGTGAAGAGTTAGCGTGAAATGTCTGCCGTCCAGCGTGGGGGGCTGATGTGAGCTGCCGTAGAGTTCAGTGCGACCATCTTTTAACAGGCAAGTCATCAAAGAGCTCTCCGTGCTCATGGCTCCCGTTTCAGCCGAGCCAGCCAGCACCATCCGTTCTGCCTCAAAAGCAAAAAAAATCACATTACTGCCATTACTGCCACTGCTCTATCATCACAGACTCTCAGCCAGGGCTTGCTTTATTGTGGCCGTCTGCATTATAACAACACAAATGTGACAGTAACCAGAAACTTTCCTTTCTGGCCAGCTTTAACAAATGAGGCTAGACAGTCTTACCCAGTGCTGCTGTTTATCTTTGTTTAATGTGTAGGATTAGAAAGGGATACAGAATAGGTGTCAGAAATATGATGATGGTGGCGGTGATGATGATGATGATGATAGTAGTTGGAAGTAATGCTTTCTTTATGACAGTCATTTGTAATAGTCGTGAAAGCTGGACCAGGTGACCACTGATCTGTGCAAGCTCTTCTTGTGTCCACTAAAAATAAATCGAACAAAATTAGTCATCAATAATGAGTTAAACTGAGAAACTGAGGGAAAACGCCGCCCATTGATTTTGTTAATACTGAAGCCACAACCAGGCTGTAGATGGATGGTTTGATGACAGAGTGGGTTTGATAGAACAAAGGATATTAAGCCACACCTGGCCCATCACATCAAAGAACAATGTCCCCAAAGTAACTTTAAATTCATCAGCACAGAACAGGCTTTGTGTAGGCCGAGCTGGAGCTCAAAGCGTGCTATGATGCAGACATTAAAGGGACTGCATTGAACATAATGGGCTCTGGCTCGTGCACTGTTCTTTGGTCTCTGGATCTGGCGCTGGTCAATTTACCAGCATGCACATGGCCTGCTTTTTGGAGTAAAGGTGTAATCAGTGGGAGCCTGGTGTTCTGATTGCTGTGTAAAATCGACAGTTCTGTAGACGCACACGCACGATAGAAAAGACGCCCTCACAACACGCTATCAAGGTTGAGTTGACCCATTTCAACCATCTCGAGTGATTATTTCTTATATCTGCCCATTCTTCACTCTCGGGCAAATGAGCACTTTGCTGCCCTGGAGATGAAAGCAGTTTGACCATCATTGTGTGCAACACAACGCAGAGACCAGACATACACCAGATGTACAACTCCCATCAGGGGGTCGTTAGAGTTGGCTTGGCAAAGACAGCCAGGTTTGATTCTCAAGGTGCTAAAATGCTAAGGCTGTCAGAGTTATTTGTGTCAGAATCAGACACAGATCTCTTCAGCAGTCTTTATTGCCACACACCTGGCTGTTTGTATAAACCCACAATAACGAAAATAACAAAAGATCGTACATAGTAAACAATAAGATGTAAATCAAGATATGTGCAAAACAAGAAGACAAAGAAACACCACATGTGTTTTAAGTAGTGACACAGAAATGTAACCTGATAAAGACTGTAAACTAATGCTGTCTGAGACAAATACATCAGGGTGATGCAGTAGCCTGGAAGCAGCAAAGCACTGGCAGGTAGGAGTTTAGTTCTGTGATGGCTGAATGGAAGAAACTGTTCCTGATGTGATTCAGTTTGGTGAACCTGAGTCTGTGTTGCCTGTCGAAAGGGAAAGGTATTATGAGGTGTACCTAGTAAAAGGGGTCAGTGTCATTTTGAAGCCGTTTTCTTTCATTGCAATGTACAGACGGCATCTTGCACCAAGATTTGTTCATCTTCAGCAGTCCGAACGATTCATGACATCTAATTAAAATCTATTGAATTCAGACCAAATGTGAATTAGCTGTGAAGTAGTGAGAATAATAAACGGAAATCTTTATCTGCCTCTGCAGGAGCCTAGTAGTGCCTGAGGGTAGCTTTTACAGAGGAGAGTGGACAGAAATAGCATCCAGATGTGGAGAGGCCACCAAAAATGGGACGTGCCTTCAACAGATTACAATCACCCTATTCAAAGGTATGTGTAGTGTTGGCCATATTATCACCTCCAGTTGTGTTTCAGGTTTAAGATTTGTGTGGGACATTTCTGTATTAGCTTTAAAATTTATATTGTTTAAATGATACATAATTCAGGTCAAGTAGTTTGATGTGTAATAGTGTATTGAAGAGTAACTCACAGACTCTTTACAATGTAGGTGATGGGAACCAGGCGTCATTATATCTACAACACAAATACAGTCTTTTGGTTCTTATATAGTTTATAGTGAGTTTTTATTTGAAATGTGTATAATAGTAAAAAAAGTGGTAAATCCAAAAAGTTGCTTTGAGGGCTGTTTTCCTTTGATATATCCTGCATGTACCACTCTGGATTTTAGGTTAAAACCTTTCTTAAAACAATTGTAAATCAGTGTTTCAGGAATCAGTCAATCTATTTCTAGTCATTACTTGTTCCAACTTTATGTTTAGCCTTTAACTTCAGTTTTCTACATAATTCAGTTATTTAGATGTAAATAAAGTGTTTTGCTGTGAAATGGTGTATCGGAGAGAAACTTACCAACTTTTTACTATCCAAAACCCCCACTAAACCTGCAATTGTCTTCTGGGTGTTTATATGTAGTGTCCATACTGATAAAAGTAGTAGTTGTTAGTCTGAAAAAGGTTTTGCCTCACAATGCCCTGCATGAGAGACCCCTCACATATCTACAAATATTTTGTATCTTTTCATGGGACGACGCTATAGAAATGAAACTTGGATATAACAAAGTAGTCAGTGTACAGCTTGTATAGCAGTTTAGATTTATTGTCCTCTGAAAGTAACTCAGCATAGCCGTTAATGTCTAAATAACTGTCAACATAAGTGAGTACACTTCACAGTGAACGTGTCCAAATTGTGCTCAAAGTGTCAATATTTTGTGTGAGGTCTTAACCCTCTATGGCATGGAATTCACCAGAGCTGCACAGGTTGCTACTGGAATCCTTTTCCACTCCTCCATGACATCACAGAGCTGGTGGATGTTAGACACCTTGTGTTCCTCCTTCTTCCACTTGAGGATGCCCCACAGGTGCTCAATTGGGTTTAGGTCTGGAGACATACCTGGCCAGTCCATCACCTTTACCTTCAGCATGGCAGGTGTTATCTTGGAGGTGTGTCATCTTGGCACTCCTTACCAAGGAGCCACCACACGTGCTGGACACCATCTGAGCCAAAAAAGTTTATCTTGGTCTCTTCAGACCACTGGACATGGTTCCAGTAATCCATATTTTTGGACTGCTTGTCTTCAGCAAACTGTTTCCGGGCTTTTTTGTGCATTAGCTCCAGAAGAGGCTTCCTTCTGGGATGACAGCCACGCAGATCGAGTTGATGCATTGGTATGGTCTGAGCATCGACAAGCTGACCTCCCACTTCTTCAACCTCTGCAGCAATGCTGGCAGCACTCATGCACCTATTTTTTGAAGCCAGCCTCTGGATATGACGCTGAACATGTGGACTTCTTTCATCGACTCTGGCGATGCCTGTTTTGAATGGAACCTGTCCTGGAGCTGCTGTATGACCTTGGCCATGCTAAAGCTCAGTTTCATGGTGTTAGCAATCTTCTTATAGCCTAGGCAATCTTTGTGGAGAGCAACAATTCCATTTCTCACATCCTCAGAGAGTTCATCACCATGAGGTGCCATGTTGAATAGTGACCAGTATGAGGGAATTGTACCCAAAACACCAAATTTAATATCCCTGCTCCCCATTCACACCAAGTCACATGACACCAAGGAGGGACAACAACACAATTGGGCACAATTTGGACATGTTCACTGTGAGGTGTATGCACTTGTGTTGCCAGTTATTTTCAGAGAGCAATAAATCTACACTTGTTTTACAAGCTGTGCACTGACTACTTTAAGTTATATCCTAATTTAATTTCTGTAGTGTTGTCCCATGAAAAGATATAATAAAATATTTGCTGAAATGTGAGGGGTGTACTCACTTTTCTGAGATACTGTACTTCTCTGCCATTAATTCATTTTAATAATAGGTAATTTAGGCCAAAACTTTCTAAAAACTGTAATAAAACAATGTCTCTCATCTGTAATAACTTTGTGAGGGAGCTTTTAGAGGCACTAAACCCTTTAGATATCTTGTTCCTATCACCACCACTGTAAACAATTCTGACTCTCTAAGTTTCTCTAGAACAGCATATTTTACACCAAATAACTTTGTATTACTTTCTTTACATTTAATTACATCTTTACATTGTGCATCTGTTTGTAGAAGTTTGTTGGGTCCCTGATTTCACCATTGTAAGTTTCTGAGGGTATTGTATACGTGTCATTTTTAGCCAAACTGTAAACTTTAACTAACCAGCTCACAAGGCCCCAAGCTTACACATTTAAAATAGTCTAGTCCCTGATTTTCCTTTGATCTTTTTATTGCTTCTTTGTGTAACAGTATTAGCTTTCAGCAGTGTGGATTGGGCTTGTGTTTAGTGATGTGTGGTTCTTCTGACCGCTGTGGTCAGACCGCAGTCTTGTCTCTCTATGCCACATCAGTTTCAGTGACTCTGATCATTGGAGGCTGCTGACAGCGTCATGCTCGTTTGAAATGAACAGGCCAGAGCTCAGCCACGCTTGGCTGAAATGAATAGGTGAAAGCAAACAGACGCTGTGCTGCGAGGTGTCACCTCATTTTAATCTCAAGCCTGGGCTCAAACGGCTCCAATCACATTACCTGACAAGGTGTTCCTCGCCCTCTGCCACGTCTGTGTATTCACTTAACAAAATGAAAGCTTGGATTAATCATGGATATTTTCAATGGGTGAGCCAAAGAAGATTTGATCTTTTTCATTAGACTGCATGGAACTGTGGGTAATTGCTGCAGTGCGTTGTATTGAGCCACTGTCTCCACTCTCATGCTGGAAGTAATTGTTTTTTTATTGAGATTTTATGAAAACAAGCATTTTGGAAGAATCTTAACTTTACTCCTTCTTAGTTTTCTTTCTTCTATTTTTCTTTCTTGCTTTCTTCCATTTATTTATTTTCTTTTACTTTCTTTTACCTTTCTGATTCACCCTATCCTCTGTCTTTCTTGCACTCTCTCTCTCTCTGTCCTTTTCTACCTGAACAGCTCAATATGTTATCTAACAGCATGCGGCGTGTAGGAGGGGATTATATCTATGAGCTCATGAATATCAGCCGCACATGGTGCAGAAGAAGTGCACTTCTGTAGTCCACTGCAGGCCCACAGCATACAACACTCTCACACCACGCAACACGTTCAAACCAGGACACCACTGACTTTACACTTACCTCATACACATCCAGGCCAGAGCAGAATGCTGCCGCAGAGATGAATCAGCATGTTCTTCACTACAAGTCTCTCAGCCTTTTTTGGCACTTTTTAGCTAATATAAGTTGATGGTTGATTTTATTGTGGAAAATGAACTTTGAGGTGGTTTATGTTCTATAACACTGGACACCAACCCTGTTCCTGGAGATCTACCTACATGCAGAGTTGAATGTTTCTTTCAAGTGATCTCGCTTTTATCTGAATAAACAAGTTTTCCACTAAAAGGCACCAGATGAATGGCCTTCAAAGTCGGACAGTGTAGTCAAGTATGTTGTAATTGTCCAAATTGGCTGAGTTGTGCTGTCAACACTCTTTTCATCAGAGGATTCGTTGCATTGGGCGCAGGACAGAAACAAACAGTCCATCAGTGGAAAAATCAGTTTAACTATACATAATAAAGATAAACAAATCAACACACCCTCTATAATAATTACTGAATGTTATGTTTTGGAAAATATTAAACATAAAAATGAGCTTTTTCTATGCTGCATGTGAAACAAACAAATGGAAATTGTGTATTAAAATGTGCAGAAAAATGCCAGAAGACTAACAAAACAAATTTTGTTATTTGACCAGGGGAGTTCAAACACTTGCATGTGAGTGTAAAGGTGAAATAAATTCATACATGTACAGTTATCCCACATTTTATTTCTGCCTCATTTGGTAAAACACCAGAAAAGTAGGCCAAAACTGTGTGATGCCAGCTAGCTAAAACACTTCAAATACAAGCGAATAATGAATGGACTTCTCATTACAGTTACATTCTATGTGTTGCTTAGCCTTTGACCTTTTATCTGGCCATTCTTTTATTCTATGCTCCTATAACTCAGGCTATGAGTATTGTTTTCCATAGATATACTGAATGATAAATATCTGCTCGAACAGATTTTAAGGAGTTAAACATCCTTGTGTTGCTTTCAGGTTATAGGCCAATTACAGTTAGTTTAATTTAACTTTAGGTGTTAAAATTGATGGGGGTGTGGGGGGTGTGGGGCGGGGTGCGGGGGGCTGGCTGTAATGTGTGTTCTAAAAGCAGCCCGGGGAAGTGTAGCGTGTGCAGCGTGGGTTTGTGTCCGCCTGGCTTTATGTAAAGCTGAGTGGGAGGGAGCCTGGCCACGGCAGAAGCTACAGAGCGTGAGTGCAGCTGTGGCAGTACTGCTGTAACCCGTGATCTGATCTGGGCCAGTGAGGGGAAAGACTCACAGCTCTACCTCAGAATTAAACTAAATGTTTGTGTCCTTTATGGTATATAACAGAGGTATGAAACTGAAGATATGTCGTGATGTATTGGTTTGACAAACTATATTGGTTTTAAAATGTTAAAATCCATTAGAAAAATATTACAACAATATGTAGGTGATATGTATGTAATAGTGTCTGTTATTAATATTTACGTGCATGTTAAATATGTATATTAGAATTGTATTTCTAATAACATATTTGGAAAAATCCGAAGCTACCAGTCAGAACAGAGTTAATTAGAAGTAGAATAAATACAGTAGGAAAAAAGTCTGTGGGATACATAAATGTTGGAAACGATCATGTAAACATCAACTGCCTGTTTTGGTACATACACCTACACAAACACCAGAAGTGAACTTCAGAGGGGGGAAATAAATTATAAGAAAAATGTAATATGTGTACGGAAGCCTTAAAGCGCCATGGATTCAAATGTGGGCTTTCCAACATAATGACTTCTTATTTGCTTTCTCAAGATCTTGAGATATTTCAGCAAATTGAATGTTGTTTTCTCATGATGTTGAGTTATTTGTATCATTATGGCATAACGAAGTGTTTCATTGAGTTAACAATTGTCATGTTGTGATAGACATAAATATCTCTAGAAAACTACATTTGTTGTGTCGTAATAATGATACATAACTTCTTGATCTTGAGAATACAAAGGAAGCGAACTGTGTTTTTTTAACAGAACAAAAACCATGTGAACCCGTGGCCCTTTAGGTCTTCGTTTAGGAAACATAAAGGAATCATAGTTGAGTCCAATTTCAGGTCAGAGATTTACAGCCTTAGTATATTACTTTATATTTACTCCGAATATTCTTCGTGGTATTTTTATTTTCCTGACATCAAGCTTCCTTGTAACTCCAAAGAAGAATGAGTTTTGACAGAAGCACACGTTTGGTGCTTGGCCAGTAGGTGGCGACAGAGTTTCGTCCTAATGTGAGCCAATGAGAGAAGGTGTGAGGCAGGGCTGGAGCGTGCTCAGAGAGGTGAACTGATAAAAGTGTGTTTCTGTGTGAGGGAGCCAGTCAGTCAGGAAGAGCTTGAAAGAGGAGAAGAGACGAGAGTGGCTTTGGCTGGGTCGAGGCAAAAAAGGCAGATAACAAGACAACTATGGGTCCTGCTGCTCCTGTCTGACGGTTGGACACTTCCTGAACCTGGCTGTGGTTGTAAATGTCACAGGAGAGAGAAAGAGAGAAAAAAAGAAAGCTAAAGGAGGGGGGGACACAAGAGACTGTGCCCTGGTGGAAGCCTCTGCAAAGACAAAGTTGTGGTGTTGTCAGTGGGTGGTAAAAGAACAGGGAGTGGAAGCCCTCAGCAGACACCAGAGCATGGAGGAGGAGAAGAAAAGTTTACCCCACACGCACTTTCACTCACGTTCAGAGGGCCACACTTCCTGCTGCTGTCTGTGACTGACTGCCTGAGCTGCTTTGTGGAATGAACGTCTGCACCATGGAGGTCAAGCATATTGCGCCTCTCTTCACCAACCAGAGATCTTTTCTCAAGTAACTTGAAGGAAGTTTGCATTTCTTGCCAATCTTGTCCAGTTTTTGCCCTCCACTCTTTGTCTCTCTTGCTGTTGTTCCAGTGAAACAGTTTGATGCTGTATGAATTGATGTATCTGTGATGGATTATCTCTACCTGCACTCAGTCTGCATTGCTGAAGAGTATAAGAGAGAAAGTGCAACGCTTTTGGTGCACACGTGAGCTTGTGATGGAGGGAAATGGAGATGGAGAGGTGGACGGGAGGTCCGGTCACCTGGATGCTCTGCCAGACGGTGAGGAACCAACTGCTCCGGACTCACCATCATCTTCCTGCTCAGACCTGTCCACCTCTACCCCTGCAGTGCAGCCCAGCACACAGAGCAACAGGACCTTCAGCGGGCTTAGACTCTTCAGGAGAAAGTGAGTGAGTGAGTGAGTGAGTGAGTGACTGAGTGAGTGACTGAGTGACTGAGTGAGTGACTGAGTGAGTGACTGAGTGACTGACTGAGTGACTGAGTGAGTGCGTGCGTGCGTGCGTGTGTGCGAGTTATGTATGGCTGTGTGTGAGGTGTTTTGAGTCATGCTCTTAGAAATAAAGGTTCCTAAATGGTTCTTGGCTTTATCAGATGGTTCTTAAAATGTTTAACTGGTAAAGAGCCTGCACATTGTATGGAGGTTCTTTAAATATTAATCTTCACAGCCAAAGTCTCTCACGTCACATTCGCAAAAAATGTTCTTTAAAGCAGTAGTTCTCAAACCAGTTCTCAAGGATCCTTATGCACTTAGAATCATTTTTAAAGTGGAGCAAAAATGTGGACTGTCTGGAATTCCTCAGCACCGATCTGAGAACCCGTGTTTTAAAGAATCATCCATTGAAGAGGTGGAAATTGGAATGAAAAGTAGTTGGTCAATGGCTGTGGTTACCAGCCCTCTTCCTGGAGATCTACTCACCTGCAGGGTTTAAATCCAGCCTGCGTTTAACATGCTGCCCCCCACTTACCTAACACTATCTCGTGATCAAGCCAATCAAGCACTTCTGCTGGAGCAGACTATGGTTAGAACTAGACACTGCAGGATGCAGGAAGGTTGACCACCAGGACCAGGGTTGGTGAATGCTGCTTTACTATGGCATCACTCTGTTTGAGACCATATCACAAAGCACGTCTTCTTAGTTAGGTAGACAAACTTGAGCCCAAAGTCACGGCTAGTAGGAGAAGAAGGAGAGGCGAAGGTCATTCACATCAGACAGTTCACACTTAGTTTATTCAGCTTTACTGTGATACTCCCAGGATTTCTCAGCAGTCAGGATCACTTAAGCCAAGTTAAAGATTGTCCAATACAGTCATTCTGTCATCTCTTCCAGTTGGACAGGCTTACTTTCACTTTTGGCTTAGGTTATGTGGCTCAATGAGAGAGTACTCCTTGGTCCCAAAGAAAGCCCTGAATGCAAATCTTAAACTAAGCAACAGAAGATCTAAGTTTAGAGCAGTTACACTTTGAGCTCCAGAATTTTTTTGCAGTTTGCTCAGCTTTTGTAGTTAAAAACTCCCTGTGGGTTTTTTAGAATCTCATCATTCCTGAGTAAATCTCAGATTCTAGGGATTGGCCTGTCATACACTGCTCTTGACAAGTTTTTAAATTTGATGCATGTTCCTTTAGATTTGGTTAAACTTTCTTTGCACACAACGATCAGAAGTAGATTTCCATGAGAAATGGATTATGCCTTGTCTTTCTCACACTTCCAGGTGTGTTGACAGAGTCATACCCCACATAGTGTTCTCATGGCATTGTCCCCTGTCCCGAGGTGTGATATTTTTAAAATGTGCAAGTTCAGATTTCATCAAGCAGTTATATTAATCCTACAGTCTCTCGGGTTCGCTAAAAATGGACGCATTTAATGGATTGGTAAAGCAATTAATTAAGACCTATAATTGCTGGACCTGTTGGGACGACAGTCACACCCACCTGTGCAGTGTGCTGCAGACCTTGCGATTCAAGAGTTGACCTAGGAACTAGTCAGACAGAGTTTAGAAGTGTAAGCTAGAATGCATATTATGTTTGGATTTGTTGTTTTAATCGTTATATAGACTTTTACTAATGTTACTCTTATGGAAAGTGTTAGTGTTTATATATATATATATATATTATGATAAGATGATGATGACTGCAGGATTGCAGAAAGGCTGTTGGGAGCAGAAGAATGAAAGTATTAATGTGTGATAAAGCTTGGGCATGCAGTTTTACAAGAAGCAGCAGTAGAATTTCTTGTTTTATAATAACATTGGGACACCTCTAACCAAACCATTGGTTCGGTTAGAGGGTGAATCACTGCTGGCATGCAGAACATTTGAGCATGCGGGTGTGTGTGGTTGATTCTAAAGGAAACTTGATGACAGACTCTCTCTCTCTCTCTCTCTCTCTCTCTCTCTCTCTCTCTCTCTCTCCCATATAAGTGTGAAACTGCCCGAAATGTTTTAAGTGAGATTCCACAGAAACAGTCCCCAGTTCTCAAATGTGAGGTGTAGTCCTAATGATGAGCAGTAAAATCTAAGCAGCTCCACTGTGGAATGTGATGACGTGAACGGGAGATGATGCATTCTGAGATAACGCAAGAAACAGTGAACTTGCCCCACAAGTCTCATTGTTAAAAATCCCTCCCCAATGACAGTAAAGAATGTACAGTCAGTTTACAGAAGCGTCTGTTAGATTGTAAGAAGATTGCTTGTAAGGGGTGGGGAATAATACAAGAATGCACTCTTAAAAAATAAAAGTAAATCTTGCTAAAAGGGTTTTATTGCACAATGCTATAGAAGAATCACACTTGGTTCTTAGAAGTCTTTCACTGTGTGGTTCCTTGGTCAGTGATTTTTATTATGTGGGTGAGGGTGAAGAACCTACCTACAGCAAGTCTTGAGGGAAAACTCCTTAAATTTGTGTACAACCTTCACATGGTGGGAATGCCTTTTTAAAACATGGACTAGTTATTTTTGTATGGCTTTGAACGAAGAAATCCAAGTATATTGTCAGTATATTGTCAGCCACCCAAGTATATTTTCTTCCATTTGAAGAATTTCCGTTTTCCATTTGTCCCATTTAAGAAATTCCAAAGACGGAATATCAAGTGCTTGTGTTTTAGCATTTTTGTGGTTCAGTGCCACACACTTAATGAAAAGCTTACATTACAAAAGAGCAAAATGCATGCCTTATTTTAACAGCCGTTTATACATAAAGATCACTAAAATGAGATCAGATATTTGTATATATCACCCATCACAATTTTTCTAGCAGGTTTATTTAAGACCTGTGGGAAAACCTGCTTTACTATTATAGTTCAGTGTTTTGAATGGAGATCTGAATACAGCACTTATCAACAATCTACAGTGATTAAGCTTGTAGATTACATGACCTCAACTCACGTGTGATGTAGATGCTGATATCTAATATCTGTCACATTTGCCATCTACACAGAGACAGGTGAGATTGGGGGGAAAAAAAAAGAACTATATTTGAATTATCAACATAGGTATTTAGACTCTCTTACTTTATCAGTGCACATATCTCTAAGTAAGAGAAAAATAGGATAAGAAAATAAATGTCTGGTTATGTATGTGCGTATGTGTGTACTTATTATATAACAAGAGATTAAAGACAGAGTGAAAGAAAATGATGAGAATGATTTGTGTGTATGTGAAATTCTGAGCTGAATAATTGAGTGTAAGAAAGAGAGAAAAGAGGAGTGGTATATGTATAAGTGTATATGAAAGCATGTGATTTGGTGTGTGTGTATTATTAAGAACTGCCGCTACTGAAACAAATAAAAAAATGTATGATATTATATGTGTACCACTGTTCAGAGCTGTGTTTGTGGGTCATTTACTGGTTAATGTTTTTGAGTTATACTAATAAAATAGGCTACAATTGTCACTACCAAAGCATCTGGTAAAGTTTTGATGATGTTATGGCTGTTTTGTTAGTGCCAAAATGGAAGCAATCATTTATTTGAATTAATTAACCATAAGCAAGTCTGAAATGTGCTTTTAGCTCTGACTTTCAACCAAGTGGGTAGAATGATCCATATTAGGAGAGTGATTTACAGTTGGGCTGTCATAAAAGCACTGATGACCACAAAGTGGTTAGAAAACCGACATAGTTTGTGACGCAATTAATCATGTTGTTGATGTCTTGTCATATCTATCAGCCTTAAAGGCATATAAAGCTCTCCAGCTCAGTGTATGTGCATATGTGTGAGTGAGTGTGTGTGTGTGTACATGCTCCACCTGTTCTGTGGAGGGATGAGGCACCTGTTTTTGGTGCTTTGTTAGTGTGTGTTCTCTCAGCTAGTGTAATCTGATAATGTCACACACTGCGCAGCCACCTGAGTTCTGCTTTGAAAAAGTGTGAATCTGCTGTGGCAGTGGATGTGGAGGTGATTTTATACACAGTTTGGTGGCTGCTGCCCTGCTGTGGCTGTGCCTCAGCACATAAACCATCATTCATACCCAATATCTTTAAAGCAGAAGTATCAGACTTCTGGGCTGCAGCTCTGCAGACTTCAGCTCTCTGCCTTATTAAGCATACCTGATCCAACTCCTCATCAGCAAGACCTTCATGACTTGAATTTGAAGACTTAAATTTTATTCACATTAGCAGGTGAAAGAGCAAGAGGTGACCAGAGACCTGGCATTTCCTATGAAAGTAGTATTTCCAACTGTGATTTTAGGCTGTTTTTACACCTGAAATTCGAGACCAAGGTTCATGTTGTTGTTGCACTGTACACATTTGATTTTGGTTACTTTTGGTTTCACATTGGAATTTTGCGAGTGCACTTAAGGGCTTTACAAGAAAAACCTGCTTACTGTTGTCATCACATATGTCCTGTGTCTCCCTGTACTTGACATTGATTGATATTGTAGAAGAGCGTGCGGCTGACGTTGGTCTGTTGTCAGTTCGGCAGTAACATTTTCCGTTTGAGTATAGAAAAATGAATGAACTGATTAATTTTGTTGCCACTATACTGCTTTTATATACTGTAGCTCTTTCTTTATCTTCAGGTTGCATTGCTCTTCCATCCTCTCATATCCTGTCTTTCTCATCCTTTCATAATATAAGGTATAAGTTTCAGCTTTTTTTTCAAGTTGACTTTTGACTTTTTCATTGGATCAAATTACAGTTAAATATTTCTTCTCCTCCTCTACCTGTGTGCTACCGCGGCTCATTTTTACTTCTTTCCTGGTCTTTTTTTCTTCTTCTTTTGATTAATGGGTGATGACAGCACAACTCAACTTCCTGTAATTGGTCCGAAAGTCCGAACTACCCAAAAAAGTGTTTTTACACTGCAAATGAATAAAATCATGGTTCAGTTTGATCTGATCTGAGACCACTTCTTTGGGTTGGACCAAATTTGGGCTTTTGGTCCAGATCTTGGCTCGAGGCACCTTTCACACCTGCTATTTTTGTTCAGACCAAACTGTGAAGTCCAAAAGTCCAGACCAAACAAGGTAGGTGTAAAAGCAACTTTCATGAAAGTGACAAAATGTACTTGAGATTTTCTCAGTGCAAATGAAGTAATGATCAACAATCTAAATGAATGGTGATCAACAATGAAGCAGCAATCTAAATGAATGGCTTAAAACAACTGGTGCAAGATTTCCAGACACTACGCAGATTTTTTTTTTTTTACCCAATTTACACCTGGTCACTTTATGTGATTCTGATCTGGATTGTATCCTGATCAGATTTTAACCATGTGTATTTACGCTTGGTAGTCAAATGCATTTCTAAGTCAGACTGAAATTTGGTTGTTGTGTGGCTACACATTGTCATGCAGTATATACCTTTGAATATAGGTGAACCCTTGATGTATTATGATCATGGGATGGCCTGTGTAAATTATTAAGTGTATGTGCTGGATCTTGTGTCTACTGTTATTCATACAAACATTCAAAGAACATCTGTTGATGAGTGTGAGGCAGCACACAGTATAACTACTGAGAAGCTCATTAGCACCTTCTGTGATATCAGTAATGTGAAGACTGATAATGCAGTAATCATTAACAAACGGTGTATTGTACAACCTTAACATGCATGATTCGGCTATTCCAGTCAGGACCTGAGGAGGGACAGACCCATTTCAGCTGCTATCTTTACCAGCTCTCCTGCTCTGCTCCTACTATGTATAGATCAGGGTCAGAGTCTCTGGATGGGCTAGAGTGTGTGTGTGTGTGTGTGTGTGTGTGTCTGTGTGTGTGTGTGTGTGTGTGTGTGTGTGTATAAAGAGTGCTGGGGCAGTAGGGATGCTCTCCTGAGCTGTGACTCAGAGGAATCAGGCCAGCTGTTGGATGGAAGTTTGGCTGTAGGGGGAGGAGGTTGAGCTGGTGGGTCTGAAATGAGGCTGGAGTTCCAAAAATACTCTGCATAATGTGGATAGGTTTAAAGTCAAAATACTGTTCACATGCACAGTAAAATATTCAGTCTTTCATCTGAGTCTGAACAGCAGGAAACTCCAGGGCTACTTACTTTTTTTTTTGTTTCTTTGTATCTTATGCACCACTTGAAAGCGCCAACTGCCCATGTGTGTACTTTTCAAGATGAATGCATCAGTAGACAAATGTGTCAATAGATATGGTTCAAAATTAGTAGGTTGCAGTGATGTGCATTAAGGTTTAGAACATTTTCCTAATTCTGTAAACTTACAATTTTGAAAACCATCTACGTTTGTGGTTTCAATCAAATGATCATGTAAGTGGTGCATCTACCCTTACAGATTCAGTTGGAGTGTCGTCAACATGTGGCCTTACTGCCCTCACCTGGAGATTCCTGTTAGTGTCCTGTGTGCAGATAGTGTGGTCTGATTAGATACTCCAGTGTTTTATCAAACGAATCTCTTTTAGCTATATGTCTAGTATATCGCTGCTAGAAACAAACTAAAAAAAAAACACACTTTTTTAAAATAATTTTTACAGCAGCTGGTCTTTACATTGTGCGACCATGATAAATAGATGATTCAAATAGAAATGCTCTGAAATAGCTTGTAATATGCTTTGAATAGTTTTAAATTAACCTGCATTAAAAGTTAAAAGACCTGTTTGCCTTCCCCTGTAAAGTTGCAATTTTGGAGGTACTTGTTTTGTCCAATAAAATACTTTTTAAAAACATTGGGAAGATTACACTCTTTCACTAAGAAAAATCTACATCAGATTTGTGACGTATTGTTAAACTGCAGAATTGTGAGCGCTCAAGAATTAGCTTTTTAAACAAAACGCAAACAAAAATATCTGAATACTTGTTTCCCTTTACTATATATTTTTCTGTGCGTGTCATGAATATTGTCAGCACCTAAAGATCACTGATCAACTGCATGTTTTAGTACAATGACAGCATAATTAGGCCTGTTTAATTGGATGTTGTGATAATGATGGGGATGTCTGGGACTATAGAGAGCTAATAAGTTGTAACTTTTGTTGTAAGGTTGTAACTTGCATGATGCCGACATTTAGGTTTATTGCAGAGGGAAAGTTCTTTCCAGATTCCCTGGAATATCAGACAACGGCTTTGGCCATTGTGAAAATGGCTTGTCTTTGTACCGTCTTTGGTGGCAAATTGCAGAATTAATCCTTAGCTGTTGTTCTCCAGCAGATGGCAGAAGTGCTACACATTCTTAACACTGGGTTTTCACTTTATCCACCTTCCATTGTCCTGTCCACTTGCCCTGAGGGCCAGTGAGTCTCAGTTACAGTAATTAAGTCATTTATAAATACGGCTTTAATGTCTCCTTGCTAGGCTTTAAAAATGTATGAAAAACATGCAAGTAGGGCTTCCACATGTCAGCCTTCATTATCAGGAAGATGAGTTAGAACATGCTTATTAATGATGCAGTCAGCAAGTACTCATCTATAGCATCAAACTGCCACAACAATAGCAATAATCATTATCATTAAACATTATATTTAAGTAGCTCCTTTCTATAACCCACGGAGGCTTTTCACTAGGTTTACAAGCCACAATAGTGTCTGGATTGTTTCAATGCCTGAAATCATTGCAGAAACTTTAGCTCTGTATCCCAGACTGAAGATCGGCTAGTTAGTATGGTTGCCAGGTCCTCTTCTATGGTAACAGCCACAGTAAGCAGAGTAGTAATTATTTCTTCATGTGTGTCTGGCTTTGTGCACCGTAGTACATCTGTCACGAGCGGAAGTGTAGCCGCAGATGAGAACCTAATCAAGTGGATGGTATTGACACACTGTATTTTAAGTGAGGCTCATAAAAACGGCCAGCGGGCGAGCAGGCCTGGTCTGCTTTCTGTGGTGTTAAATTAGTATGCGGTTTTTTTTTTTTTCTTTTTTTTTTTTTTCTTTCAGGCCTTGGACTGGTTTATCCACATTGATCCATAATGCAGGAGCCCAGGGGCCTTGAAGTGGAAATGAATGGCATTGTGGTGGTGTTGGAGTACCTCTGCCATGTCTTTTTATCTGGTGAGAAGCAGAGTGAAGAGCTGACACAATGGAGGACACTCGCTGCACACTGGACTGACCTCCGGTCAGCTACAGCACATATTTGCTTTTAGCTAGCATCTTATGATAAAAATGAAGGAAAAAAAAAGAATAAAATGTCAAATTTAGGCTAATGGACGCTAAGCCAGAACACTGAGGAGTGCACTCACATACACTCTTAAAAGTAAAAATGCTAAAAAGGTTATTTGGAGCAAAGCCACAAAAGAACCACTTTTGGTTCCCTAAAGAATTGAGTAGTTTCTGTTGTGGTTTCATACAGTGAAATATTCATTACAGAACCAAAAATGTTTTTTCTATGGCATTGCTTCAAAGAACACTTTATCCTTTTAAGAATGTACTTCAGGACAGACAAAGTCTAGAAAGAAGCTACAAAGCTACGACACATCATGGCTAAATCATTCGGTGTGTGTATATATATATATATATATATATATATATATATATATATATATATATATATATATATAATATACATGTGTGTGTTTGTGTGTGTAAAATCAGGTCTTTTTTTTTTCCAAATCCATTCTCCAGATTTCAGGCCGTAACGCTGAAAGCAGTGTGAATGCCAGCTCCCAAACTCTGATATTAGGTTAACTTTCCCAGCTTAAAATTTAAGACAACATTATGATTAAAATGTTCTTTTTCAATTTAAAAAGTGCACTCCTTGAAATTGGAATTTCATGAAACAATTTATCAAACATAAAACAATGAATTGTTCAGCCCTACAGTACATCTCGTAAAGTTTACAGTTATGTGGCTGCCTAGTTATTTGTTTGAATGACAGATTGTCAGCAACATTAGAGTCAGTTGCTATTTTGGATAGATCCTCCTTAGAGCAGTAATCTACCAATCAGGTAGATGCAGCTTCTGATGCAGCCTCTGCAGTTTTGGTGTCCTTACAATGAATACAGACAGGCTCCCTATTAAAAAGGAGTAATGAAGTGAGGAAATCTTCACAGGAGGCAGTCACTGCTGTGTTTGTGTGTGTGTGTGTGTGTGTTTGTGTATGTGGATCAGTCACACGCACAGTGTGTGACTGGATCTGGTAATCAGTGATTATTTTAAACCATAGGCTTAGTCTCTGGCTCCGCACCTGCTGTCTCCCGCACAGCCAATCGATGATCCCTGTGTGTCTCTGCGCTGTGTTGCCCCCTCCTCTGCTTCCTTTACCTGATCACCACTCTCTCTTTTCCCCTCTCTCACTCTCTTTCCCTCTCTTATCCACTCTCAGTCCATTGTGTTACAGATCAGGAGGAGGACAGCTCCATCTGCCAGGTCGTATGCTCCTACTTTTCTGTTTTTCACTTTAATACTGGGACATTCACAGGTCAAGTCTAGTCAGTCTAGCTGATGCAGTTCTGGCTTTGGATGAGGATTTACAATAAAGTTCCAAAATGAGCATCTAGTTAATTGAGGTTGACTGTACTGAGAATGTTTACAGTAGGTTGGTGTGTGGTATTTTGAGGTTAGACTAGTAGATTATAGGTTGTGTTTTGCTGTTAGGCTGATGAACTTCCACTGTAATTGTCATTATTTCATTCAGCGCATTTGCTGATTTCAGCACCAGAAGTTTTTTTTTAGATGGCAGAGCAGTGACCTGTTCTTTTGATTCTACTGGACTCTCTTTTGTCTCCTCATTGTGGCATGTCAGTAACTACTCTATCTAGACATGTTTGACTCACTGGGTCGGTTCGGTATAATTTAGTCCAGTATATGGCCAGTATGTTAAATATTACAGTGTAATTACTATGTAATTCCTTTTGTAAAACATTTCCTAATGAGAGAACTATTTTTATTTCTGATGTATTATGTGGCATCATAACCACTAGACTCCACTGAGGTAACAGGCAGGGTTCAGCTGCATCTGTGAGGGGGAACAAGCATAGTCAACAATCTGTGAAAGAAGCTGCATTGTAAGCAAGCACACAGGTTAATCAGTGAAAATTGGTGTTCACAGTGTATTCCTGTTTATTGCTTTTAAATATTTGTTTAAAGAAGGACGCCAGTGGAAATTGACAGAGTGCAGAGAAACAGGAAGAACCTAGAGACCTGTCTAATCACATCCTGTTACCTCAGCTGGCCTTTGGCAGAAATTAGTCTGGATTTAGATCACCAATTTAGGCTTATGTGATCCAACAAGCTGCTGATGGATACTATTGTTATTCAGCGCTACAAATCGGAGAGCTTCTGTGCTGTCTTCTGTTTCCAGGAAAGCTGGAAGCATAGCTTTATTTAATTAATGTTATGTGAAGCTAATTTTCATCACTCAGTGCTACTGTTTGCTCTCTAGTCAGAGGAGAAAATATATAGCTGTTAAATGCAGTGCTGCAGCATGCAGAGAGAGACCAGAGTGCAACGTCAACAGGTTTTTATTAACTTTAAATGAAACTGAACACCTGCTCAGCGCCTCTAAACGAGATAGGCAAAGGCTATAATTAACACAGGCAGGTCAGAAATCCCGTTTAATCTGTTCAGGCCATCTCTACGTCAAGCACTGATAATATCAGGAGGTGAATACCACCTCATTTTCTCGGGTGCCTTCTAACGTCACTGAATGATGATGTAATCAGGGCTTTACAAGACAGCACCACAGGTGGCTGGCTGCTCTTTGAGTGAGCACTGCTGCTGAACTTTGAGTTAAGGTTTGCAGACAGCTATAGGTTCGAGTATTACACAGTTATGTGCAAAAGTCAAAGAGCACCCTCCTTTTATTTAAAAAGGTCTGAACAGTCAGTACAAGTTTTTCATATATATAGGAAAGCTTATATTTAACATAATCTTACACACAGGCCTCTACAAGTACATATGTATGCAAAAGTTTGAATTTCCTCTGGACAAATGACATGCTTTGTTGATTTTCTAAGTGAAAATGTGTGAAATCATCGTCTACAGAGAACACACTTAAATATGGTGTTTTTCTGCCGATTTTAGTGCATAATTTCTGTTTATTAATTGAGTTTAACATTTTGGAAAATAATTCTTCCACAGCCAACATTTTATGTTTTATATTTTCCCCAATTTAGCAAATAAACAGTAATTATGCATTAAATGTGCAAAAGTGTGTTTTCTGTGGAGGATCTGTTAATTTATTCTAATTTTAAATAATAAAAAAATCAACAGAACATTTGATACATTTGCACAGGAACATATCGTACTATGAAATGTTTTAGTGCTAGATATGTCCACTCTTTGCCTTATTAGTTACCTTTCTTTTGGGATGACTTGCTTTCAGTTTTTCAAAGAAATCCGAATGGATATTTTTCCACAGAGTTCTCTGAAGTTCAGTCTAAGAAGTTGGTTGCATTCTCTCCTTCTCACAATCCAATTAATTAAAAACACATTCAGTGATGTTGAGGTCTGGACTTCTGAGAATACCAGCACCTTCTTTGATGTACACATGTTCTTCTTTTTTGTTTCTTTTCCCAGTGAGGGCTTCATGACAGCTACACATCTTTTCAGACTTATAGTTATATATAGTTAACTTATAGTTGAGTTATCTCACAGTATAAGGATGGACCGAAACACCTGTGGCTTTGTTCAGATCTGAAGCAAGAGTAGATGCTTCAACAGCTTGATTTTCACCTCCCTCCCAGAGATGAAAGCTTTAAGTGCTACTTCTCTGATTGTAACAGTTTTGTGGTGTACCAGCTCTTGCATGGTAGAGTGCCAAGTTAATGGACATGCCTGAAAATTAAATAAATGTAGATTGCCTGTGACCTTTGCACAGTGCTTTATTCTGTACTGTTTGAGCAGTTGCTACAGATTACTAATGCCAGCTGTAATGGTATGAATATGCCTTTCCATGTGTGTTTCTGGCTGTTTTGAAGTGTAGGAGAGAGCTGGCACAGCGGTAGGTCATGTATAAAAACTGTCAAAAAACTTGTTATAGTCTGGTAACTATCACAGCAAGGGCTAGAATTAAAGAGGGATTAAATTCATCAAAGGAAAGGGTTAGAATTATGCACAGAGCAGTATGATTTTAAAGGATTTAGATTTGCCTTGAAATGAATACTTTTTGCTGATGGGATGCATTTTACACCAACAGCCGTAGAGAAGTATTAGACAGGGAGTTGTGCTTCCGTGGCCACCATGGACACATTTTTCCGTCGTCATTTTAAGAGGAAGGAGGCGGGGGCAGAGCCTGAGCTTTGTCGAATCAGAAGGCCCAGTGTTGCTGTGCCAACTAGTCGAGCCCGCAGGCGTTCCAGTGTAGGCCTGCCCTCAGCCACGCTGGCCCAGCGCAGGAGATCCAGCGTCCACCTGCAGTCGCTGCCCCATGTTGCCTCCAGCCGATCAAGCAAAAGTGGCAGCACAAGACGCCGTTCCAGCACCACCACTCCAGGGGCAAACCCACGCTTTGCCGTGCGCCGAAAGAAGGTCAGCAAGCTTCGAAACATCGACACCCATCTTCTTGGCCCTTCCATGCTGCTGGCCAGCCTTATTCAGATGACAGAAGAGGATGAGGAGGTTCGTGACCCAGCTGTTGGACAAGTGGAGTTCAAAGGGAATGCCCCCAAGTCTAGTATCTGTTCAAACCCTTTGCTCTCAGAAGGGGAAAGTGAAAGTGATAGCCCGAACTCCACTGCGTTCTCAGATGATGATCAGTACTCAGAGCTATATGAAGACTGTCTTACAGAAGCAGATTCTTCAGAATGGGAGTTTAGAAACTCCTCAATTTTATGCCAGCGAGACTGTCTGGGAGTGGTCGTAGAGCGAGTCCAGGCCCACCCACTAATCCGTGTACCACGCTGCCTCAGGAGAAACTCCTCCAATCTAGGACGTCGTGAAACTGGCCCACATGGTCGCTACTATCGCAGTAGCCAGCGGAGGCGCCATAGACGCATCTCTACCATCTCCAAGGCTGGCAGCCCTTGGCCAGAGAGAGGCCTACCGCTGCCCAGTCGCAGAAACTCCACCTGCTGGAAGACTCATGCCTCACTCGGCCCACTAATGGGAGCCCATTATAACCCCAGACTGGAGTCATGGAGTGGGTTCCTCTCGTATGTAAAACCTTAATACTTTATTTCAGTCCAAATAACAGTCTCGATTTGTAACGTTATTGGTCAGAACTAATCCCAGAACTAATAACTCATGCTCCCTCTTTTTAGGCTTTTTTAATCTCCTACACTTTTAAAAAGGAGGTTCTTTCTTAAAGGTTAAGAATCATTTGAATGCTTAAAGATGCAGTAAGCAATTCTGGAGAATGGTTGTTGACATTTTAATTCAGCAGCAAAACAAATGCACCCTTCCCTTCAGTGGTCCTTCAAATGCTCCACCCCCTCCAAGCAATGCCTCAGTAATATTAACACATCTTCATCGCCCTAGCTTGATCTAAGAACTTCTTATTCAATCTTCGTTCTTTAGATATTCTCCTTTTTCACCTTTTTAACCATGCGTGGAGTTCAAGATTTAGCCCCTCCTGCAAAAGCAGGAATGGCCCCTCAGAGCCCGGTCTGTGTATGAACACCAGCTTTTTTCCCAGCGCACACACAAAAAGAACAGCTAGTGGTCTTTGAGGATATATTCGCTGAATTTGACAGAAAAGTGAGTTTTATTAAAAGCTTACTGCACCTTTAAGTGGCTCTTGGCATGGTTGTTTCTGTTGCATAGCGTTCTTTAAAGAGCCTTTTAAACATGGTGCCATATAGCATGGAAAAGGGTTCCAACAATGTTGCAAGTCATATAATCTTTATTGTATTACATATAAACAATTTTGCTTAGAATCTCTGGTTTAGAAATGTTCACCATCCCTGATTTGTCGTAAATGTTTATGCCCTTACTTTAAGATAAAACCCTATTTTCATTGTTTTTTTTGTTTTTTTTTTTTTGTTTTTTTTTTTTAAATGAAAGAGTTTAATACAGTTTGCAAACATAAGTTTCAAATTTGACTTCACAGTTTCTGTGTTGTGATCAATTCCAGCATATTTACATGAATTTGTGTGAAAGTAGTTTGCGTGCCACTGGTCACATTACATGTTCTGTTAATTTGATGACTAAAAATAGATGAACATATCCTCTAGAGAGAACACACGTTTGCACAATTTAATACAGAATTTAATACAATATATTCACTGAATTTAATATATTTTGGAAAAACACATTTTATGTTTAATCTTTTCCAATATGTAAAAACACAGCAAATACATACAAATTGTGCATTATAATTTGTTGAAAAATTACATATGTAAGTTTTCTCAATTAAAGCATGTAATTTGACCAGGGGTTTTCAAACTTACACACAACTGTGTATAAACCTGTTCAACCTACAGCAGATTAGCCACGTTTACCTATGTTGAAATTATAAGGAGTGTTTCAGCCTGGGCTATTTTTTGATCTAGACACAATACATGGCAGCCTCTCAGAATATAGATCATTTACAAGTATTTGTCTGGACATGCAAAAATTAATAATGATCGTTTATGTCACATAAACCTGCATGTTATAAGTGGACCTTACCGGGAAGCAATACAAAAAGAAAAACATTATAGGATGTGGGGCCTTTGAAGTGTGTTTCAGTGGTGGGTGCTCCCTTGCAAAGCTCAATGATTTGGACCCCCAAATCTCTGTTGAAATGAATCACCTGTTTTAGCTCTGAGTCAGGAAGGACTCTCACCGTGATAAAAAGGGAGCAGTTTTACCCCTGACAGTTTTTCCATGTTAGAGCCTGCAATTATTTGCCGTCAGAACATTTAGGTAGAAAATCTGAGGAGAGTGATGGGGGGGTGTCTCTACATAAGGTTTTTTTTTCCCTCTTTTCTTTCTCTGTGTTGACCTTCTAATTCCCTGTCCTGTGGATCTGAGCTCCATGGCACTAGCTCATTAGCGGAGCTGGTACTGTAGTGCAGCGACGTGACTAATCAGTGCCACTGATCACCCAGTGGGCCGCCCTCCCTCAGGTTGCTAAGCGTCACTCATTTTCACTGCAGGGATTGGACACAAAGGTCACAGTGAGCATGGTCTTGATTAACACAGGAAGCAAAACCGCACCTGAACCTCCCTCATCCTAAGCTCATCCCATGGAACCTAACCCACAGTGTCAAATTCAGATGAGCTCACACAATGACTGCTGCTTTGCACAGCATTTGTGTGAGAGATATGGGTGTGTCGTATTGGGGCACAGACGAAACTAGACCGGCCTACTTGTCACTTTCCTGCACATTGTGCTTTTTGTCCTGACAGGACAGATATACAAATAGATAAGGACAGTAGGCCATGACTGGTCAATAGATTGTTGTGGTTACGAAAGTGAAGTGGTGTGCTTTTTGTGCATTTTGGTTAGAACAAAATACTTAGGATATCAGAGATCTGTAAATCATGTGCTAGGGTGCACCTTGGAAGTGGAGAGTGAAAATAGAATTGATTGATACAAACATAAAAGAGAGGCAACTTAAAGAGGCCTGTGGTCCGTTCCTAGAGAATGACTGCAAGGAGTCCTGACTGAAAGGCTACTTTCTAACTCAGATTATTGCAATAGAGAAAGTTAAAATCTAACTGCTACAAATTGTCACAAAGGGGCATCTCTCACACAGCCCCTCATAGATATTACATACAGACTCAAACATACCAGCCCATATATCGTTGCCGTCGGAGCAAAACCTCTTATCTACACTTTTGTTATTTTTCAGTTGATCATTTAAAATGCCTGTTGCCCTTTACATAGTATGTGGATTTCATGAGAATGGACCAAAAGAAATGGCCCACAATTACTTGGAAAAAAAAGTCTGGTTCCACAGACCTTTTAAAACAAGTATTATTACAAATAAAACATGTTTTTCTCTTTCTCCTGTAAAGCTTTCATTTTGGAGATTTTATTCCAACATCAGTGATATATACACAAATCAATGCAATCACCTGGAAGATCATAGCAACAGCCTAGCAACACTTTAGCAACCACCTGGAATGCTGTAGCAACAGCCTAGCAACATGTTAGAAACCACCTGGAATGTTGTAGCAACAGACTAGTAATCGTGTAGCAAACACATGGGATGACAGCAACAACTTAGCAGTAGTTTAGCAACAACATTACAACTGTATCACAGCTAGCATTGTGTTCTCTGCTTTGACTCAATTATACCTGTGTGTCTGATGGATGCAAGTATGCTCTTGCGTACATCATACATTGTGTTGACTATAAGCAGTTCAAGTTCTATTATAAATATATTTATTAGTCCATCAGCATGCATGCATTTGTTTTGTTTCAGGAAAGCTATTGCAAAGTCTGGTGTTCAGCAACTGACAGCCCAGTCCAGTGCCACAATGCCAGCAAAGTGTGAAGGTATCAAAGAGATCTCTCAGACAGTCGACTGGACCGTGAGTTCCTCTCTTCCTCTTCTTCTTCCAAAATTAAATTTGCATGCTACAGTGGCTAACGAGGGAAGACTAGTTCTGCATTCACTTTCTCTGAATTGCATCATTGTGATTGGAGGCTACTAGCAGTTTTGTCATAGCAATAATCAAGTTTTACTACTGCATGTTACTGAAAACAAATGAACCAGTGTTACATTTGACCTACATTTAAAAAATTTGGACTTAGTGTTTTCAGTAAAATAAACTTTGTTACAGAAAAGTATATAGAATGGTTGAAATATGTTAGTCCAGTGCAACACGGAAGGTTTTAAGTTATTAGTAGGAAGCTGAAAAATGTTGAAAAATGTTCAAATGTTGTACAGTACTGTGTGAAGGTTTTAGGCATCTAAGCAAATTTTTAAACAATTTACCACACAGTTTATCACAATATATGTTAGAATAAAGTCATATTCATAATTCAAATAAACATAAAAACAATACAAAGTAACAAGAATTTCTTGGGTCCATATTTTTCTTGACACCTTCACAGCTGCTACAGAGACTTATTAATATCATCAGTTACATCATGAGCACAATTTACTGAAGCACTGATTGGTCAAACCAGGAGCTGCTTTTTAACTACATATAATACTGGGCTTCCTCAAGGAGAGGTTTGAAAATGGTTAAACAAACACACCAACATCCAGAAAATCACTATTATCACTATGTGTGTGTTCAGTTGCTTGTTAATACAAATAGCTAATCAGCCAATCACATGGCCGCAACTCAATGCATTTAGGCATGTAGAGGTGGTCAAGACAACTTGGAAACCGAGCATCAGAATGGGGAAGAAAGGTAATTTAAGTGTCTTTGAATGTGCCGTGGTTGTTGGTGCCAGACGGGCTGGTCTGAGTATTTCAGAAACTGCTGATCTACTGGGATTTTCACGCACAACCATCTCCAGGGTTTACAGAGAATGGTCAGAAAAAGAGAAAATACTCAGTGAGCAGCAGTTGTGTGGGCGAAAATGCCTTGTTGATGTGAGAGGTCAGAGGAGAATGGCCAGACTGGTTTGAGATGATAGAAAGGCAACAGTAACTCAAATAAATAAACAAAAGCTCTGAGGAATGTTTCCAACACCTTGTTGAAAGTATGCCATGAAGAAATAAGGCAGTTCTGAAGGCAAAAGGGGGTCCAACCTTTTACTAGTAAGGTGTACCTAATAAAGTGGTGTGTGTGTGTGTGTGTGTGTGTGTGTGTGTGTGTGTGTGTGTGTGTGTGTGTGTGTGTGTGTGTGTCTGTATAATAATAATTATTAATTAATATTTGATCAATTTTGATAAAATAAAATTTTTATTCAAATATTAACACTTTTCTCAGCAAATAAACACATACTACACAAATAAATAGATTTTGGAAATGTGTCTTGGGTGTCTTTCGCACAGTACTGTATGTGTTTAGAATAATGTTAAGAACAGAGTTGTAGATGATTCTGAAATGTTTCAGCATCAACAAAGAATTTTAGTATTACATTTATTTTAATATTATAAACTTAATATCCAGAATGACTTATTTTGCAAAAGTATCACATCTCAGTCTTTGTTGATCAACACCTAAGATACCCTTTAGGTGTTGATCTGTTTTATAATGCTTACTTTTTATTTTTATATGTATTAAGGTATTATTGTGTATATAAGAAATGTGTTAATATGGTTTAGATGTTTTAATAGTAGTATACATACAGATTTAAAGGGCCCATATCCTACATTTTTTTGTTACATTTTCCAACCTCTCCTTATATCTTAGAATTAAACAGGCTGTTTTTGTTATGGTACCTTTAAAATTGATGTATGTAAATGCAGTCTGTTCTGATTGACTGTCCTGTGTTGTGCTTCATTCAATAAAGCAGTTCAGACTAAAACACTCTTTTGGAGTGAAGGCGTGAAGCTGAACTAGTTGGATAAATAAAAATGCATTTTGCAACATTACAGAAACAGTTCATTCAGAATGGGCTGTTTTTGCAGCTTGGTTTCCATATATGGACTGTGTTGAGTGGGGAGTGAGTGGTACATTTTGAAACTTTCGCCATGTTTCCATTGTACATTAAACTCTTTTATTTAAGAAAAAACAAGGGCCCTTTAAATCTTCATCATTAAGACTATTTTGAAAATCTGAAGTCAAAATAAAATTCCTAGTTTTTTGAGCAGCCCAAAACCTCTAGATGCATGTAGAGGTTATTTGGAAAGTGCACTGAGTGTCATCTAGAGTGATAAGAAGCCATTTGATTGCTTTTTAAAATTTTTTTTAATCTTAAATCCTAATTTTTATTCAAATTCAGACATGTTTAATGTAGGTTTGCCAGCTTGGCAAAGCTAGTACTGTTGATAAATATAGTAGCAGATTTATTCCAGGTTTCCTCTTGCCTTACTGTAACCCACAGGAGAACGCTCAGTTTGGACAGCATGTCTGGTTCGAGACCAGTCTTTCAGGAGATTTCTGCTATGTTGGAGAGGTTTACTGCTTTGTCAAATCACTGGTGAGCACATATGCTGCTCTTCCTCTGTTTATCTTTACTTATTCTTATGCTTCCTTCTGTGCGATCAGGCAGAGAATTGCTAGTAAGTAATAAGTTATTTTTAAAAAGGCAGGCTGGCTAATCTGAATTTGGTAGTTCAAATGAATCCATCAGTCTCAATTGTACATCATACTGTGTCTGAATGGAAACTTGTGTAAGAGCTCCTACCTCTGTTGAAACTGTGTAAGCACAGGTACGTGTATGTTACTGTGCTGTCTGTAACTATTTCTTTTTTCTCATCAACAGCAAAAATCACTGCCTCGTTATAAATGTGCTGCCTGCAAAATAGCTGTTCACACAATATGCATGGAGCAGTTAGAAAAGGTAAAAGCTTAAAATAGAGGTGGGTGACATGGCAAAAAATTTAATGTTGCGATATTTTAAACATTTTCACAGCAAAGGATGTGTCACAAAATATTTTTTCCCCCGACATCTGATTGGTTCTGGTTGGAACAGAGAAAAGAGAAGCAGTAGTGCTAAGTTTTAAAAAATACTGTTAAAAACTATGAATGCAATTATTTTTATTGAGTATTTCACATAATATTTTGCACTGAATTTCTTCAAATGGGACTAATTTTGCTCCGGCAGTTGGTCAGTGTTCTTCAAATACTGACTTTCACAATATGTTCAGAAAAGCATATTGTATTATATTGTTGCATAAGAACAATAGCAATATAAGTTGTCATATTGCCAAGCCCTAGCTTTAAAGAGTGGAATAGACAGCTCATATTTGATTGCCCTTTTTTTGAGGTGTGTTTTTTGTTTGCAGATTAATTTCAGATGTAAGCCATCATACAGGGAACCAGGGACCAGAAATGTGCAAGAGGTGACACAGTTCCCTATTAAACTGCAATGATGTATATTAAAGTTGACAAGGTTTTTCTAATATTTGCTCTCTGACAAATATTATGGATGTTATGTTTGTTCGTTTTTTCCTTAGACTTGTACTGTAAGGCATCACTGGGTTCGCAGGAGACGGCAGGATGGGAAATGCCGACAGTGCGGAAAGGTAGATTACAGACAATCTGCTCATCTTGGTGAAAGTGACGCTTAGAGCATCTGCAGTGTTGCAGTGATGCCAGTGTGTTAGTCATCGTAGTTCAGTTTTCAGTGGAGTCAGAAAACATTAACTGTTTGCTGTGAATTCTTATTTTTCTGTTTTGATCCTGGAACCTGGTGAAGAGTTTGCAATCAATGTATTCAATAAAATAAAACAAATGTAATTGCAGAAGAGTGAATAAAATAATTGTAATGTATTAGTCCTGTGTGGCATGAAAGGTTTCTAGTTATTACCAAGAAGCTATGAAGGTGTAAAAAAAAAATATTAAGGCATTTTAGATGTATTCTGAATAACGAACAGCGTTGTAGATGATTCTGAAATGTCTCCGAAAGCTCATCGTTAATTTATTGTCCACAGTGCTTGTTTTTTCAAAAGTGAATATCAGATCTCAAAGTAGAAAACTTGAGAAAAATGACTGTAAACAGGGACAGTTTATGTTTATGATTTTTATTCCTTCTCACCCCAAATCCCTTTTGGTGTCTAATTATTAAATCATGTTATTGTAATGATTTATTGTTATTTTTGTGTATATTAAGTAATTATTGTGTAAGACTTCTTGTTAATTTGACAAGTGATTCTGAACTTTTTAATAGTAGTGTACATACACATTTAAAGGGCCTATATCTTACATTTTTCTTGTATTTATTTTGTAATTTTTGTTTCATGTTTATGTGGTTCTTTGTGCCTAAAACCCAAAGCAGTCATGGTATGTACATATAAATGAATCCTTAGAAAATTAGAAAACTGAAATGATACATGTTGCATCAGACATATAGTGTGTCAAGCTTTGAGTTCCTGAGAAAATTGTATCTAAACAATCTGTTTATCTGTATAGTAAGTGTGCTCATGAAAACACTAATATTAGAATAATAATATATACAAATACTATGAATACAATAAGTAGATTTTAGCTCTCAGTACATTCACTTAACTTTCCAATCACTTCTACATGGCAACGTGATATTAATTAAAGTTATCATCCAGTCCTTGTTTTGGCTAAACAGCATTTCATTAAATCAAATCAAGCATGCTGGTGCTGGATTTGCACAAATCTCTGTGATGGCTGGAAGCATGAAAGAGAAATATTAAGCCAAAATTTTGTTCTTCAGATTAGCTATCAACTCTTTACAAACAAGAAATTTGTGTTACTCTTTACTGCTATAACATTGTTGATTGATTGATATAATGTATTGATTGATTAAGAAACATGCGCTTACATTTGGAGCTAGAAGGCCCATTCCTCCCTTCTTTTTGAACTGTGGATCAGGGAGAGGATGGAGTGATGGTGGGTCTGTGAAAAGTATGTCAAGGAAAAATGGAAGATAGAGATAGGAATTTATAGGGAAAAAAATATTGGAAAAAGGAGGGTTTTGGGGCTTGCCTCAAACTTAAGTTACACGCTTATTGTCCAGATAAATGGTTCTTAAACGTTTTGCGCAGTATTCTTTACTTTATTGAGCTAAGACTTTTGCGCAGTACTGTATATGGGTCATTCTACTGACCTGTACAAAGTCAGAGTTGAAAATGCTGTTCAGACTTTTAAAGGACTTGGACTTTTGCTTTGACTCAGCCTATCCGTTAATTTTATTTACTTTATTAAAATAAATTACTGAATTTTTTTAACCACTAATGTTTTAGTAGTGACTGTGTTAGCTATGTTTTAGCATTACTCAAAAATTCTAGCCAGTACATGACTTGCAAACACAGCTTTGAACAGTTATATAAACATAAAATCATAATATTTTTCATTAAAACACAACTTTTAAACATTGAGGACTAACTGCTCACCATGTGGCCAGGAGGGGCAGGAATGCAGTCTCTGTTCTATAATAAATTATAATAAGGCTTCACCTATGGACTTAAACTCTGTGTTTCAGGAGTGACATGAAAATGTGGAACAGCATTTTTTTTTTAGTAAACTCATGTTATATCTAAACATGTCTACGTTGAAAGAAATCTTAAACACTGAAGAGTTTTTACAATATTATTTTCATAATTTGAAATTTTGGGTTTAGGGGTTTTAAGTATATTTAGTTTATGACTGTCACAATTAATTTCTTGGGTTTTAATTAATAGATCAAAACATAATTCTTTTATTGTATGTCTGCAGTCTGAACCGATTTAGTGTAACGGTCTACATCTTACTCTTCTTCTCTTAACCACTCTTTCCTCAGGGCTTTCAGCAGAAGTTCTCCTTCCACAGTAAAGACATAGTGGCTATCAGTTGCTCTTGGTGTAAACAGGCAGTGAGTATCCGAACAGTATTCCCTAGAGTTTCTTTTGTTTTTGGCTATTCTGGAAATACTGTATTGGGTCACTGACTATGGGTTGATGGGTTTGTGTATGGTTTGCAGTACCACAATAAGGTGACATGCTTCATGCTGCAACAGATAGAGGAGACGTGCTCTCTTGGGGCTCATGCTGCTGTTATAGTGCCTCCTACCTGGATCATCCGAGTCCGCAGACAGCAGGTGCATGCTCACCTACCTCTCTCCTCAAGGCCTATTTATATTGCCTGCATCTCATTTTGTGTTGGTCTACTTATGTTAGTCCATTTAGAATTTAGTCAACTTTGCATTTATATAACAGGCTGTGTGCCATAGACGTTCGGAGCATGTTTAGCTGTATTTGATGTAACTAGGCATCAGATGTTTACAGAATGGGAGGCCAGTGCTATTCTCAGTTAAACCCACTTAGACCTTTTAAAACATTAACTGACTCGGAAATACAGGGTCAGAGACATTTACAGCCCAGGGAAAGGCTAGAGAAAGGCTTTGTTCTTAGTTTACTGCTCTTAGAAATGCATTACAAAGCTACTTTAAACTCTGCTCCATCCAGGCGTCACTAAAGTCGAGTAAAAAAAGGAAGAAGGCCTCCTTGAAAAACAAGGCCAGCAAGAAAGGACCAGAGGTAACCCATTCAATAAAACACTTTATGTTCAATATAACATTGCGATAAACAAAGTGAGATGTGAATTCCAATTCCAAACATCAGGTGCATTTGTTGAAATGTGCTCAGCTGCTGTGTGTTATGTAAGCCTTTGTTCTTAATCCCTCGACAAGGATGGAAAATGGAAGCAATTTATAGTGAAGCCAATTCCTTCCCAACTCATGAAGCCATTACTTGTGTTTGTGAACCCAAAGAGTGGTGGAAATCAGGTCAGTATTTTCCTTTTATATCATATATTGTAATAAATAATAATATATATTGTAAGCTATTTATATGAGCATATGGCATATGGATATGGGTATGATAAGCTCCTGCCTCAAGTGGAGGAGTTTAAGTATCTCGGGTCTTATTCACGAGTGATGGTAAAAGGGAGCGGGAGATTGACAGGTGGATTGGTGCTGGGTCAGCAGTGATGTGGGTTCTTTACCGGTCTGTTGTCGTAAAGAAAGAGCTGAGCCATAAGGCAAGTCTCTATTTACTGGTCAATCTACGTTCCCACCCTCATCTATGGTCATGAGCTTTGGGTAATGACTGAAAGAATGAGATCGCGAATACAAGCGGCCGAAATGAGTTTCCTCCGCAGGCTGTCTGGACTCTCCCTTAGAGATAGGGTGAGAAGTTCAGTCATCCGGGAGGGACTCGGAGGAGACCCCGGGAAGACCCAGGACACGCTGGCATGACTATTTTGCCCAGCTGGCCCGGGAAGGCCTCGGAATCCCCCCTGGGGAGCTAGCGGAAGTGGCTGGGGAAAGGGAGGTCTGGGCCTCATTGCTTAGGATGCAGCCCTCGCGACCCGAACCCCGGAGAAGCAGAAGATAATGGATGGATGTATGGATGGATATGACATATGGGCATGTGATTACATTGCATTACATTTGATTTGTCTTTTTTATAAGGGAACAAAAATTATCAGGTCTTTCATGTGGTACCTAAACCCACGACAAGTGTTTGATCTCACTCAGGGAGGACCTAAAGAGGGGTAAGAACTGAAATATTATTTGTCCTCATGAAATGAGCTTTATTTGTATATGTATCTTTGTCATTATTTATCTTTGTTAAGCATTTTTTTCATGTTTTTGCTTTTTTCATGTTTTTGTTCTCTGTTTGTTATTAAGGCTAGAAATGTACCGCAAAGTGCCCAAATTGCGCATCCTAGTATGCGGGGGAGATGGAACGGTCAGTAAAATTCGTGTTCATGGTCACCTCCTAGCACAGAAA
Organism: Pygocentrus nattereri; assembly: GCF_015220715.1. Lineage (NCBI taxonomy): Eukaryota > Metazoa > Chordata > Actinopteri > Characiformes > Serrasalmidae > Pygocentrus > Pygocentrus nattereri. Next base: position 32,704,221 of record NC_051221.1, on the reverse strand, counting down.
GGCTTTGATGTTAAGGCTGTGGCAGTGATGCTAATGCCATTAATAGTACTTTATGCAGTCTAAACAGAGCTGTTGTTAGATGTCACGACAGATATTGAGTAAGTGAGATTGTGCAGATAAGATAATGCATTTGCTGCTTGTTGAACGTGCAGGTTGGCTGGATCCTGTCTGTGCTGGACGAGCTGCAGCTGAAACCTCAACCTGCTGTAGCTGTCCTCCCTCTCGGCACAGGAAACGACCTGGCCAGAACACTCAACTGGGGAGGGGTGAGAGAACCATAATAATGTACCCCTATTGCATCTATCATATTAATAATATAATGTTTTATGTGCAATAACAGCTTAGAAAGTGTACAGTTAAATACATGTAATTCTGAACTTAACACTGAAAGATATATATATATATATATATATAGATAGATAGATAGATAGATAGATGTGTTATTCAATATTTCAAGGTTTTTGGGAACAGCTAGAAGTTATTAAATGATAAATAGTTTTTTTGATCACCACACTTTCAATATAAACTGTACCTTCCTAGATTCTTACAAGTTATTTGAAACCTGTGAAGTTGCTCTTGACTGTTATATTAGAACATTTTTAATTGGTTTAATATTTAATAATTAATTTTTGAATTATTGAAAACGTTCATTCCAATCTTGAAAGGTAGTGTATGTTGCTTGTGACCATGAACAAAAGTCCTCATCTCAGTCAGTTGGATGACAGCATAATCAAACTATACACAAGTGGCTTTGATTTATCTATGTGACAGCTCATGTACTGTTGGCTCCACATGTTTGTTCAGGGCTACACAGATGAGCCAGTGTCTAAAATCCTTTCTCATGTGGAGGATGGGAACATTGTGCACCTGGACCGCTGGAACCTGACCGTGGAGCCCAACCCGGAGGCTACAGAGGAAGAGAAGGATGAACACCAGACAGACAAGGTCAGCTCAGACTACCAGCAGGAAACTCTACACTCAGCTTCTCCACCACGTTTTGGTTTCACAAGGCAAAATTGGAGTGAGCCGAAACTGCGGTGGTGAACGTATGTTCTGCAGCTTGAATTCCGATTGATCGGTCATCGAGTTCATATGAAACAGATAAAGGAAGTACAATTAAATGTACAGTGCGTCTGTGAAATAATTCAAATTAGACTTTTTGTCTTTATGAATTTAGCTTCCCATCAATGTCTTCAATAACTACTTCAGCTTGGGTTTTGATGCACATGTCACACTGGAATTCCATGAATCCCGAGGTACCTTCAAAGATTTGTTTTTTCATTTGCCTGGCATCTTCAGAGATGTATTCTTCTGAGGTATATTCTCATTTTCTTCCTTATCTGTTTCTCAGAGGCCAAACCTGAAAAATTCAACAGCCGTCTTCGCAACAAGATGTTTTATGCAGGGGTGAGTCTGCGGCCATGCCTTTGAGGTTTCCTGCTGTGTGTTGCTTTTTGTATCTTACTTATCATCTGACTTTTTTTTTTATTGTTACGTTCTAGACGGCATTTTCTGACTTCCTTATGCGCAGCTCCAAAGATCTCTCTAAACACATTAGAGTGGTGGTGAGTAGTGGTCTTTTTCTTGAATATTTGCAGCCTTCTTTTATAAATATTGCATTGATCATTTTGCTGGCATGTGATAAATATAAGGATTTCAGTAATAAAAGGGGTTTTTACAGTTGAAAAATGATTCCTGCCACTCATTCAATAAATCCTTAATTTGTGTGTCTGTTTTTATTCTTCTGTTGTTTGATGTGTCCAGTGTGATGGAACAGACCTCACTGGTAAAGTTCAGGAACTGAAGCTGCAGTGTCTGCTCTTCCTTAACATTCCTAGGTAATGGTTCCTGTAACAGCTTCCTTGCTGTAGCTCATGCTAGCTTTCTTGGCTAGTAAGCAATAGCTGGAGTGGTTTTCTAGATACCATTTTACAGTAAGATTACCCTTATAAAAGGGTTATGAATAGTATAACATGAGTATAAAATGTGAATAAAATGTTTTATTAATTAAGTCTTAAACACCTTAAAAATTAATAAGCAGCTATAACAGTGACCGGTTACTTGCCAAATAGTCCCACTTACATCTACTTTGTTAGACCTAAGATCTTGCTGATTACTTTGTCTTCTTCTGTTTTATCTAGAAACATCTGAGTAGTGTAGTTACGATATTATAGAAGGATATGCTGAGTGATGTGTGTTTGTCCTATAAGGTACTGTGCTGGTACAACGCCGTGGGGTAATCCGAGTCCAAGTGAAGACTTTGAGCCTCAGAGGCATGATGATGGCTGCATTGAAGTTATTGGATTTACCATGACCTCTCTGGTAAAATCACCTCCACATCCCTGCAAATGATGTGTGCAAATCAGTCAGTAGTCAAAATGTGAACTGATGGGAATTAAAACTATGAAATAATACTTTGGCAAAAAAAAACAAAACAAATCTGCTTCTCCTTGTCCTAGATGTAGTCGGTCAACCAAGAACACCTGGTGTCTAAACTTTAATTCTTTAGTTTTGCACTGGAGCAATGAGACTATAAACAGTAACTATAGCTTATGTAACCCACTTAGCATTGTGCAAATTGCACACCTAAATCATCACAAATGTGCCTCAAACTCATATTTCACAGCTCAAATACACTTGTTTATGTGGATCTTTTGGCTAATCAACTTAATTTTGGGGTGAGGGAATGTTTTTTGGCTTAAAGTATTATACTTTAAAAAATGGAGTACATGGCTTAAAGTAGAATTATGTTTTATGATTGGTGTTCAGGCCACTCTGCAGGTGGGGGGTCATGGAGAGAGGCTGCATCAGTGCCGTGAAGTGATGCTCACCACCTCCAAGCCCATTCCTGTGCAGGTGGACGGCGAGCCCTGCAGACTGGCCCCCTCTATCATCCGCATCACCCTCAGGAATCAGGCCAATATGGTGCAGAAAACCAAGAAGAGGATCTCCCTCCCTCAGCTCAATGAGTGAGTGCTCTGTGCCTCTCACAGAGCAATTCTGAGCACCTCCTGTGTGTTATTAAATACAAAGTAGACAAAGTCATACATTGTATTGTTAAACTAGACACACTTTATATTTTTTATTCTACTGAAATTGTAATGTACACTCACAGAAGTGAAGGTGATACCCCTCACATCACTGGGGGTTACCCTCAAACATACATCTTCAATACCTATAATTAGAGACAAGTTACACTGACTCTGTACACCATGAATTGGCTTTTTATTTCATTTTCCAGTTTAAAATATTCAAGTTATGAAAATGTACAGAGTGAACATGGTGTACCTTTAAAACTTATTTAAGGTCATTATTCCATCTTGATGCTGATTGTAAAGTACAAACACAGCTCAAGTTACAAATTGCAACACTTAACAGAAAAACACATTCTCAGAAAAAACAAACAAGAAACAAAACACATTTTCAGGAACTGTTTTTCCTCAAAGATACATCTTTAGTAAGGAAACTTAACTGGATCATATGCAGTTGCAGTTCCTTGTTTGTTGTTTTTAACTACTGATTTGGTTCCAGGGCTTTTTATTTTGCTTTTTTTTTTTAATAGAGCTATGAAAAGTTGCAAATATGTACATTTCCCCTGGGAAATTGAACAGTAATTTAATACATGCAGTTGGTCCATTGTTGAGGTCCATTTACATTGTCTGTACTTGGACAGGAGCTTTTGACAGTGTACTCCAGTTTGGGCATCTCTGGTCAAATGACGTATTTTGTTGATTTTCTAAGGGAAAATAAATTGACATATCCTGTACAGAGAAAACACTGCAGCACATTTTAATGCACACTTGCTGTTTATTTGCTGGTTTTAACATAATGGAGAAAAAGAAAACTTAAAATCTGGCCTATGAAAAATGTTATGGTAGTTTGTACCGATAAATGAAACTGGAACTGTGCATTAATGTGCAGAAAAATAGCATATTTGAGTGTGTCAGCTGCAGAGGATTAACTTATTTTCACTTAGGGAAACAACAAAACGACATTTGACCAGCGGTGTTCGATCTTTTACATATAAGCATATATCCTCAGTAGAAAGACTTAAGTGCAATTCAGTGATCACTATTTTCACTTGTACTGAATATACACAGTACAAGCTTACAAGTGTATTAACTTGTGTTTAGTGAATTATAAAATTGTGGATAAAGTTGTTTAAGTGTGAAGTACATGGCACCTGGGAAGCTTTGGTAAAGCTTTTTTTGATCACGTTTCTGTGTGTGTGTGTGTGTGGTGCTAGTCAACAGCCCATCTCTGAACAGCTGCAGATCCAGGTAGGCAGAATCAGCATGCACGACTATGAAACTCTACACTACGACAGCGACAAGCTCAAGGAGGCCTGTGAGTGACGCTAAGCTTTTTCATACTATATACAGAACATTGTACATACTATATACTGCAAACTACATCACTGTCTTCGAAAAATCTTTCTTTTTTGTTTCTTGTAGGGCAGCAGTTTCTGTGAGTGAAAACTAATCAGAACGTGTTTTTTTTTTTTGTTTTTTTCCTCTGGTTTCTCAGCAATTCCTCTGGGCGTCATCACCGTCTCTAGGGAGAGTGATTTGGAGACTTGTCGCCTGCACATTGAGAAGCTGCATGAGGTAAATGTTCATAATGGTTACAATCAGAGTCTGAGTGGAACCGCCAGTGATAGATTAGCCTCCCCTCACAGCATTTACTGTGCTATTGCATAGTAATATACTCTAGTTATACTATAGTTATATGCAAAGGTTTGCAGGTTAGATTCACTGTCAAGGACAGATGCCATTTCTTCTAAAGCACTAAACCGGGAAGCGTTCCTCTTTGTTTAACTTTTTAAGTTGAACTTTTTTAGGTTAATGACAGACATAGTGACTAATTACTGATGAGGCAAGACAAGACTCAGTCTGTTTTCTTTTTCTCTTTTCAGCAGGGGTGTGATGTGAATTCAGACTCAGCGACCATACCAAAACTGTCCCCAAAATGGTGCTTCCTAGACTGTAAGCAATGGTTATTAAAAATAATATTGATAATAAAATTGAGAATTTCACTCCAGCTTTAAACGATTGTAGCAGTTAAAATAAGATCCGTGCTTGTGTTTTTGATCTGTGAATTTTTGCAGCCACAACAGCAGATCGCTTCTACAGAATAGACCGTGCTCAGGTATGTGCACAGATATCTTGATAATTATAGTTCTTAGACATGGCACACAAAATGAAAAAACAGTTAACATGCCATGACTGTTATATTAAAGGGCCCATATACCATAATTTTCCCATGTTTTATTTTTTCAGTATTATAATATTTATGTGGTTTTGTATAACAAAAATGGTCATAATTAATAGTCATTTTCTAACCGCTCTGCATCCCTTAAACAGGCTTAAATTATTAAATAATTAATCCAGCTGCTGTTGCTGTGCTTTCAACTGGTAGATGTAAATGTGCTATATTCTGATTGGCTGTCATGTGTTGTGCCTTATTCAAAAAGTTCTCAGAGCTGAAACACTCCTTATAACTTCAATATAAATGAGCTGAGTTGAACTGCTTAAGGCTGCACAGGTGTGTAGATGTAAATTAGTTGTTTCTTGTGACATCACAGAAACAATGAATTCAAAACAGGCTGTTTTACAGCTTAATTTTCGTATACCGGTCATATTGACTGGGGAGTGAACGGCTTGTTTTATAACGTTAACACTGTTTACTTATTAGCCAAGAATTCTTTATTTAGAAATAACAAGGAAAATATGGTTTCCCATAAGCTCTTTAAAACCTCATAATTTTTTTCATTTATTTTTCAGTTTGCATCAGGCCAGTGCCTCTTTACATTGTGTTGCTTTTAAGTGAGATTTTAGTCATTATACACACAGTAAATACTTACAAGTAACATATGAATTCTGTCACAGTAGACTATAAAAAAGTGTTTATTTTTTGTGCTGTCTTGTTCTATAATGCTTGCATCTTCCATGGTGTTGATTCCAGGAACATCTGAATTATGTGATTGAGATCTCCCAGGATGAGCTTTTTATCCTGGACCCAGAGCTGGTCACTAAGAAGACAGTGGGTACATCTCCAGGAATGCCGGGAATGGTGGAGGCAGTGGGAGAAAGCTCCAGCAGCTCTGACCAGTTCGCCTTCCCAGCGTGCTCTCCTGCCCCCTCTCCACTGAGCAGGTGAAATGAGAGTGAAAGCAACACTAGTGGTACAATTAGAATTCAGTGCATGCAACACACAAACTGGTGGTCTGGAAAACTGCCTTCTAGTAAAACAAATCAACTCAAGGCTTGTTTGCTTAATAATAATAATAATAATAATAATAATAATAATAATAATAATAATAGATAACTTTTCATACATATAGTAAAGTGTTTTGTAAATTGAAAGTAAAAAGAAAAATCAATCAGGAACACAAAGGATGAAATAATGATAATAATAAAGAGAATTAGTAGAAAGTAAAATTAAGTACAAGGCAAATGAAGATATATGGTGCAGTGCCAAAGTCAGAGACCACTCTTCATTTATTTAATTTCCAGCCAAACAGTCATTAAGTATAAGTTTTGCAGCATTAGGAAAAAAAGCTAGAAAACATATTTTTAGCAGAAAATACACCGAACCCACAACAACTAAATATAATTTCTAATTTATCAGTATTTACTGTGATCATTCTTTGCCTTTATTACATCCTCCATTCTTTTCAAAAGACTTGATTTTCATTTTAGGGAAAGGACTTGATTTTCGTTTTAATCTACAGGGATATTTTTCCACATCTCTGAAGTTCAGTCTCAGAATTTCTGCTTCTCGCAATCCATTTAATCCCAAACACATTCACTGATGTGAAAATGTGATTTTTTTTTTTTGTGATTGTCTTTCCTCAGTAAGGCTCCTTAACAGCTACACATCCTTTCAGACTCACCGTGTTCGTTCCTTCTCACAGTAGAAGGATGGACAGAATAGATTTTTTCAGATCTGAAATAAGAGTGGAGCTTGATTTTCTCCTCTCTCTCTCAGAGATGAAAGCTTTAAGTGCTGTTTATCTGATGGTTTTAGTGATCTGCCAGCTCTTGCACAGTTGATAGGCCAGGCCTCCCGTTTTCTATTTATCTTTAAATCATTATTTGAATTTTAGGTTTGAAAACTGATTTGTGTTTCTCATTCATTCATCTCCTAGAAATAGTTCCTGTAAACTGAATAACTGAAGGGGAGTCACAGTTCAGATTGATTTTACAATTAGTTTTAAAAAAGTAAAAGCAGGAACATAGAATGAAATGAGAAAGAATGAAGTAAAACTAAATAGAAGGCAAATAAAGAGGTACATTTAAGAAGCTCAGCTAAAAAGACATTTTCAGGTGTTAGAAATTCAGCAGGAGACTGGGTCTTCAGATTCTGAGTTTTATGTCACCAGTCCAGTGAATACATAGTCTGACATGGTTTAAGTAGATATACTGGGGGAGGGAAGGGAAGTAGGTGAAGTAGGAAGGATCAGAAGATCACAACTGTGGGACAACACAGCTGCCACAACAAAAGGACAACATATTTGGAAGCATAGAAGAAAGCACAAGTGTGAGAAAGGACACACGCTTCCTCTCAAAGGTAGCAGATGAATGCGAGTTTTATTTATCAATAGTAAGAGCATTAGTAGACGAAGTTGCACAAGAATAAATTGTGCTACTTTATGCAAGAGTATTATCTTATTTCTTTAGCCTGGACGTGAACTAATACAGGACAGTGTACATATACAGAGTAAAGGTGGTGTGTTAGCTAATGTGATTTATGCCTCAACCTCATTTTGTTAGTTTGTTTTCCAGCTCAGTTCTTCCAAACGTATGTCACAGACAGCAGACATATGACCCAGTCAGGGGTGCTGTTCATTGGCTGGTTCATTCTACCCCTTGTCACCCAGTATAATTCTGCCTTGACACATATGGCGTCTACCCCTCCCCTGCATAGTGTTTGTGTTCACTTAGTAGCTCATCATCCATCTGCCAGACCTATTTGCTCTTCCATTACTATTGTTTTGTTTTTTTTACTGTAAATGAAATGACCCCACCCCCTCCATTAAATCCTCCATTATATACACTCATTACAGAGCAGTAAAGATATCACCAGTGCCGTTAAGCTCTCTATTGTTCTCTCTCACTGCACGTCTCCTGCAGGGTTAATGAGAAACAGGCTGCATGTCCGAGAAAGCGAATGTCGTGGGATGGAACCAACGCAGGGGAACAGAAAGATGCAGTGGTATCTATAAATAAAGGCCTTTGCAGGTGAGAGATTAGATCAAAGTGTATGAACAGGAAGTGACACTCTGGCCCATATAAAAGGCTGTTAATGAGAAGTGCTCAGAGAGAGTCTCTAGGCACAAAGAGGAATTTGATCATGAACCAGAACACTGCAGGTTCAGGGCTGCTGCCAGAACTAAGAATGAACGTTTGTTTTTTGGCTCACTTGAAAAACAGAAACATGTTCCAACATGAATGCAAAAACAAAGATGTTAAACAAAGAAGCTTGTGCTTGAGCAAATATTTTCCTTGGACTCTTTTTCCCTCCATGTTACTTGAAAGCAGAGGAACAAACACTGTGTAACACCGCTTCATTGCACTGCTGTACTTGTCACATATCACTGACATAGGCTAATGTTCAGTTGTGTTGTGCTGCCTATGTGTGAAGGACATGATTCTAATAGTATGCTACTACTCCACAACGCAATAAGTTTCAAATTAGAAAGTTGCTGCAGAAGATGCTGTCAACTGTCCAGAACAGTGTTGCAGAAATGAATAAAAAAATGTCATTTATTACAACTCACTATTACTCATTACTTTAATGAAATTGTAATGGGATTACAATAAGAGGGATTACAATAATGAGATAATCTATATAGAGGAAACCTGTGTTTTAAACACATCATGTGTAATTAATATTTTTCTCATGGGGACAAATAATGACAACATTTTTATTAAGTTAGTACCTGTGTGAATGATTCAAACTGTGAAACGCATTACACCACTGTAATACGCTACCCCTAACACTGGTTCATAATGATAAACAGAGCTTGATGATTCTATAATAATTGAACAAACTCAAGAACAGTAAGAATTAAGTTATAATAGACACAAGATCCATAATGAAATGTGGTGATCAAATCACAATCACTTAACTTTTCAAGGAATTATGGTAAGTAGTTAGAGTATAATATTTATCATTGAATAACTTCTTACTTTTTACAAAAATGTGAAATGTTAAAAAGAAAAAACTTTTAACATCTACCTTACAGTATTTCTATCTACATTGTACAAGTTATTTCTGAGTAAAATAAGTTATTAATATAATTCAAAACCCAAAACACACATACATGCTTTAAATATTTGAAAATGAATGCTGAAGTACTGAAATCTTCCTCTATTTGGCTTCTGAACTCATAGGTCGGAGGATGCTATCTGGAATGCAGCTGATAAAGGTATAATCACACATTTCTGAAAATCATACAGAGATTATAAAATCTACAGGTGCCTGATAGGGGTCAGCTCAGGCTGAATGTTCTTACAAATTATGGAACAGTTTTTTTTCTATTATTCTACAGTCTCTGGGTCTTTATTTGACATGTTGGCAAAGAGTGAAGAGAAATGATGCTCTTAGCCTGTGGAAACAGAGAATGACTCACAGCTCCACTTTTAAAGTATTAAACAAATGTCTCTGGCTAGATTTTGTTTACCTTATTTGATTGTTAGACGTGTCCAGTCAAATAGATCAATGACCAATTACTGTGAAAAATCACAATGTGCTTACAAGTTCTGGGCTGTTTTATTCTGAGTTGTAATTGCAGTGGTGGAAATATCACTTAGGAGAATACAAAGTGCTCTAAAACTAAACAGCCTTCATTTATTTATTCATTTCTTTTTATACAGAGACTGAGATATTAATTGAAAGTGTGAAGTCTGGAAACTTTGAAAAGGTATGAAATTTCTTCATAAACCTAACATAAACTTCTTGTGAGATTTTGTGCTTTTGTTGTTACTGATTTTTTTTCTCTTATACCTCTATTTGTGCAGCTAGTGCAGCTACACAAGGATGGGACCAGTCTTGAAGTATATGATGCGTTGGGCTGTACTCCACTCCATTACGCTGTAGATGTGGGCAGCAAAGAAATGGTCAAATACCTCATAGAGAATGGTGTGTTACTCAGTAATTAGTCAAACTTGCATTAGTGCTGTCAGTGTGAAGTTCTCACCAAGTTCTTTTTTTCATTCCCATGTAATGCTGAGCAGTTCCACCAGGTTTACTGGACGCAGTGGAAAAAGAGACGTGAGTAGAACAGTGTGGTCTTGAAACCGGCCCCCTCAGATGGCCCACATTTTTGCTCTAACCTTATGCATTGAGTTATGCTATAGTAAAGGGGTGGTCCATCTGGAGGGACCTAGAGGAATGGTTTAAAGACCACTGCTTTAAAATTTGAATGTTGGATGTTGTTGCACACTTCATATTATAAACATGAAGATTTACTAAAGATGAGCCCATTAACTAATGTTTACTTATTGTATACCTTGTTTATCTGTTTTTTTAAATGAAGTCTTGTGTTGTGTACTCTCTTCAGGGGTGAAACGGCTCTGCATAAGGCTGCAGCTTTGTGCCACAGGACAATCTGTGGTTATTTGGTGGATGCGGGAGCTTCTCTCATAAAGACAGACCTACAGGTGAGACCCACAGCCTGTTCGTTTCCCTTTCTTCTTTTAGAACAGCAGTAACACCATCTTTTGGCTTCCCTCAGGGTGACACTCCCAAAGCCCACGCAGAGAGAGCTCAGGACTGGGTGCTGGCCGAGTATCTGGAGAGCCATCAGCACCTCCAGATGATCCAGAGGGACGACCAGGAGACAGCAGTGTGACCGACCTCCACTTCCTCTGGAAAACTTTCTGAGCATGGCTGAATGACAGAGCTGGGACAGCATGTTATCAGAGAAAGAGCCTGTCTTTTTTCTCTCTTGATTGTAATGCCAAATCATTTATCATTTTTGACATCCTGTGTCAGAATGCATGAATGTGCTTCTTGTGCAGTTGTGTCGGGGATTGTTTTGAGCTACATGCTGCCTGCTCCTTAGGACATAATGTGCAAACCTTTTGGACTTCAGGGCTAGAATAACTGTGTGTATGACTGTGGCTCTTTAACCTTATAAAGCAAACCGCTTAAACCTCAGAATAGTTCATTTTTAAGAGAAGGGGATAAATTGAGTGAAGGAGTTTTTTTTTGAAGAAAGTAATCCTGCTTTTGACTTAATTTGCTCTTATAATCAAAGTATTGTATGATTGCCAGATTCAGAGATGTTTATGATCCGATTGACATTTGTCAGTTTGTTAGAATGTTTTACTAGTATTAATATCTACTTACTACTTGTAGCTTTACTTCATCTGTTTGTCACTTTGGCTGAATTGGACTTTGCCAGCCATCTGCTTTTAAAGCTACTTCCTTGGCTGTTGCTTTTGGGCTCTTTCTGTCTTAATATTTTGTTGCGCTTAACAGACTTATAAGCATGCTTATGTACATCAAGTAACAATGTTAATTACTCTCTTTTTTCCTGATTCTGATCTGGTCTCTAGACTAGCCTCTTTGAACAGATTACTCCCTAAGAGATTTTCTAAAGATATTTTGTTTTCTAGAGTTACTATGACATATAGACTATTACATATCTCCTTACTATACAAGCTTGAAAGTGTTCTGGGGCCAAAATATCAGGTCGTTTTTTTTCTGTACGGACACCCAAAGATGGTGTGACTGTTACTGTCTGTCAAGGCCATTGAATTATGTTGTAGATCTTGAGATAATTATTTAAACAGATAAGTAAGTAGTTGCTGTGGAGGGTTGGGGTGTAACAAAGAATAAGAAATATTAAAAATAAGTTTCAAATATCTTCAGTTTTTTCAATTGTCTTGAATTCTCTCTGATGTCTTAACTTTTCCTTTTTGTGCAGAAGTTCACACTCTCATTCATTTAATGAGTAACATCTGACATACTTCAGCAAGTCTGTTATTCTTACACATATTCGTGGTTTAGTGAATGTCCTAGACTGCTAGATAAGATTATTTTACAAAGGATGTTGACTGGTTGGGTTCTGTGTTCTAATTCAAAATGGATTATTTTTTAATGCCATCATTGCCATAACCTTGTTTTTTTTTTTAATGTGCTGTCAGGATAGAGTTAAAGTGTGCATTGTCAGTGCTCTGTTTGGAGTTGCTGTGCAATTCAGATATAGTATGTCTGTATATGTATATATATCCATATAAACATACAAATATGTGAATAACTTGAGCATTCCCATATCCTATCCAAGCATTTGTATCAGATTATTGACTTAAGTAGGCACATATATAAGACTTAGGAATTCAGGTTTATTAGTTGTATATTTGTTGTTTGGGCTGGTTTGTTACTGTCTACTTGTAAAAAAAATTAAATAAACTCTTAAATTTCATTTTTTCTTCATTTCAGTATTGCTGCATTCATTTTATTTTTTTTATATAATCATTTTACACCAGGCTATTCTACATGGGGCTAAGCTTGAACCACTTGACATAATATTTATGTTACCTAATGCATATTTCGTACATACGAATACTAGACATATATCATCCAATAATCCTACCGTCCTTGCCTCTTAACACAACAAATAGGCATCAGTGGCCTCTTTTGTAAGGTTTAATTAGCTTTTTAGTGATAAATTACAGGATTGTGGTGAGATACTGCAGACGTTCATGACTGATATATAAGACTCATGTTTAAGTGCCAGTGCTTGTCTGAATGTGCAGGTTGGCACTTCAGCGTGTGTTAGAGCACGCATGTCACTAGAGAAAATATATAGAGATAATATCTGGATTCTACGGAGCCCCGTTCCGAATGAGAATGAGATACTAATGCGTGGCCATGACTTAGTAAGGCGTGAGAACGAGATCACTGCTTACTAAGTCGTGGCCACGATCTCGTTCTGACGCTTTACTAAGGCGTGGCCACGACTTAGTTATCTCGTTCCCTCGCCCCACTAAGTCGTGGCCACGCATTATTTCTTTTATACCAGATGTCACCCGCGGGGCTCCGTGGGGTTCAAACCATAGCACCATGACAAGATCAGGCAGATCTTCACGTAAACTTTGTGTTACGTGCAGTGATGGTCTCCCTGTGGGGCGCGTTTAAATGCTGTCCAGTGCGACCAGCTCAAACTAGTTCTCAGAAAAACAAAGACTAGACGAGCGGAGGCGTAATTTTGGTTTCCCACCTATTTTGTGGGAAAGCCCAGCCCTCCTTCTCCGGGATTGGCTGGTGGTTCAATTAGACGAACCATACATGCCGCTGTGTCCGTGAGTTTGAAACGCCAGCCAATCACGGGGCTTGTCCGGAAACGGGTGGGGTAAAAGGGACGCGAAACGGAGGGGGGGAGCTGTCGCTCTGGAAAGCAGGACAGACTCAGATCTATCTGGCGGTGAAGGACCTCTCCCTCAGCGACAAGGCAAGTAGGATCATGTATCTGTATTATCAGACATTTGTTTGTTTATTTATTTTAAATATGACCTCTGTCTTAATCGAAATCCTCTCGGGGCTGAACAGCAGCCCCACTTCTCTTTCTTCGCCTTCAGACAGTTGTAACTGCTCGCTCTTGTTATCAGCTCTGTTTACTATCCGTGGGATAGACTTGTTCTGCCCTCTCCGTTATTCTGAGGCATTTTCATCGTCGTGTGTGCTGGATTTCAGCACAGACAGCTTATATTACATTAGGTCAAATATCAGAGCAGTGGTCAGGTGTGATTAGTCAATGGCTCCCCATTGTTATAAAACGTTAAACTGGACTGGCAGCGGTGACAGGAATTTATAATAACAGAAGAAAAACAACTAAATGTATAGCTCATATATTACTATAACAACAATGACAAAGCGTTAAAAAAAATCCCAAGGATGTGCCACTGACAGTGACAGAGGGTTTATTGTCTGTTTCGGGGCCTTGGCTTAAGACCTTCACTGCCGCTCTGTCTTTTGAAGTGTGCAGTGTGCGCCCTGCTCTGCTCTCCTCTGTGTGGGGGGCTCTCAGGGGCATGAGGGTACTTCAGTGATGGAGATGTTGCCCTCTCGAGTGCCAGAGCAGTTGTCTGTGCCAGCTCTGCTGACCCGCTTCTTGAGCTTATTGCAGACTGGGGGGCTGCTTGCCTTGCTCAGAGCCCCCCTGTCGGTGTTTTTTTTTTCTTCCCAAGGCATCAGCTATGGTTGTTAATGGAAATGAAGAACATAGCTGTCAAAAAGCTGCTCAGAGCCCGCTTTAAGGAGCAGACCTCATCAAATCATGTTCGCCTGTGAACTCTGCGCTCTGTGAGGAAGTTCTCAGAGTGTCCAGGCCTTGCATTTCCAACCAAAGGCAGGGCTCCCTGTGTCCTCTCTCTCTCGCCCTCTCCTCCACAGAGCTGTTTTTGTCCTCCCATGCAAATAAGCTTACATTCAGCAGGCCTGCCGGGAGACACAGCATGGGGTCTGTGTTCAGGGCTCTTTTAAAAAGGGAAGGAAAACAGGCGAGAGCTGCCTTTGTTTAGAGCCACTGAATCGGGCTCCTCTAAGGCTGGGCTGGAGGCCTTTGAGCGCTTTGGCCCCTCTCTCTCTCTCTCTGACCCAGGCTGAGGAAGAAGGAAGGGAAGGGGAGGGCACCCCTGCAGCGCTTCTGCCTCTATTCCCACAAAAAGCCCCTCTCTACATTTATGAGGCGTTGAAGAATGGCAGCCGTGCTGCAGGCTGCAGCAGTGAAAGAGGGACTGCTTTTAATGGAGGGATGAGGATAATGAAAAGGAGAAGTGGTGTGTGTATGTGTGTGTGTGTGAGTGTGCTAGCCGGGAGGACCGAGAGGGGCACTTTAAATGGACCACTCAGTATGATGCTGTTCGGTTTCAAGTGAGTCAGGCACTTGTGTAGAAAATAAATCTTTATCATGAGGTTTGTTTAGGCTTTGCTTAGATCCCCTATTTTTTTGAATGTTTAAATAGTGAATTCCAGCTTAGCGTGGTTTGATATGGAATGGTTTGTTGTAGAGAAACTTACAGACTCCGATTTGTTTACAGTGGTGCAGTGGTGTTGATAGGAACCAGGGATTTTGGATGAATGATTATACATAATCATTCCCAGTAATAACATAGTATTATTAGGGAGCTTTCAGAGGCATTCAACTCTTCATATATCTGGTTCTCATCACCGCCACGCTGAACATTCTGACTCAGTACATAATCAGTTTATTCATCATTATCTGTGAAATCTGTGAAATTTTCCTTTAATGGGACGTTAAAAGTCAGTACTAATGCAACTGAATGTAATCCAGAAAGGGTAGCAATTAAACCTTGTTTAGAGACCGGAGAGGTTTTGATCCTTGTCTTGCTAAGATGAGTGTTTTGTTAATGTATTCTGTCTTCATAACTAGTCATTTGATAGCAACTTAACCAAAATGGGGGGTTAAAAATGCCACTTAAAAAAATCAGCATATTGTGTTCCTGTGTGATATTGAGCTGGCTTTTACCCATTGTCTTATTTCATCATTATCATTTATTGGAAGAGCCCCAAGAAGCAGTATGATTAATCCAGTGGTAGGACTTTGAAAACAGTAATTCTACACTGCTGTTTAATCAAGCATTACTCTTGATAATGTAAGTCATGCGTCTTTCTAACACATGCCTTTCAAATCAGCCTTTCTCAGGGAGTGTGCTTGTAGCTAGAGATGTCACCAGGTATCAGTATTGGGCCAATATCAGCAGGCAATCCAATGCTGTAGCAAATCTGCTCTGAAAAAGGAGACACTCACATTGTGTGATGGGATGTTAGCTGTGTGTTCCTTCCTGTGGGGTAGTATGTGAGTGTTTCAGTGGTTTAAGTATGAAACTCTACAAGCTGCAGTGTATAAAAATGTTTTGTTCACATTGGAAAAATAGCATTACTCTCAGGAGAAAAAGTCGCCCTTTAAAGTCTAAAATAATCATTTAAAGTCAGAAGTGTCAGGTCATGCCAGCTCATACGTCTTTACCAATTAATGTCACCTGCACAGCTTCAAAAAGCTCCAGCTCAATGTTTAGATCACCAGTGCCTCAGACTTTTGTGCAGTACTGTATATTATAATGCATCTGCTTTACTGGTGGCTTATGAATGTAGTTTTTTAGCTGATGATGTTGACTGCTCTTTATAGGATGAGGAGTGTATTCTCAACTACGATTGTGCTGCTGGTGGCTCTGACAATCACTGCTGAAGCCATAAAGAGAAAAGGTCAGCTTATTCTTCAATCTTAATATATAATGTGGTTTTAATATTATATGATTTAATATGATATTAATATATTTACCACACTCTGTTTATTGCTACCAATAATGTAACAGTGATTTACTTACAAATACTATATACACTATATACTATTTGATGTTTATGTTGCCACAGAGAAAGGAAAGGAAGCAAAAGTAGAATCAGAATGCTCTGAGTGGAAGTTTGGGAAATGTGTGCCGAACAGCGGAGATTGCGGGGTGGGAGTTCGAGAGGCCACCTGCAATGAGCAGTCTAAGAAACACAAGTGTAAAGTGCCATGCAACTGGAAGAAGGACTTTGGTGGTAAGAGAGATGATCCTTTTTTTAAGTCTTTTCAAGGGATTACTCATATAATGGAATGTTATCATCAACTATAGTCTTTAGCAATAATATTCAATAAAATATGTTCCTCCTGTCATAGTCATATGAAATCACATCACGTTTCAGATTGCATTGAATCACCATACTGATGACTCTGAATCTGCTCCCATTGTTTTGAGATCAGATGACACATTTAAACACATTTTTATGTCTCTTCAGCTGATTGCAAGTATAAGTTTGGCCGCTGGGCAGAGTGCGACACGGCCAAAGGCACTCGGAGCAGATCCGGAACGCTGAAGAAAGCTCTGTTCAACGCCGACTGCCAGACTACCATTAAGGTGTCCAAACCTTGCACTCCAAAGACGCCCAAAGCCAAGGGCCCGGAGAAGAAGGGAAAGAAAGGGAAAGAAAACTAAGTGTTGCTGGCCACCCTGATCCCTCCAAATCCTCAATGGAACATCCCCATGAACCACTCCTTAACACTCAGTATGGTGCGTGTAGTGCTGCTGAGTGGAGGTTAATCTGCAATGAGGAAAAGAAACTGTAACCCTCTCTATATTTTTTTTGTCTCTTGTTGGTACAGTGGTTGTTTCCATTGTTGTATTTTTAAATCATTTCTGTAGAATGTTGTTAACTTTACATTTCTTCTCAGTTAAAGGTGTAGGTCTATATGCATAGACGAAAGCAACACCTGATCTTTGGCCCTTGGAAAATGTATCGGCAACAGTAGAAAAAGGAAAAACGATTTAACACACAAAAAAAAGCTTCCAACGAAACATTATCTGTGTATGTTACATGAAGTGAAACCTCAAATCTTTAGTATTCTTTGCAATGGTAGACCACCAAGTATCTATGCTTACAACATGTCTATGTTTTTAGATTTGTTATTGATGTACAATCAAAATTTCAACATCACTAACTGATTACTTCTTCAGGTCTGTGAATAAACAAGAAACATGTATTTTCAATGATATCCTTGCTCATTTACACACACACACACACAGAGTACAAATTTAACAGTTCTTTGCACTGCGCTGTAAATCTTCTGTACAAAATAGACTCAATATACAATCTTGGCAGCTGGCCCAGGCTCGTCTGAATGTCTAAGTGAGCTCTGCGTGAACAGCCTCTTAATGTTTTATTTATTTAGATGACAAGCTTCTGAATCTGTTCCAGTGTGATTTTCTTAAGAGAGTGCTACAGAGTGTGTAGCAGGCAGACGTTTACAGAGCGGTATCTGACTGCCTAAACTGCATCAGGAGCATAGCAGAAGCAGTAGGTGCCATTCACCACCATGATGCTGTGCAGAAACCATTCGTCACGCACCTCTTCCTTTCAGGTCTCCTGACTCTCCTTCTTGACTTCTGAAAATGCTGTCGGGAGGGTTTCTTGACCAGAGCAAAACATGATGAACCTCTTTACTGCATTATCCTGCTGGCTCCAGCACTTATTCTCAACACCTTCAGTAATGGTGCTCATTTATATTGTTGCTGTACAAACAAAAACTCATATCTCCAAAAAAAAGGACCTGTGCAGGAAAAAAAAAACTAACTTTCAACGTAAATTAACCACAATACAAAACATATTCAATACATTATTCAATGCTGTAAGAATGACGTGAATGTGCCTTAATATTTCTATTTCCAGTTCTTTGCAGCATTCAACATTATACAAGTACTAGGCACCTCATGATTCGATTACAACTCAGAGGGCTGCAATGTGATTACAAAATGATCATCAATCATCTTGATGCATCTTTTTTTCAATACAGGATTTATTTTTTTCTCATTGTGTGAGTACTTTTAAAGCAAAGTATGTGTAATGATCTATAATGAATTTACTTTCAATATCTTTATTAATAAATGGAAGTGATGTGGTAAGTGAACTGGAAGGCTCTCATTCACTGCTCTCATTTGGAGCACATGAGACACTGCTGCCACTCATCCGAGATAAAATGCAGTTACGGTGAAATAATCCTGTGGCAATGGATGTCCATGCAGCACATTTTGTAACTTCAGTTGAGGCTTAGTTGTGTCAGTAAAATATTTTTGAGAATCTCTGCTCCAAAGTGTGCAGCATAGCGCGAAAGCCCTGGTTCTCAACGAACTAGAGTGCAGACTGCAGGTCACATAGCAGCGAAGTCTCGCATGGCTCGTAGCTACAAAAAGGCAGAGATTAAGACGAACATTTGCATTTATAAGCGCAGTTGGTTTTCTGGTACGTTAAATCTGCGGCGAGAGACTGTCAAACAAGAAAGAAGAAGTTGGTTCTCTTTCTAATTCTCCCGTTCTACCACATTTGGCCGCCTGTGTGTCAGAATTTATGGTGGAAAAATTTGGAGGAGAAGCTGCGTGGCAAATAAGCTGACTTCAGCTTCATAAAACAGACGAACGTTGAGAGACATTTTACAAGAAATTTTTTAAAGAAAACGCGTTGTCGTTTATATTTTTAGCCTATACTAGGTCAATAACACACACTGAGCCATACTGGACATTAAATGTTGTGGCTGCCAAGGTGGTTTGAGTGATGTGCCGCCACAGACTGTCCTGGCACTGCACTTCCACCTTTTGCGTTCCGTCATACATTAAAATTTAGAAAAACGATTTTTGCCATTTGGGAATCAATTCAGAATCCTTCATGTCCACATCACGATGCATCTAAAAGTCAATTTCCCCCACTCCTAAAAAGTACAATATTTAAAGCATAAGCTGTTTCTTCTGTTTGAAGAATAATAGTCTTGGGCGTTGAGGAAGAAAGAGCGAAAATAATGCTGCATTCTTTCAACTGGTAACTCCTATTGTGTGAAAATAAACATAGCAACAAAATACAAGTGGCATACTTTCAATATTCCCATTTTATTAAATCTCTTTTAACCATCATCATAACACTGGATCTTTGGTGTCCCACAGCACTTTGTTAAACAAACACCTAACCCCTATATTAGATAGTAAAAGAATTAACTTCACACTTCTTTACTTGATAAAAGAATCTCCTCGCATTTGAGGAAAAGGGGAATTTTAAGTCGTGTTTTTTTTAGTTTTTTTGCCACCTATCATGCCTTTGATTTCTTCAGCACTGACCCAGCAGTGAAGACATTAAAACTGGCAGAGTCAGTAATGCATATCTGTCACTTTACATCATGTTTTACATTGCTGGTATCTTCTCTAATTCCATATGCTTCAGTTCACCAATATGTACATAAGCTTCTCAAGAAAGCCTAAAACACAAACAAACCCTAGAAACACAAGACATCTCAAACTCAAAGTGTACTGCATGGTCTGAAATAGGCAAATTATAAAGTGAAAAAGTAACCCTTATGAACTGATCTATATGAGTAGATTTAACCAAAAAAAAATGAGAACAGAGGATACAGTCACATATGGAAAGTGAATGATTTGCTGAATAACTATTTTGTCCCCGTGTCCTCATCACATATTGCTCTATTTCAGTTCTCAGATCAGTAACAGTGTTTGGGGGAAAAAAAACACAGAAATTCAATCAGAAGCTTTTCTTCGACGACTGTACCAGGCTAACCTAATAAAGTGGAAAATAAATAAACAAACAGCACCAACAATGAATTTTTAGTTCTACTAACATTTTAAACAATTGCAATCAAAACCACTCAAAGCTTAAAAGGCATATAGGCTTGACAGTCAAGTCACAAATAATTTCTCAACGACTCAATGCTCTCACTCACTCACACTCCATATGAAAACGTGGCGCATGAAATCCAACACTGACCAAATCTCCCATAATGAAAGGCATTTAACAGTGAGAAGGTGAGGGTCCTTCAGCTTTTCTTTATGGTGGCAAAAACTAGGGATACATACTAGTCAGCTAAAAAGGGGGACTACTGAAAGACACATTGTCAGATTTACTTAAACTATTAAAAGAACCACAGGCTCAGTTTGACAGACACCAAATAAAATCAAACCAGCCCACTTGTAATGCTTGCATGAAGTCCACAGTAGGTCCACATATCTACATAAGATATCTCTGACCAGAAATACATGAACTTCAGAAGCAAGGGGATGCACAGAGCAGACACACTATAATCTAGTTAAAAACAAAAAGAGAACATTTTGCGCTTTCAAGTCTTTTTCTTGATTCATCGTTTGGAGATGCTACACTTACCTGTGATGCAACCACTCATGCACAGTAGTTCACGCACGCACAAGCACACGGGCCCTCTTCAGTCATTTTACGCAATGTGTGTGTTTCAGCGCAATAGCTGGTTCAAGGCTGTTTTTCTGGCAAGAATACTTTGCCTCACTCATTAGAGATATTCTACTGTATGTTAATTCAAATTCAAGTATCATTTCTCCTATACCCAGCTTTGTTAAGGGAGATATGTCCTGTCTGTCCTTGTGTGACGACTCATCCCCGCCTGGGTAGTTTGGAGAGAAACCAGGGTGTTTAGTGCAATCAGATACTAGTTGTCACTTTAGGTGTCCTAGGCATGCTGTAACTGGTGGGATCAAGACAGAACCGTTAGTTAGAAATCGCAGGCTGAAAATAAGTGAGCACAAGCAGCATTGTCTCAGGGGAATGGAGCCCAACAAGCAAACCAACCCAGCCATTCCAGATACCCCCCTGCAGGCAAAGATTACTGACATGGTGATAGCTTTGTTTTTTGGGCCTTTTCAACAGTATTTAAAAAAAAAAAATCTTACATAAACTCATGGTTATCTTTACACATTGGCAGTTTGTAAAACTGAAACGCCTCATTTCCAGTTAATAACTAAACCATAGCTATATTTTTGTCCAAGCCAAAGACAAAGTAACATGAAAGCTATCCTTGTAAAACATTTTGGCGAAAACGTAATGTTGCTTCAAGCGCACCCTCCGAACATGCTGTTTGTCAAAAATCCTGAACATCTGAGTGGACAGGCTAAATGTGGAACCATTACATCACTGTCATCATAATCTCTGCTCTGCAAAAACACAACCAACATCTAACAGTGGAGGAACACATGATAATTACAGAATTAACAGCTAGCAGTGCCTAATGACAGAGTCCCTACAGCTCTGCTCCATTCCTCGAGCTAAAATGATTTGTTTACAGAAATGAACATATGGTCCGTCTGCCCTGGTTGAGGCAAACGTGAACCAGCAGACCTGTTCCCGCAGCCTTGCCTGGCACTTTGATTGGTTGTGGATGACACTGACGACGCTTGAAAGAGCAGTAAACTGAACCCCACCGATTCCGTACCCCAGTACAAGAATAACTCAAGTAGAAGCCCTTTCTGGCATGGAATGATCAAATGTCCAAGACTTGTATCAAAGGAAGCAAAACTACAAATGAAGTGCAATGACCAAGTGCAATAATGATGGCCTTCAACAAAGAAAAATGTCTGTAAAATGTTTTGTATGAGAGGCAGGCTGACGTCTCCTCCGAAGGGAGGCGGCATGGAAACTTGGCACTCATTCTATTGCAAATAAGGCCAAAGCAGGAGGAGGCAAAAACACAGGCACACAGTTCCACCCAAGTGTTCCAATCCATCAGGTTCTACGAAAGAACCTTTCACAGCCTGTCATATGCAGACCAGCCTGCTACAATGAGATGTGTATGTTTCTACGACAGCCCGAGGTAGCACTATCTGCTGTAGAGGTCGTCAGAGTAATCTCTGCTGCTACTCTCGTGACCATTGCTGCTGCGGTTATTGTTGCTACGCATGTTTGATGTATATGCTCTACTGGAGGAGGGCTGGGGCTCTTCCACCTGACTGTCCTCCAACATATCCTCCATGGTCACAGGAGGTGCTGCCGCCTCTAATGCTGTGCTAGAGCCTGAAGACAGAACAGCAGAAGTAGAGGGCATTTCTAATGGAAGAGACCCTGAAGGAGCAGGATCTCCTGAAGTGTCTGAGAAGATCTGTCCTGTGCTGGGGCTGGGCTCTGGGTGGTTGGGCTGTGCTGTTCCAGCTGGGGTCTGCGAACCACGGTGAATGCGATGACTGACCACAATGTTGTTGCCGAAGCCACCCATGGAGGCCATAGTGGTGCTACGCTCTCTCTGGACCACTGCTGTCATCCCTCCCTCTGCCATCAAGCGGCGGATTCGGGATAGAGCATCCTCCCCCAAAGCAGACTCTGCCTGGGATTCCCCTGAGAGAGGACAAGAAAGAGATTGTTTTGAATAAAATAACCACACATCCATCCATCCATTTTCCAAGCTGCTTCTCCGTCAGGGTCGCGGGGGGGAGCTGGAGCCTATCCCAGCTGTCATTGGGCGGAAGGCAGGATACACCCTGGACAGGTCGCCAGTCCATCGCAGGAAATAACCACACAATTCGTTACAAAGTATAGGTTGTACCTAAGATGAATTTCACCCCTTAAACTCTAAAAAGCTGTTGGTAAGTCCATTCTGACTTTCTCTCATAACTATGCATTTTACATATCAGCTTTAAAGTAGTTGCTGAACAACACATAATACTTACCAGACAATAAGTCTTAAGACTAAAATAAAAACTGAATAAAAAGCCTAATGATCAACAGTTTAATTAATAAGATGGGTGACAAGATAATGGAACTTCTCATAACGAGTATGGAGAGCATAGCTTTTCTCTTCCAGCACCCACATTAGAAAACGTAACTGGTGCTGTACAGGGAACTTTTGAAAGTGACTGCGCACAAATGATTAAAGACACCTGCTTATTTGAGAAAGGGTGAAAACTGGATTAGACCAAGAGTCGGAGGCAATCCTACACCAATAACTGTCTGAATCACTCCAGTAGATACTTAACAGGACTCTGCACTCAAGTCTTACTCAGTTTTAATTTAGTTTGCTTCTCAATCTGTGCCTCTGGCGACAGCCAAGATAGGAGCAATAAAGCAGACAAAGAGAGAATGGAGAGAAAGACAAACAAAATTGCAGGAGGAAAAAAAAAAAAAAAGGCAAGAAAAAAAACAAAAAACAAAAGATGACAGATGGGGGGGGGGGGGGGGCAAAAACCTAGAAAAAAAATGTATCGAGATGCTGGTACCATGGTTAGCAGTCAGTGAGTCAGTATGAGTAGAGGTTTCACGGGAAGCTGCTCCATGGGCCAGAGTGGATTCTGACATGTGCCGCATCTCACCATGTGCCAGTCTCTCTGTGCTGGTGGTCTGTACCTCATTAGTCTCCACCACTGAAAGAACAGACAGAAAATCTCCATTAGTAAATGTGCCCTTACAGGTACATGAAGACAACCTCTAATGCCTGGATACAAAGTGTTCAGCAAGGTTACTGCTGTTACTACTTACTAAGTAATGTTTACACTTACATTTAGAATTCATTTAATGAGTCTTTATCGATTTAATGAGATCCTTATCAATCACAAGGCTGATGTGGTTTGTCTTGGCAACATTTAAAAAAATAAATAAATCCTGACTAGGGCTGAAAGATTAAATCACTTTTTGAAATCGCAACAACCATAATTTTGATTATAGCCTATATTACCAACAATGCTGCCTTAACAGTTTTTAAGCAAAAGGGAAATTTAACCTTATAATATGGAACATGTGAACTGCCTGTAGATGCCTCTATTTATAGAAAATAATCACACTTTAAATTTCAATTCCAATATTGATCAGAAAAACTGTAATTAGATATTTTGCCTAAATAGTTTAGTCTTACTCCTGATTCAGTAATGTTACTTTTTTCAATTTTAACAAAATCTATTATAGTGCAGCTTTAACCGATCACCAAATAAAAGCCAGACAATGTTTTTAGTCAGCCATTGTCACAGCAGGGTCAATACCACCACCTGTATACGAAGACACCGTTGCACTCATTACTATTTGCTCACACCACTGGATTTAGTTCTACTTCAGTGGAGCACCAGGCTGGGAGCTGTTGACTGTCAATCACATACTCTTTATACTATTAGGACCACAAAAAGTTCTCAGATCCATCCGATATGCGATTTTAAGCTGTGTTTCATTATATTTCTACCTTCTTTTTTTCATTCAAACTTGTGGATGC
Source organism: Pygocentrus nattereri (assembly GCF_015220715.1). Classification (NCBI taxonomy): domain Eukaryota; kingdom Metazoa; phylum Chordata; class Actinopteri; order Characiformes; family Serrasalmidae; genus Pygocentrus; species Pygocentrus nattereri. Next base: position 32,679,662 of record NC_051221.1, on the reverse strand, counting down.
TTAAAAGGACAATTTAGCATCATACAAGCGTTTGTAATAATTTAAACTTTGTTGACAAAGACTTTAAATGCATCAATCCAATGAGAAAAAGAATTTTCATGCAGACATGAAAATCAAACCCTTCATATAAAAATAAGTACAGTGTATTAGTGGACGACAGCACAACATTTGTGTGTGTGTGTGTGTGTGTGTGTGTGTGTGTGTGTGTGTATATGAGTGTGTGTGAGAGAGACTCTTACAGTGTCGGGGTGTGTGTATAGTCTGAAACACACTTGTTGAGGGAAGCTCTCTCTCTGTTTGCGTCTCTGCGTTCTGTAGACGCACCACCGGTGTCTGCGTGCCCTGTGAGGTCACTGAGGGGGTGGGCTGCCTTGGCTGTAGGCCAATTGCGTTCATCAGACCCATGTCCCTGTCCAAACGCCAGCCAGACCGACTTGTCCTATAACAAAGTGCGAAAAAGGCAACAGACCAAAGTCATAAAAGTAATCAGGTCATTGTATTATAATAAGAGCACTGGAAACAACAAGAGCTTTCTGACCCTGGGCGCTCCACTCCACGAGTGCGACTGCTGCTGCTGCTGTTGATGTTGAAAAGAGGATCTGTGCTTTGGTCAGCACTGTTGTCTCCATCGCTCCGGTAATCACTGCAAATACGAAACCACATTGAATTTACTGCACTCAAACATTAGAACATCTTACTTCATTGAACAGAGCCAATAGCTAATTGGCCACTAAGTCATTACATTGTTTCAAAGAAGTGAAAAGATTCCATAATCATACACATCTAACTACCAATTAAGCAACACAGCTGTCAGCCTAAAACAGGCATTTAAAGAACAAAGTGTGTTAACAGTGAATTCCTTGAAAGCGATGAGCTCCAAAAGACATTAAACTACAAGCTAATTTGCCCAGTGACCTTGTTAAAAAGCAATCACTGGCAGCCTTTTTTCGTGAACGCCCCTAGTTTCCAGCCACTAATAGTGGTAAGAATCTACTAAGGGTACTAGGGCGCAAAGTCAGCTAGGAGTGACTGACTGAGTTCATGAAACTTGAAAGCCAAAATGAAAGCCAAATACTCTTCTGGAAAGAAATAAAAGGAAGAAAAAAAAAAACATACATGTTTTTCCTGCTACAGCTTACATTACAACTGTATGAACAGAGCCAATTGTTTGAAATGTCTTACATACAACCAGCAGAGGTTATGAAGGTAAGCCAGGTGCTAACGTATGCTAATGTATTACTCAGTGTCCCTTTCACAGTCACATTCTGCATTTCTTTGAATTATAAACAATACATTAAAATACCATATTAAAGCCACTTCACTAAAGCTGCCTGTACCTGAAAAGACACTTATGCCACATATTAGAAGTCAGTGTTATTTATTTATTTTTTAGGGTTCAAAGTTTTTTTCCTCATGTAATTATAATAATAATAATAACCATTATCATTATTATCATGATTGTTATTATGATAATAATAACAATTATTATTATATTATAGACCCTACTCTCTCTCTGAAACACCAATTTATAAAACAACTAGATTAGTTACACTAACACAGTATAATGACACTGCATATTTGTTTATGTTCTATGAGCACTTCACCTCCCTGCTCCCAACAAGATCAATAAAATTTAGCTGATGATTAATTGCATATTAATTGCCCATAAGTAATTAGAATTTTCAATTTAATCGTCTCCATTTGAAAAAAAGATTAAATTGTTTTAAAGTATGTGACTAAAGTAAAGTCTGGCTGAATAGCTATCTTAATTAAGTAGCTGTTGATACTTGGTAGCTCAAATAAACAAACAAACCGTATTCACCACTTCCCTCCGAAGAGAATAGTACCAATCAGAATTTAGAATGTTTTCTGCTTTCTCCTACATATGTGCTTCCACCCAACAGATTAAAAAGCAGCAATTTCACATTATGTTTAAAACAGTTTAAAAAGCATCACTGTGACAGTTAAAAACTGTTCAAATACTACTGATCAGATAACAAAAAAAATGCACTCTTTTGACATAAATCTGAGTTTTGGCTGACTGGTACTGGGGATCACTCACACAGGTCTGCAGATAACCAGATCTCCTTTGTTGGTCCCATAGGCCAGACCCATTCCAGGTTCAGGCAGCCAGCGCGCTG